>NC_024321.1:1298044-1306000 GCF_000523025.1 Cynoglossus semilaevis
TATAAAACTGCAAAAAAAAATGAAGAAAGTATAGCATTAATTTTTTAATTACATTTTAACCCTGCGACTACCACACATTCACAACGGAGAAGGAAAATATGAAGGAGAGTAACTGTTCACTTCACATGAGACATGAACAGGACATGTCTGAGTCACAGCTACATCAGAGAAGGAGACACTGCAATGGAAGCAATTTCCTACCATCTGTGACCACACGCCTTGGAACACAGAACAAAACCTTCAGATACTGGGTAAAACGGAGGTTGTGTAGCAGCCAACAGGAATGATGTATAAAATAGTATATAATCTCGGTTAGTCGGCTAATTATTAATCAGGTAAAGCAACGAAGCAGTTTTTTGCGAGACAATTTTTCTACAGACCCTATAGGGTTGTGTGTGCATGTGCAAAACAACAAAAAAAGACCACAAAAATCAACTATAGCATAATTATTGCATATATGATGATGTAATTTCATCTTAATTGTGATTATTATTATATTTACATTAGATTTACATGACCATTTTTACCGGTAACTAAAATGACTATTTTCTTAATATTTAAATGTACCTAAAAAAGGGGGGCAGGTTTTTTGTTTGTTTTTAGAGAGGTAGACGGGAGAAAGACGAGATAAATCGTTTTCGAAAATGAAATTCTATAAAAACTAAAATATAATATAAAAAATAAATTGATAAAATGTTAGTCTTTCTGTGCGGCACGATACCAACTCATTTATAGCTCAGTGGCTATAGGAACAGTTGCTAACGGTGCTGCAGCTAACCAAAAACCAAAGTGCTAATATATATATTTGTATATATATATATATATATTATATTTCTAAACTATGGTTTTGTTTTGTTTTTACATCAACGCTGGCAAATAAATATTAAGAATAATCACCATTAGCTACTGCTCTCAAGCAACTACAACTTGGTTTGAGTTCGACCAGAATTTAAGTAAGAACTATGTCCAACAGTCGGCTACTGGAACTATGTTAACCTGACGTGTACAGTCAACGCCGGGTGTTGCTGTTTGCAGCTGTAACCGGTCCTAAACATTCTTAATACTGCACTCGTATTTTTTTCACACACCCTTGCCTGCTATCAGAACTGAAAACTCTCCAAATATCAGCGCTAATTCGTCACAGGACGTGACACACGTGAATTCCGTAACGTGCGCCGAGTTAATAAGAACCTGGTTCATTCACAACAAACAACCTTGGTGTTTTATTCACGTGTCTCCTCCCTCTCTTTCTCACCCACGAAGGTGAGGTTCGGTAAAGAGCACACAGTCTTTCCTTCTCCCTCACACACACACACACACACAAATGTCGGTGGTCCGAATTAAAACACTCCACATAAATACTGAACTGGACCGAGACCAGAAACGTGTCGCATTTCAATTGCCACACCGTTTGCTTTATCTAGTCTGTTTGAAACCCAAAATACATTAACTGACGTGTTCACTGTACACTGAAAAAAACAGAAGAAGAAAAAAAAAAACATGAATAGAAACAAAGACACAGTCTTTACCTTCTGTCACCGACGGAGCCGCATTCAAGTGGACCGGGCTGAGTTTAAACAGGTCCGGAAATGGTTGAGGCAAGGCAGGTTCGGAGATACGCCGGCTCTGCGTAGTTATGGCTCTTCTCATTAAACGACTCGGGTTGGGTTCTGCTGGAGCGGCTGGACTCAGCTGAAGGAAAATCCTGACATGAGATGGAGAGCCGCGGCTGAAGGAGAAACACGAGCAGCACAAGAAAGTGAGAGGAAAGGGTGGAGGAGGTATGACGGTGGTGAGAGGGACGGAAGCAGCCGCAACAGTGAGGACCGGAGCGGAGGAGGGATTCGGATGCGGACCAAAGCTCTGGTCCTGTCTGGACTGAGACGCTGTTTTCTTGGCAAATGCTCCGCTCATTCACATTTCCTGACTGATGTAAAGCGGCAAACATGTCAGCTGAAAGCATAGAGCTTCATTTTTTTCATCTGTAGATGTTGGACATTCTGGAGGAGAGGCAGAAAGTTCCGTTTCTCTGAGCTGAGAGGAGAAGAAACAGGAGTGGGATGTATACGACAGCACTGAACTGAGAGTGGATGACAGGAGGAGAGAGAGGGGGAGAGAGGGAGGGAGGGAGGGAGTAGGTAATAAATAACCTTTTCAGGTCATTTAAATAAAACAAAATGGTTGAAATTTCTGGAAAAGCCCCCGTGTGTGTTGTTTTCCGCATTTTACTTCTACCTAGTTGTCAACACAAATTAAAATGATGAAAACTTGAACTTACGTAATTCTTTAAAGCTGCCGTTATTGGTGTAAAAACAAAACCACATTAAGACTTCTTATATTTCTCAAACAGTTTGACTTTGCAGTTTTATTTTCAGAACTTAAATTAAAAGGCTGTCCTTTGAGAATGAGTTTAGCAAAGAAGTCATTATTTAATGAATGTTAAACCCCAAATGTCTGAAAGCTGAGAAAATGGGAATGTGAGGACGCAGTGAGCTGACGGTCATCAAGGTTTACACAAGGAAAGTGGTTCAAATTGGTACTTTTAAATTGAGTAAAAACAACATGAAACAATGAAACAATTCAACTGTACAAGGGCAGGGGCGAGGTCAAAGTGAAGGAAGACAACAAAAATGAGGATTTGATTTCCTTCGAAAAAAAGCATTGACATCTCAACACACGTACTGCCGAAACTTCTTGACCTGGTCCTGCTCCAACCTTCTGTGTTAAAAAAAAAAACAGAATCTATTTACACAACAACAAAAACACTAAAACTGAATTTTATTTTACAAGCCAGATTGGAAAGTAGTAAAATCCTGATGTCTCTCATGCGGTCACACCAGACATTGTCCTATGTACTATGATAGTGGAACGATGCGCTGAAGACCGTCGTAGCCTTGACTGTACAGGTACTGAAGATACCAGCTCCAGAACTGAAACGTCTGGAACACACACAGAGTGGCAAAGTGAGCATCTCTACACATCTCATCATTGAAATATAAAGTGTGAAAATGTTCCGATATTTAGTAGGGATGTCCGATAATATCAACCAATATCATTGACCGATATAACCCCAACACCAATGCCTGGGATGTGACCTACAAATAGTTTAGAAGTCAAAGTGAAAGATTGTCATTGTGACATAGCACACAACGAAATGTGTCCTCCGCCTTTAACCCAAACGGCTACAGATATCGGTATCGGAAATTAAATTTTTGGACAATATCGGCATATCGGTTATGGGGAAAAAATTTAAAATCAAACATCCCTATTGTTCATTCATGTTTTACAACAACAACAAAAAAGTTTCTTCAAACCTTGATACAGCCGAGGTCCAGCTCCTTCTCAGGCCAACACTGTTAAAGAAAAGTACATAAATATTTAGAATCATTAGGCAATCCTCTGAAAGAGGCAGAAATAAATACAAAAGAAACGAAGAACCTAAGTCTGTTTCCGCCACAGACACCAGATATTCATGGATGGAGCTAGCTACATCTACATGAAGCTACACGAAAGACACCGGGCTTTAACTGTTTGACATGATGAGAGGACTTCTCCCAAAGGACGTGTTTTGCAACGTCAAGACCTAGATTTCTTTAACCCACTCACACACACTTACTCTCTGGTGGAAATCCACGGCATAGCTGAGAAAAGCAGGGTGATGGACCAAGTCAAAACTCCGCCTGTAGTCTGGTATTTTGGTCTCGGCCAAAAGCTCCTCTCTCAGTTGTAAACCAGTTTTGGGATGAATTAGCTTGGAATTCCACAGGCAGTTGACCAAGACCTGCAGGTAGTGGTTGAACTCGTGGAACGTTTGCCGGCTGATGTGAAAAGCATTCTGGGAGATTATAGACAGGGGAGAAACAGAATGTTCACATCTTGACATTTCATTAAACTTATCAATATTTATTATAACGCTCCATGTATATCAAATATATACTGGGGTCCTTGACTTGCGTCGGAATTCCGTTCGTACAGCACGACGTAATTCGATTTCCTTCTTATATATATATATATATACATACATATATACACACACATATATATATACATACATACATATATATAAATATAAACATATAGATATGGGGTCATCAACTTACTTTGGAGTTCAAATTCCTAGCGCCGACGTAACTTCAATTTTGCCCGTAGGTCGGAAATTTGAAACAACTACATATTATATATCGCAAAATAAAAAATGGAACCCATTGGTCTGACAAGCAACGCAAAAATAGCACTGGTGAATGTAAACAGAACGAGAGAACAAGACTTTCCGACTCAAGCCGTGGGATGATAAAAGTATGAAACACGTCTTCCATCTGTTAGAAAAGTTACCTCTGGTGCTTTTTCTTGAGTCTTGGCCGCAGTCAAGTTCTCCTTATACCTAAACAGTTAAAAATAGATCGGATCAGTTGCTGCTTGTTCTGTGTTTTTTAAATCATGTTATGAATCCTATTATTATATTCATATCATAATGCTGGAGTAATATTCATCAGCTGAGATAAACGTTTATTTTTAAACAATCGAAGCAACACGGAGTTCTGACCTGAACATGATGAAGGCCAGATGATCCACGCTGACGGGGTCAATGGAAAACAGAGCTTGATAGAAAACACCAGGAGGCGGCATCACAATTAAAGGAAGTCCAAATTTGAGGTACGTGTCACACACCTGTTTGCAAATAAAGGAAAGATGGAAGTAACTGATCACAAACACATTTCAGGAGAAAGACGGGCGCGGGGGGAAAAAAAAAAAAACAAGTGTCAACGAGCTGATATACCGTCTCATAAAAGTCCAGGATGAACCTCAGGAGGAGGGTGCTGCTGCTTTCAAACTGAAGACCAACAGAGGAGATGTGGCCCACAAATTGAATCAGCTCCAACACTGAGTCCATGAACCCCGACAAGGACATGTTTCTGTAAGGGGAAAAGACAAAATACAGTAGACAGGAGGGTTAGAAGAAGTCAGACAGGAAGTGAGGGAGGAGAGTGGACTGGAGGTTAGACTCATTTAAAACACATTTAAGCTGTGGTCTAAGTAAATTTAGGACTCCGGCGTGTAAAAACTTACATGGTAGAGTGACTGCTGAGAGTAATGTCCAGCTCATCCTCCCGAACGTTCACCATGTGCCAAATCAGCCAACTGGACAGCATGCTGTTCAGACACTCAATAACCTCACACTGCGTACACAAACACAGACACGGCAGCAACAAATGAAACGCTAATGTAAAACAAATTCTAGAAATGGAAAGTGATTCGAAAAAAAAAAAAAAAAAGATCTTACTTTGAACACCACAGACGAGGTGAAGAAGAGCTGTGCGAGAGGCTGCAGCAGAATTTCTTTTATTTCTGCAATGAAGAAAAAAAATAATAAATGTTCAGTTTTTCATTTTTGCCAAACCAAAGCTGTTGACTGAGATTTTAATGATTTCAGAAAAACATTTTTGTTATTAGTGTTTTGTTTTGTTTTTTGGTTTGTTTTCTTATGATTTAACACTTTTGGTCAAAATGTAATGTTATCTTTAATGCCAACTTTAAACCTTTATTTTTAGTTTGCCATTTGAGTGAACTGTACCTATTGTATTAGGTACAGTACTATACAGTACTATATAGTACTATAGTATTTTTATTTCCTATTTTAGGGGGTTTTTCTTTGACTATTTTTAAGCTAACATAAGGTCAACTGCAGTTTACGTTTTGGAGCTTTTTTGCTTTATTTCTGTTTTTATTTTTGTTTGTTTTTTAAACTATATAGTTCATATTTGTTTGAAAAGATTTCCTATTATTTTTGAATTTTTTTTTTTAATTTTAAAATTTACAAAATTTGTCACTAATATGACTATAGTCAAAAACTAAAGGGTTTGAAAAGATTTCCTATTATTTTTGAAAAAAATTTTTAAAAAATTACAATATATGTCACTAATACGACTATAGTCAAAAACTAAAGGTTAATGTCATACAAGCATAGAAAATTAATTAATTTGGAAATATACTATGAATAATGTTTTTTGGACGTGTCGTTGTGTTCTTCTTGTAAGTACTCTGTACTTATTCATTATGATGGTCATTTGTTGTATTAATTGTGCGTGGTACGTTTCAGATTTATTCAATTGAAAATGTAAAATGAAAATGTGAAAATATGAATGTCCCCCCACGTACCACTAGAGAGCGCTCGTGTACCACAGTTTGAGAACCACTGATCTAGTTGATATAGGTCTAGTTGCAGGAACTAAAACCAATGTGAAGACTTACTGGAGCTGGGAATGACAGGAATCTGGCTGAGCAGACTGAAGATCTGCGGACGAAACAGCGAACCGTCCCAAACTGTCAGGAACTTGTAGAGGAAAACCTCTGTGCTGGCAAATGATTCCTGGTGAGGTGGGTGTTATTGGAAACAGAATGAGTGTGCTGCAGAAGATATGTTGAGTCAAGGTTCTCAAAAAAAAACAGACATGAAGCCCACCTGGAGAAAGTGCTGTGCGGACAGCAATTTGTCCAAAAACTCAACCGCTTCCTCTGACTCTTGAAAGCCTTTTCCGTCAGAACAGAAGAGAAAATCTGAGCAGAAAAAACAAACAAAAAAGACAAGAATTAATAGGAGCAGAAACATTTAGGTTCTCTGTTTCAAACACACACACACACACACACCTTCCTGGAGGGCAAAACCAAGCCAGAAGTTGAGACGTAGGAGAGCCGACTCGCTCTGAACACAGTATAGGTAGTGCAGGGCCACACCGGAGGTCAGGAGTGATCCCATCTGAGCTGGGAGCTGTGGCAGAAACAAAAGGCCAAGTTACATCAGACTGTGTCGGTCATTTTTTCCCAAGTTACATCAGACTGTGTCGGTCATGTTGGTTTTTGTGCCAGTGACATCATGTTGCTTTACTTAGTTAGATCGTTTTGTTTGTTTGTTTTTTTTTTTTTAAAAAAGCTATTTATATATGGATCAATAACATGAAAGAAACGCTGTCTTTAACAGTGGTTCAAAAGCAATGTCACAGCGCCCCGTAGCGGCCGTCAGCATGTCTTACACAATTCACGTGGATAATAGAAACAGAACCAAAGAGAGAAACAAAGTGAAGGACACTTTACCTCGATTCGGTGCAGATTCTTTAGAAGCTCAGAGAAGGAGTTGATCTGCTGCAGTGGAACAAGTTTGTTGTTGCAGGAGGCGTCTCTGTTCATAACAGAATTCACAGCAGGAAACTGCAGGTGGATGTGTTTCTGAAAAATACGTACATATCCCATAATTAGAGAAAAAAAATGTAGTTCTCTTTTAAATATTTTTAGGAATAGACAAATAGACATATAGAGAAGTGGTAGAAATCAGAGAGATTTGAGTGTCGTGGAATTTTTGCGAGTGACCAGGATGGACAGAATTAGGCATGAGCAGATCAGAGTGGAGCTGTTAAGGTGTAGCAGTTTGGAGATAAGGTTAGGGAGCTGAGGTAGAGATACTGGATATATTCAACAAAGGATGATGGATGATGGAGTTGCCAGGCAACAATAGTGAAAGAAAAGAAGTTTGGATGTTGTGATAAAGGACAAAAAGAGAAGTTAGTGCAGCAGTAGAGTCCTGTCTTGGTGCGAGATTCTGGGCAGTGTTGGAATACAGGTGCGGATGGGGATATCAAAAGCAGCCGAATGACGTTAAAAATTAGGGAAATCCGGGGTCTCAATCTTAAGATGTAAACAAAACAGATGATCTCACCCTTTTCCGTACGTTGCTCTTATTCGCAAGCGTAAACGGCAGGCTGCTGCAAGCCACCTGACTACCGTTCCTCTTCTGGACGGCCATCAGCGCTGACTTCCACGGAGAGTTATGGTTTTTAAATTCAATCTGTAGCGAAGAGAAAACATGCAATTTGACCAGCACGCCACCAGAGCGTATTATCCACAAAGCCGAAGAGAAAAAAAAAAAAAAAAACACCCTTCACCTTATCCTGAAAATGATTAAAA
>NC_024321.1:1306034-1328646 GCF_000523025.1 Cynoglossus semilaevis
CCAGTTCAGGACAAAAGACCTTGTAGAGCGAGAGCAGGTGGAGCAGAAACGGCTGTCGACCCTGGAGACAAACCATGTAAAAAATAAATAGATCAGAATCTGTTATCGTCAGGCTAAAAAGCCCTGGTAAATAAGTCGTCTTAAATTTTTTTTTTTTTTTAAATAACAATATCTATTTGAAGTTAATGACCCCGCAGATTTTTAACTGTAAAATTATTAGAAAATTGAGGATCAGGAGAAGTGAGATTTTTATCCCATATTTGAAAATCCAGACATTTATTTTCTATTGCTCACTTAATGCAAGTTTGAAGTTAATGAATGAATGCAATTGTAACTTTATTCAATGACGTGAACAAAAAGGTTTACCAGTTTAGACTGTAGTTCAAGCAGCTTCCTGACTCGGTAGACTTGCACTGCAACAACGACAAAAACAGAATCGATGACAGCGTGAACAGGTGAAATTAAAAAAAAATAAAAAAAAACATAGTAGTCCCAGAGATTTAGATCATCTTTAGGCTGTGACTGTGTGTGTGACCTACCGTTCTCTTTTCTAGTTAGAAGGTAGAGCAGGTGGCAAACGTAAGGACACTGGAAAAGAATAACAAGGGGTTTTGTTTAGATTCAGATTTTAAAGATCTTGAAATCACTCACAGAAATCAGGAACTGCTCAGAAAAATACACAGCCCCAATATGGATGACAAGACAGGAACTGCTCAGAAAAATACACAGCCCCAATACGGATGACAAGACATTAAAAAAAAAACAAAAAACAAAAACAAAACAAGTGCATGTAAAACACAGATACGGAGGAGCACTCACCAGATTTTCCTCCGTTACAAGGCTGAAGATTATGCCATAAATTGCACGCAGTTCGTCTTTTGCATCAATCATGTCAAACATAGTCAGGATCCACTTGAGGAACAAAACCTGTTGTTTTTTTATCAGGAAAAAAAAACAAAACAAAACTGAATGGGAAAAAAAAACAAAAACAAAACTGAATGAAACAACTTAATTTAAAATATTTAATCTATTGGGAACAATTAATAACAATTCTTACCACTTATCTGGTCTTTTTGAAAAAAATATATTTATAATTGAAAAAAACCTTGAAAGGGTTACTTTTTATTTTCAATATGTGAGTTGTAACTATAACTATATACGCTATAATTGAAGCTTATATATTATACAGACTCCTGGCCTATACTATACATAAATATAAAATTAGACAAAAAAAATGAATTAAGTTACAGTTTAGATTTTATTAAAACCTAAAAAATTGGTAAAATCATAAAAATCTGGTCAAATCGTGAGAGCCATGACTTTATTTCCATAAAATACTGTCCTGCTAATATGTTTTTTGTCATTAGACCTGGTTGATATTTTAATGTCTGCACAAAGCCAGCTCTTATTTACACACAAAAGGTTCCTGAACGTATGTCATGTTTCCCCACATTCTCAGTTGATCTTATACTGCATCTCAGCCAGGGTCAACTCTTAACTTCTCAGTTGATCTTATACTGCATCTCAGTCAGGGTCAACTCTTGTTTTTCTACCTCGACCGAAGAAAATTCGAACTTAACCACAACTTACCTGAGTGCTGATGGGTAATTTTCCAATGGTCAGCAATACCACAGCTCTGAGGACTGCATGCTGTGGCACCACAGAGTTAGGAATCAGACACTTTAGAACCCGCACGCATGGACCGGAACCTGCAGAGAAATTCGCAAAACCTCGATCCAACGTACACTTCACCAACATTAACAAACACAAACTGTAAAACGTTCAGCGCTACTTTGGTACTGCAGTTCAGACAGTTTAAAAATGACCTCCGGCCAAACGGATCCAACACTTTAGACCTCGTTCTCAGTTCACAGACACTGCAGAGACAGTCTTACCCATGCGCAGACTCATGGCAAACTCCAGCATCACAGCGATGGCCTCTGGGGGAAGTCCCGTATTGAAGGCCACTTTTTCCACCAGTGCCAGGTTCTTCCCCAACTCATCATTCCCCAAAATTGGAGTTCCTGCTTTAACTATAAGCAAACACAGACTCATATTGGGGCCTGATGAAGACCTACTGTTAGGGTAGGTCTCTCCACTACATTTAATGCAACTTAAGATGTTATTTGCTCGGCTGTTCAGGTCTTTGAGGTTGGGCAGTGAAAACAAGAGTACCATTAAAGCACAGTACAAAGCATTTAAGCTGAACCTGGTTACTAACATGTAAACATTTGGGATTAAATATGTATATATTATAATATAATATACTAAACATGTTCATGTGTTTAAGAAAAGAAGTAGGTGACAAGAACGTAACAGGTCTCACCCTAAAAAAATACAATGTTTTTAAAGTAGGTAAACAGACCAAACTAATGATTTCTTCTTCTTTCTTTTTGTGTTCAGGTTGGAACTGTTAATGTTAGAGATTTTAACAACAATACTATACAGATACTACTGGAAAATACAAACAGTATATGTGATGGAGAACGGTGGAAAATACAAACAGTATATGTGATGGCGTTCTCCATCACATTACGTTAAACCGTAGCTTACGTAGCTTTGTTTCTGAGTCGTAGACACAACATGATTTGCAGTAGTTTTGGCTTCTAGAACATTTTATCTCGACCACAGAGTTTGAAAACATACAACCATAGTTAAAGGGTCTGTTTGAACGGGCCAGGTCGGAGGAAAAGCAAGGGCCACGGTCGGTACCAGAACAGTGACGACTTACCGTCTCTAAAATAGCTGATAGCGACAACAAACGGATCCTCCTCCTTCTTTCTTCTCTCCTTCTCGAAAATTCTCAAACTTCTGTTTAGTGAACGGCTCGAAAGAGAATCTGGTTCCGAAATCAGCGAACGGCTCTGTTGTTCTGCCATTGTATTACATTTCTAAAAGCTAAAAACATGAAGCCATTCCGGGGCGTTTGTGGATTTTCAAACTCACCGCGACCGTTTGTTCTGCGCCTGCGCACTGCTTTGCTATAGTTTTGAGAATTCTGGGAAACGTAGTTTACATCGGACAGGGAAACGCGCTTGCGCATTGGGTCAAACTGTCATCTGACGATCTCGTTTCATGGAAAATCTGTCATTTAACATTGTTAAAATTGGTGCTTAAACGTACCGTATATCAGTACAACTCGAGTTAAGTTCATTTGCACGGACTTACTACATAACTAAAAACAAAAAAACATCTTTAAAGTTTTTTTTTTATTTCAAGTCTATGGTTCACAGAAATGTTGTCAGATTTTCATTCCCAAAACAAAAACGGAGACAGAAATGACTGAATCTGAATCTAAAGCAAAGTCAACGACATTAGCAGCACGTTAAACACATTTGAACCTTCTTAAAAAAGGAAATATAACATTTACATTTTCAAAAGACATTAAGGTTGTTTTCAGCCGAGACCCAAGGAAACAGCTGCTTCAGTCCCATTAGATAAATAAACGTTAAGCCAAAACCTGGGTTTAAAAAAGTATTTAGAATTAAAAAGCAGCTGATTCAACTCTTGTATTTAAATATCACATTTGAGATTGTTGACATTTTTTTAAGTACGCTGCATTAAAAACGAGTTATGGTTCTATGTCTTACCAGCTAATATCTCGGACGGAAACTCTTTGACTTACTTTTTCTAAATTACACTGTATAATTTGGAGCAGAAAGCATGCTGAAAAATGGTAATTAATTACATATTAATTTTTTTTCCCTAATTTCAATTTAAAAACAATGATAAAACAACAGTTACTGAAAAGTGGCATTCACAAAAGACCTTCAAACAAATTCAAGGCAAACATGTTAAAGACAGTGTTAGACTAAAATAAATAACAACAAATGAATTTGACTACAGCGAGAGGGTACAGAGTGAGCTCTGTGGATTTTTTTTTTTTTTCTACAGCAAAGTCTATGACTCAGTCCTCCAGTTTATCTCCATCCTCAGAGGTTTGGAAGCAGGTAATGAAAGGGGCTTGATTTGATTCTACTAAACCTGACCAGGAAACCTCTTAGAAAACACATACGTGTCTAGATCCTACTTTTGAATTTGTAAGGATTATGGAGAGAATGATCTTAGACTGACATTAAGTGTAAAGACGAGTTAATGAGTACCGAGTCAGCGGGGGAGACAGGAAGAAGGAAGTGACGGTTGTTTATTACTGCTTGTGACTGTATCCTTCAAAATCTTCACCTCGGAAATTCACGGATTACGTTTCTTGGGGACGACAGCCGATTTTATGATTGTTTAAACTTGTTCTTTTCCTGCTCGTGGATATGCTGCTCCTCCCTGCTGTCCTCTCTCTCGGGCCGCTCGTCGCCCTGCCGGGCAATCAGCAGTCGGCAGGTGAGCAAAATTCCGAAAACTAGAGCGTGGGCATAGCGTTTGAGAGGATCGCCGACAAGTTGGTGGAAGAACAGCACAGCCAACATGACCAACAGGAGCAGGAAATTGGCCACATCCTTTGGTCGACCTGGTACCAAGGTCAGAACCACACCACAGCCCACCTCCAAAGAGCCGATGATCTTTCTCAGCAGGACCGAGCTGATCCCGATTTTCTTCAGACCTGGCAGGGCCTTGGCGTAGCTCTTGTATGCTCTTTTCTGCAGGTAATAAGGCAAAAGAAGTGTTTTTATCGATAATAATTCACACAATCAATCAAGTGTTCATGCTACATGTGAAAGTTGCCTGTAAGAACCTTAACTCCTCGCTCAGGCATGGGCAAACTAAGGTCCGGGGGGCCGGATGCGGCCTCTTCAACCTTTTAATATGGGCCGCCAAACTTTTCAAAATTGATTTATATTGAAATAAAAATAATATAAATAATTCATTCATATTATCATTATTCATTTCATTACTTCTGCCTTTTCCTTGCAATACCCACTTTTCCCCAATAGATGGCGTAGAAAATGATAAAAGCATTTTAGCCTTTATGCAGGACTTTTACACGTCAATTTTCGGACAATTGTGGCCCGCAAGTCAAACAATGTTTGCCCGCGCCTGTCCTAGCTCATTTGTAAATTGTAAAAACTAAACAGAAAATTCACTTAAAAACCAACATTTATCTATTTTATTTGTAAAATTGTACTTTTCTGGAGCCAGAAACAGCATTTAGTAACATCTACTTGTGTTGTGCACCAATCTCACCCATCCCTCAGACTTCTTTTATTTAGGGTTTTATTTAACACTTTACATCCTTCATGTGCCATTATGTACAGGCTGAATTTTCCACTGGTATATATTTCTTTTCTTTTTTTTTGTTTTTTGTATATAAGGAGGGAGTATAGGTGATAGTCACAACACAGTGTAATTCTACTGGCTCATTAAAATAATTGACAGGGTTAACTTTCTTCTATTCGTGTACTTTCAATTCTTCCTTTAACTGAACTAATAGCAATTTTTTTTTTTTTATCACTTTCGTATGGAATCCAGCAGCTCCTCATCTTCATCTTGCACATCCTCTAAGGACATTTTCAGCATCAGCATCTCACAGAATGTGCTCGAAGGCGGAGCCATTGCTTTAAAAAAAAACATATCTATCTACTCACGAGAAGCTGCACCATTATTAATTGGGTTTGCATTTCCTATAATCCGTATTTCACACACATTAACTGTAAATCACACATAAAGGTAGACGGTGTGCAGACAATGAAATATCCGTTTATAGCCGTTTTGTCTACAACGTCAGATCATATTCCTATCTATGCTTCCTACGGAATAAATGCCTCTTCGGTTGAAAACGCATTTGCTTTTTATCCCCAGGATTTCTCATCAAATGTATCTTTTTTCACTGCAGAATTTGGTCAGAATCCGTTGATTCAACCAGAACAATGGCGGGTCTTCTATCGAACACTCACCATCTCACTGTAGGCATCTTTGCTGAGTCTCGGCGTTAATTTAATGGTTCCCATGAAGACGAAGAACAAACCCAGAGCAAAAGACAGAGCCACGATAGTTATTGTCCGCGGGGAGGCCATTTTTTTCTGTAGTGGCCTCACAGACCCAAAAGCAGAACGAAGATTTTACCGTTCGGTCAATGAATGAACCGACTCGGTGTAAGGCTGAAGGGCGGAGCTTCTATAGGACAACAAAGATGGCGGCGACAACATACCGTTTTAATAGGTCTTAAATATTGTTAAGGGTTTCTTTCTTTTAATACGCTATTCAAAAATATCCATAACTATATAAACAACCGCATTGTCACATTCTTAATGACTCGAATAAAACTGAATTTCTACATTGCTTAAACCTTAAACTATCAGTTGTTAATATTGGGCCGAGTTTCTGCTAGAACCACAAAGATGGCAGTGAGCTGTTATACCAGAGACTCTATTAAGAAATCACGAAAAGGCAAATATTTTGCATGTTTATCAATCAACCTGTATGTCTGACATTTATATACACACATTTCCTGTTCTACATTGTTTAGAAGCGATGGGGTTATCTTAAAAGACCTTTTGTGTTATTATTCCAATGAGGCCGGGATTGTGAATCAACAGCAAGAAAAGCAGGGTGAACGTGATAGTCCCACGAATGGATGTGTAATGATGGCTGAAGGCTAGTACGTGTTTAAAATAACTGCAGTGGAGCTTCAAGATTCGAGCTACCCGAAATACGAGTTACCAATTTACGAGTAAGCAACCTTTGCGAGATTTTCCAGTCGCGCTCATTGTCCCTCGCTTGGTAAATTGACCCATTATTATAACAATAAAATAAATGTACTACTACTATTTACTATTTAATTAAAATAAAGTTCCCCCACCATCTAAACATCAAAAACATAGATATAAACAAATATATTGATAATATCAAATAATAATCATTTAGAAAACATTTTATATTATTAACCCATTAACACCATTCAGCAGCAGTAAAAAAATATGTTTAAGATACAGTTTGAAAACAATGTTTATCACCCTGCACGTGCTCTCCTTTAAGTGCAAAGTCAAACATGATTCCATGTTTAAAAGACAAGAAAAAACTCTCATTAATAGAAAAATGGCAATACCAACAAAGTCTTGGAACTAAAAATGGCAATACCAACAAAGTCTTGGTACTCGACAAGAACATCCAGACCGTCCACCTCGGAACAAACTACTGTATTGTGGACATCATATATGCAGTAGGAAAGACGTCATCCTCAGAATATGTGTGGACATCATATATGCAGTAGGAAAGGAATGCTCCAGACGTCATCCTCAGAATATCTACAGTGACAAAGAAATGGACTGCAGAAAGTCTTGAGAAAATATACTGCTATCGAGAACAACATGTAAGAACCAGAACCCTGTTCTCATTGCCTCTGATCCTGACGTTCCTTCAGAGCCAGGATTGCTTTCCGGTATAAATCTTTGAAGAGACAGGAAGATGCTTTTAGACAAACATCGCAAGTTGTAAATTGGAGGGTGGTAGAAAAAGGAGGTGAAGAAGAGTCTTACCAAAGGTCTCAGAAAGGTCGACAGGTTGAGTGTAATCTCTGCACATCTCCTCAGTGTTGATCTTATTCTTTCGTTTCACTTTCACTAATTTATTTTTTTTCCTTCTTTTCTCTTCTTTATCTACAGACAAAGATGGGAGAATGGTTATTATTTTAGCAACTAATGTCCAGAAATGAGACTGTATTGTGAAAACGCGTCACACCTTTGATGGTCTCCTGGTTTTTGTTAGTAGAATCGGAATTTTCCTCATCGTCTTTTTTCACCTTTGGTTTGTTTTTATCTCTGGTTTTTGCCGTGGGGTGCCGAGTATTGCCGGTCTTTTTTTTGTCGCCACAGTTTTCCTGCTCTTTTTTGTCCCCGTCTGCATCGTCGTCATCCTTCTGTTCATGTGTTCTGTTTTTTTCATGTTTACTTTTTTTGACTGTGACAGATGGGTCTTTTTTCTTTTTTGTCTTTAGCTTCTTGATCGCTGACTCCTGCGGACAATGCGTGTAAGCTTAAATGATTAGACATCTTGTCTCCCCAGAGACATCACAATGTCAAAATGGACTGAGGTCACAGCAGAACCCCAGAGACATCACAATGTCAAAATGGATTGAGGTCACAGCCCTACAATACAATTTGCAGAACTATCAATACTGAGATGTTTACTGACCTTTGGCAGCATGTTTCTAATGGGCTGCAGCCTTTTTTCAGTCTTGGTCTTTTTCTCATTGTCTTTAGGCTGATGAATTTTACAAGGATCTGATTCGCCGGGTCTCAAGCTATAATAGAAAGAAATAACACACAAAGGTTTCGAACAAAGAGGGGAATAGTCACTGATCAGGTTTAAATGTTTGATCCATTCAGACCTGATCTTTCTGTGACATTTCTCTGTTTTTGCCTTTTCTGTTTTTCTGGTTTTCTGCCTCTCCCTGGTTTCCAAAGGAATCTTGCAGTCCTGGCCAACACGGGTACAAAGCTCAGGAAAATCCTGGTACACAGTATGCAGAAGCCAGCGCAGACCACGTAGAGCTTTTCTGTCAGACCAGCGCCGAAGGTCCATTAACGCTGAATATGATTCCTAAGAGGAAAAGAGAAGGTCCAGTCTGAATGTCTGCATCTGTTCTGTAGTTTTCAAGAAGCCTATACTTCACATCCACATATGAAGAATTATTTAGTTGAATACTCACAATATGGCACATGGAGCGACTCTGGTTCACGAGCTTCTCCAGAGACAGTAGTTCGATCAGCTCACTTCCTGGCAAAGCGTTCACTTTGTCCTGTTTATTTGCAAGTCTGAAACAGACCCAGCTCTGGTTTCACGTTATTTTACTTTCACATCGATAAAAAACCATGTCTAAACCAGGGATGCCCAACATACGGCCTGTGAGCCAACAATGGCCCCGCTATGGGGTTCGATCGAAAAAGTGAAAAAATGTATTAAATTAAAAATTAATACTTTCTCGTGTTCATGTACTTTTTTTCAGGAAAACAACAGGGTAGGGAGGACATGGATTTATTTATAGGTAAGTTCCGCCCACTTGACATCTAATCCATATGTGGCCCCTCAACCAAAATGAGTTTGGCGCCCCTGGTCTAAACGCTTGGGTTACTAAGTTGGTAATACTCACACCAATAGGGGCTTTCCGGCCACTAATGGTTCTTTTAAAAGGTCAGCCAGAACCTCACGGACCTCCCTGATTCTCTGTCTGTCACTGGAGTCCACCACAAAGATGACAGCGTGCGCTTCGGCGTACAGGTTCCTCCAGGTTCCTCTGGACTCTGCCGAACCGCCGACGTCCAGCAGCGTAACCACAAAGTTTTCCATCCTTAGCTGGGTCCTCACGCAGCCGCCGGTAGGTCCCGTCTCAACAGGGTGTTGGACTGGAAAGGAGACAGAGTGAAGGCTCTTGGGCCGTTTCAAATCACTACCAGCGTCAAAGTTCTGTGTTCAGAAAATGTACCTCCCAGCATCGCTCTGATTGAGGATGTTTTTCCTGCTTTATCGAGACCGACCATCAGAACAGTCACCTTTCTGCGGAGACGAGAATGAAGGACAGAGTTTGACTTCAAATGTTAAACGTCTTCACTTTATTGGGAACACAAGTTCCGTCAGGTTATTTAACGACCCCATTACCATTACCCATGAATACATAAAACAAAGGCTATGTTTTGGTGGTGTGCTAGCTGTGAAGGCACAACTAATGCTAAGTTATATATATATATATATATATATTGGAAATGTGCTGCTGTCCAAACCATATTTTTTTAATGGGATGTCCCATCATGTGATAACAGCTGGCCAGGTGGAAGTACAAGACTGCGGAGATTTCTCTTTACCCGGCAATTACAGTTCTCTCTCTCTCTCTCTCTGTGTATTTCGCAATGATATGAGACACTCACCTGATTGGCTCCTGTATTTTGGAGACCCAGCTGCAACAATTACTCATGAGGTTGAACATCTTGATTAGATTTTGGACAGGTAAGAACAGAGGGCATTGTCTTCTCGGGAAAGGAAACCTACAAACCAACAGAGTCCAGTTTTTTAGTCACAAAGGGGTTAAAAAACACTCTGTTTGTTTCTCCTATTTGAGCTTTTTTTTTTGTAATTGTTCTAAAATTGTAATGTTAGAACACAAAGAAAAGAGTGTGAAAACAAATTTCTAAATAAGGTCATTTTTATGAAGCCATGAAAACAGTAAGAATGAAAGAAGAAAAACACTCACAGAGCGGAGTCCAATTCCACGTTTGTGTTCAGATCCCGGTCTGCAATAACATCCTGGGACAGCTTTAGGTCTAATCAGGATCACACTAAGACTTTAGTCTCATCTTATTTCAGCCAATCACAAACTGCCCGTGTGATTCTGCTGGTACAAATGCCTGTGCCTGTCAATGGTGTGTGGTGGACTCATCTGTGACGTCCAATCACCTCGCAGCGCGGAGGCCAGTGTTAGCCTGATCTGAACCACCTTACCTACACGATGATGTCATCACCTTTGTAACTTTTTATATTTGTACAGGCTTTATTATGACAGGCATTTAAAAGTGATTTGCAATGGGATTATACATATATATATATATATATATATATATATATATATAGATATATATATATAGATATATATATATAGATATATATATAGATATATATATACATACATATATAACTGGTAATAATATATATATTGTTACCAGTAATATTTTTAAAAATGTTATTCACCTGAATACCAATCAATTGATTCTAAAATTGTCATAATCTTCATTTACCATGACCTTGATTTGTTTTCACACGAAATATAATTCATAATGCGTTTATTTGGAGACCATCATGCGATTTATTGCGATTACAATTACTAATTGTTTCGATTGTAGTGTTTTATTAAACAAATTATATATCAAAGTTAGCCACAAGAGGGCGGTATTGTAGTAGTCTGAGCACCGTTTTAAACGTAGTGTAAATGCCACGTTAAAAATAAATAAAAAATTTTTTTTTTTCTTCAGCTTACTTTTACTTTATCCAATGAATAAAAACCATATAATCATTATAAGTGTTTATTCTCTGTACGGTGTTTTTAAGTTTGTTGTCCGAACATCGAGACCTGATTCCGTGCTCTTCTGCTTCATCTTATCGTGTCATTAAAATAACACCCGATCAAGCCAAGCTTTTCATATGCTGATTGGACCCGTTTATGTTCTCACCACACGCCCAATAAACGTCACTTCGGCCATCTCAAATGATTGGCTACTCTCGTCCTTATTTTGATCATGATTTAATTAATCATTAAATGTTATGTAAACATATTAAATATTAACTATTAAACAATCAAACCCAAGGTCAAAACCCAAGGATTTTGAAATTTAAGTCCAAATGCAGATGTTTTGGCACCCCGCATACAGGAACGAGCTGCAGCTGAGGCCACGCCCCTCAGCCGAGGCCACGCCCCTCAGCTGCTGCTGATCTGCACATTACAATCATTTTTCAGATTCTGCTGAGACTTTGGTACATTCTAGAAAATCTATGAATTCTAAATATTAAAGGAATAAGTCTTAAATAAGTTTTTCCTTCTCTGAGGTTAGAGGTTGTTGTGTCTTTATAATCAATGATGTGTGAAAAGGTGTACAAATCTACGGGCGTTTTCTGACAATACATGGACACAGACTGTCGACATTATAAAGCATCTTAATCAGGGGTGGGTAAACACATGGCCCGTGGGCCAAAACCAGCCCACTTGATGAACACATATTGAGGAAATGTTTTGTTTTAAATTCCATTTAATCTGAAAATGTATCTGATATATATGTACTTTTCAGCATGAAAACAAAGGGGAAAAAAAACGTTGTTGTTGTTGTTGTTATTTACAGGTAATTATATTATGATCCGGGCCACTTCACATCTAATTAGGTTTCACGCGGCCCCCTGAAGCAAAACGATTTTCACATCCCGGATCTGAATGAATCACAGTGTATTAACAACATTACTGGTAGACCAGGGAAATAAACAGAGGGTTCTGTGTAACAATAATGTCCGACTGACAAAATAACAACCCATGACATTCATCCTCTACCTCTTAAATGTTTTTCAAGGCCCGTGTAAGAAGGACGGGTTAATTGTATTTATACAATTTTACCATGGGAAAACCCTTGAGTTTAGTTACCACCAGGGGTTGAACCCGTGATCTTCTTAGTGAAGGCAACAGCACTAAGCACTCTAAGTTCTTTTTTTTTTTTTTATAAATGACTTGTGGACACAGACAAAACAAAACATGTGTGGTATTGCGCCATCTTGTAGTACTTCCCCATAAGATGTGTTGTTTCTCATATGACAACATCGGCCACATGGCCTGATAGAGCGTTCGTTTTAGGTAGAGATTTGCGTTTGCTTTACGTCCAGTGTTGCCAACATTTTTTTCCCCCCACTGCTTATTTAAGCAGAAACTCTGCCTCTGACTACTCTGAAGACTGTATCAGCAGGCCCAGTTTCCAACAGGACTGTTGCTTCTATGGACCAAAATAAAGAGGGCACCAGTCTATTTGTAGTGTGTCCTCTAAAGTGGTCTTGACCAGGCCCAGGTCCTGGATTGAAACCAAACCACTTTCTGTGTACCAATATATATATATATATATTATATATTATTTATATACATAAGAAAGAGACACAGATTTATTCTATTGAAGGTGACTTGGTTTACTTTGGGTTGGATTTTGGTCCTACAAAAAAAAAAAAGAAAAGAAAATCACAGCAGCTGAGGTCACAGCAGCAGTTCTATGAGTCACGTGACCTGCTACGTACCACATGATTGGCTGTTAAAAATATCACACACCCACACTTGTCACACTGTTTAGACATCTGTCTATGGGTCTGTTTGTATTTCAGTTCTGGTTCACTTACCAACATGATAATCCAGATATGCAAACGGCGTAGAGACGAAATGGTTTCGTCCGAACAAAAACGTCAATCCGAGGGGTTCTACAAATCATAGCAGTTATTCTTTGTTTGTGATAATATTTGATGAACAAATGTGGCAGAGAAACTCTCACAACTTAATTATTACCACCACAAAAAAAAAAAAAAGAAAAACAACTAAAACTGTTAAGAAGTGATAAATGAGCTGACTTTACAGCAAGAAAATGATTCACTGGTTAAATCACCAATTTTTTTCTGTATGGAGTTTGCATATTACTGACTTCAAAAATATATTTACTATTAATAACTACTGTAGTGAACGACTGCTACTGCTAAAGAGGTCAATTAAATATGTATGTGTGTAAATATGTAAAAGTTGAGAACCAGTGGAACATTCTGGAGCCAGCTAGGCCTGTTTCTTATCCTAATATTGTTACTTAACACACGCATTTCTAAGCATACATGGCATATTTAGATTATATTGCATGTATTGACACCAAATTAAGGTTAAAGGTTAAACCTATTTATCTTTTGTCCCCCCCCCCCCTGTATTTTAATGTCATATTTACTCTTGCCACTTGCTTTATATTAACACAGTGGTTCATAGAATCCACAGATAAACCTGTCTGTGACGTCATCTCGCAACTCTCTACACTGAAAGCTTCAGATATTATGCACTCTACAGCCAAAAGGACTCCTCTGACCTAACCCTAACCCCTTTAGACCCGCCCTGGAGGCTAATGTAAATGCCTAGTCCCCACCCAGCTTTGTTTGTTTCCGTGTTTAAATTGTGCTTTTTATCAATTTATCGTATCAGATTATAATATCAGATCGTATTTGTACAGTACCCGCCCATCATTTCCGGTTTCGTGTTAAGGTTCCGTAACATACACATACAGTCAGAGAGAGAGAGGGAGGGAGAGGGAGAGAGAGCGAGAGAGAGAGAGAGACCATCATCATCATCATTTTCTACGACTGACACGGAGACAGTCAAACGCAACACGGTTTCTTCGTTTCCAACCGCCTCGCGTTACATACGGAACACCGCTGTTGGCCATGGTTGTGTTTACTGTGTGTTCAGTCAGCGACAGGTCAAAACTTTCCTCCTCGGAACGGTGACACCGCGTCGAGCACATGGAAAAACAGCCCATGAATGTGTGTGTTTGTTAGAGATAAATACTGTGTGTGTGTGTGAGAGAGAGAGAGCGAGAGAGCCGGCGACGCAGGAGGAGTGACACAGCCGAAAAGTGGAGATGAAGCCCACGAAGAACTGTTTACGATCAACACGGTGAGAAGTACATACTGATGTCAACCAAAGGAGAATAATCACCGAACAGACACCATAGCAGGCAGGCGGATACTCGACCCACACTGGCAAGCATGTGTGAAGTGGCGTTGGAGGAGCAGGAGCGGGACATCTCTGACCTGGACCCGCAGGAGAACTCGTCGGTGGCGGACGAGGGGCTGATGCTAGTGGTCAGTCACAGACGTGTCCGGCCGCCGTTCAGTGTTGTTCTGGCTACGGTTCTGTACGTTGCGGAGTTGATCACTGCCGCGGCGCTGTGCGGGATGTACCACAAAACCAACGACGTGATCTGGATGAGCTTTACCATCACCTTCATGTTGGTTCCGGCGCTGCTCATTCAGCTCACTCTCACCTTCATCCACCGAGACCTGGGCCGGGATCGGCCACTTGTTCTGTTCCTGCACCTGCTGCTGCTCGGACCGGTTGTAAGGTGGGTACCGGGGTGTGACAGGAGGCGCTGTTGCACGTTTGGGAGGGTCAGAGCAATTGGTCACTTTACACCACCGTTTAAGAACTATTTGAAGTTAGCCAAAACTGAGACTACCTTTAAAAAAAGTGTTCTCTTTAGTCTATTATTTAAAAGCTCAAGAAATAGTACAACACGAACAGCAAAGTGACTAAAGCTCCAAAACAGAATGAGGTTCTTGTTGGTCTTTTTTTTTAGTCCACGAACTTAAAAAGTGTAGTTTATTTACCTTTTGGTGCTGCGTTCTCACAGGCCCCATTTCTTAAAAAAAACAACCAATTGAAACAAAAATTTAAACTGTCGTTTAAAATATTTGTTTTAATGTGTTGTGTTCAGTAATTCCAGGTTAATTTCATGTGTAAATTATATGGTGTTTAGCAGTTTTAGAGCTAGTTGTACTGAAACTGCTAACTGCATTCTGAGCATTCTGTCTGAATGAATGAATATTGATAAATAATAATGAATATTTATTTAATATTTGTACTTTCTTAAATAAAAATATTGGGACATTTGGGAAACTGTACTGTAAACATTTAAGGTTTTAGGTCAGAAAATACACACTGAAACTGTTATTATCTCTCTGTTGTCCTTCATAAACAAGAAAGTGAATTTGTAATAGCACTTATTAACTTCAAATTATAATCCCAATCTGTCACAAATGGCAGTGTTGTCTACTGTTAACCCCAAAAAAACACATCTTTATCAAATAATTCAGCACTAGTGAAGCTCTACCTACAGTATTGTAAGTTATTGCTAACGCTATAGCTACTACTTTTTCAATTTCTGGTGTCTTTATCTCAACTCCATCCTCACAAATGTTTGTAAACCATTTATTCTCCAACACCAAAGTCCATAGAGAAAACCAGTAATTGTAGCTAACAGTCCAGTGCTGGCTCCATGACTAAGTTTAATTGTTTTATTCTTCAAACGTCACCGTTTGAAATGCGTGTCCAGATTTATTCTAGCTACACAAACTGACCAAAGGAGTCAGCAGTGGACCAACAGGTGTCCCCCGTGAGCTCAGGTCACTGATTCTTCTCAGTGTACATGAGCTGGTTTGAATAAATGTAAATACAATACAACGCAGGTATTCGAAGCAGAGTTTTAGAGTCACTGTCGGTATCTAACTTTTCTAAATAAGTAGTTCAAAGTTATTAAGACAAAGTACACACTCTTCCACTGGAGTCCACATATATTATTTATAAAGCTATTGAGTTTTTTCCCTCTAATGGGACTTTAAGGCACGGCCCAGGTTTTCTTCTTGTCTCACTGTGTTTCCGTCTCATTGGCTCAAACCTCTGCGAGGCACTTTGAGGCACCACAGGCTGCGAATTCACTCAAAGAAGCCTCTGCTCTGTCTTTAATGCGGTTCTTTTTAACATCATTGTTTTGACAGTCAACATCATTTTGATTAGCGTACGACAATTGCCGAATTGCCGATTTGCCGATTAAGACAAGCTGCCGAAGACTGAATCGATTATTGGTCCACATTTAGTAACTAAACATCGTCAAAACGTCCCGCAACATCATCTTTGTAAGCAAACTCTGCGCAGACGTACCATGTCACGCGTGTTAAGAACCAACTAGGATAACCAGTATTTTGGTCAACACAAAACTGAAATTGACCCCTAACTTAAAAGGAAGGTTAATCTGCATAGTTACCTCTAGGGCTAAAAGAGTCAGGACAAAAGAAAAGACAAGAATCTTTAGTGAGCAGCATTTCTAAAGTGAAAACACCCAGTTGAGTGGAGTCAGCAGAGAAAGAGCAGACTGGGTTGGACGAACAGCAGAAACTGAAACAACAACTAGCGCCAACCAAAACCACAGAAGAACTCGGAACTCACGAAAACATCTCTTACAGCAGGAGTCAGCGAAGTCAGTTGACAACCGGAAAGTCCTTAACTTACACATATTAGAATGACAACTTAAAATGTCTAAAACCACGCAGGTGTGATGTCATGATGTTCCCACGTGGCTTTGATGACAAAAGGAAAAAGACGAAGATGCGGAAAAGCTGAAGCTAGTTCGCGCCAACTAATGTAAATAATCAACGACGATCAAACTACTTTGCTGACATGACAGTCTATCCGTCCAAGTCGAACTCTTTCTTCTTCATTCAACTAGAAGAGCACCGTAGCGGAGAAGCAAAGACAACCATCGCTAGAAGATGAGATCGGTAGAAAACCTGCTCATTCGGCACTTCCGAGGAAATCACTTCTTAAAGGGATGTATTTAGAATGTAACACAGAAGGACAAGATAACATCCGACAAGTAAACACCGGTTTGGATGCGCTCTTTTTAAACTGTCGTAAATCATGTGAAAGATGGCAGTGCAGGAGCGGGAGATCTCAGACATCAAGCTGCAGGACGGCACTCCGCTCGTGCAGAACAGGTTCATACTGATGGTCAGACACGACCCTCTGCCGGCGCCGTACGGTGACGTGCTCTTTACCGTGCTGTACCTGGCGGAGTATCTCTGCGGCGTCTTCCTGTGCAGACGATACGAGAGAACCAACGACGTCACTTGGTTGAGCTTCACCATCGTGTTCATGGCACTTCCTGCTCTGCTCATCCAGCTCACGCTCACCTTCGTACACAGGGACCTGGGCCGAGACCGACCATTTGTCCTCTTCCTGCATCTGCTGCTGCTCGGCCCAGTAATCAGGTCGGTGAGGAGGGCAGGGAGGGGAAAGAGCGTAGTATAGTCCACGTGACGAAGTCAAAAAAGACGTATAGACTTCTTTTCAGTCTTAGGGAATGACATAATAAATGGTCGCGACAAACACCAAATAGTCTAGTTTCACCCATGTCTGCATAAGGGCACTGGTTGGAGACAATTGGGCACAAATACTGGAATAGGAAATGTCAGTATATAGATTGCAGATATCAATAACAATACAATATCCCCCCAAAAAAAGACGCATCAACTGACAGACAAATATCTGTCAGACCAGTTAGGCCTGAATGTTCATTCCACAAATTATCTTCCTGAGCCCAACAGAGTAGTACGAGAGATTTCTAGATCACTTGATGCGGTACCAGATTTTTTTTTTCCCCAATACAGATACATCAGGTCACGTGACCTTAAAAGATGTCGAAGTGACGCGTGCGCTTTTTCCATTCATTAGTTAGCGTTGATACTTTATAAGAGTAATCAATACTCGTACGAATGTCAATATATTGATGCCACGGAATCGATACTCCCATCACTATTGTCAACTTTGGCAGAGCAGTTCGTCAACTCTCCCACTGAACTGTGCTTATGTCTAGAAAACACTTCAATAGTCACCGTTACTTAACTCTTCGCAACAGCACACGGAGCGAAACCCTCCAATTTACATACTTGTGAAACGGTTTTAATTCTTGACATCGGTCCTGTTTAAATACCGTAGTTGTAATTCTGTGCTGACACTGTAATCCGATGCTACTGTTGTCAGAAGGAAAAGGAAGTGAAGGAAAGTAAACTATTTGTCACTGTGACACAGCACACAACCAAATGTGACCTCTGTTTTTAACCCATCACCAAAGTAAACAGTGGGCAGCTTTAAGCACCCGGGGGAGCAGTGAGTGTGGGGGGCATCACCAAAGTAAACAGTGGGCAGCTTTAAGCACCCAGGGGAGCAGTGAGTGGGGGGGGGGCACGGTGCCTTGCTCAGAGCACCTCAGTGGTAACTTGGCAGCTGGTGGACTTGAACCAAAAGCCTTCCAGACCCAAGTCCGCTTCCTTAATCACTGAGCCACCACTGCCCCAACAGGAACAGGAAATGAGCCTAGATGTTGCATGCTCCTTACGTCGGCTAAAACTTCTGCTTTTAAAAGGAAGTTTCCTCACAGATGAAATCACATATCCACGTGAAACAGATAGTCGTGATGTTAATGGAAACATTTGGGCATTTACTAATGATCGTTCTTTCTATTTTTCTGAAAAACTAGAGCAACCCTGCTAAGGACAGTTCTGCAGTCGCAGTTTGTTTGAAGGCAGGACGTCTGAAGTCATAGGATTTAAATCCATAGACCTGTATGGTCCAGACTTTTGAGACAGACTTTAGTGTAGCGCAAGTCTACTCTCTTTAAATCTGCTTTATTCTTCACATATTTCTTGTCTTGGATGAGGCTCAAAAGCAGCAGACCTGATAAATCAAACCCAGACGTTCCTCCAGCTGCTTGTTTCAGCACTAAAATGTAAAGAGACCTCCAGGAAAATCAAACATTCTGCAGACATACAAACGTATTGTAAGACGTATATAAATACTCCAGAGTCCAATGCTTTCCAAATCCTCTATAGCCCATAATCACGACTGCAATACAAAAGACACTTATTGTGCTTTTGCGATAATTAATTTGTTTAGCTTTCGACGTCTGCTACACAGCTGTTGCACGAGGTGACTAAATTATCAATGATTTTACTCATTCTCGATGAACTAATTCTGAAACGTGTCGTAGTTTGCATGTCATGCAATGCAAACTACCGTTGGAGCAATTACGGCTAGCCTGCAAGTTAGCCATTCAGTGGACACTAGCATACGCCCATGCCATCACAGATACTGGATTTTGAACTTTGTGCTGATAAGAGATCAAAGAAAACGTCAGAGGGAAGCAGAGGGTTGAGCTTTTGCTTTCTTCCTTGGGTCGTGCGCTTTGATGTTCATTAGCATGTTTGATGTGCAGCCGTTAGCATACACCTTCCAGAAACAATTTGTTGTTGTGAGTAAAGTACGACACTGAAACCTCCCTTTTTTCTTCGTTGTGCCAGATAAAATTGTGACACACTTGTCACTTATTCACTAAACCACATTGTAACATGGGAGATTTACACAGATTTTTGGCTGGTTGCGACAACATAACGAGAACATAAACAGTGTTTTTACAGCTCCTGTATAACCAACTCACGCTTCAACATGACAAACCGCTCTCAACTTTCGCTAACGTTCTCTCTCTCCCCCGCCATTCATAGACAGACAGACATACGCTACTAGTATAACATACAGTAGCCTACCAGAAAAGTCATAGGTCGCTAGCGGTATACACTTCGTTAGCACATAAAAATCTATAAATTAGCCGCATCATTGTTTTTAGCCGCGGGGTTCAAAGCGTGAGAAAAAAGTAGCGTCTTGTAGTCCGGAATTTACGCCGCGGGGTTCAAAGCGTGAGAAAAAAAGTAGCGGCTAAGTCCGGAACTTATGGTATACGATTTGAAAATTCATGTCCCGGTCCTAATCTTGTATTTTTATCAGAAAGGTCTAATGGCCAAATGGACATCAGTTGTTGTTGACATCATGACTCTTGTAGGTTCAAGATTCAAGAGTGCAGTCTGGTGATTGCATGAGATTACAGGAGATATTTTCTCTACTAAACCCAAAGAATTTGTCAATCTTCAAGCCTCCATATGTTTGTTTTATGTTCTTTCTCCTCTGGACTGAATCATGTCTGAACACGACAAACCTGTAAGTGCTGAACCTTGACAGTAATTACTGCGTGGCCCAGTCTGAGCAAACCCAGCTCCTCCCGCACTGTCTGTGGGTTTTTCAATCACCCTACAGTCAGATAATGTTAGTGATGACCAAAATCCCTCAAGACCAGAACTGAGCAGTCCTGCAAGTGTTTGTGCAGCTCTTTGCTCGCAAATCAGAATTCCAAGTTTCGTCTTTTTCTGCGCTTAGTCAGGACAAACAGGTTTGCTGTTTGGTCCGCAGCACAAACACTGCTGCCGTTGCTCTGCGGTTACCGATCGGGATCATGTTCTTCCCGGAGACACCTCATTGTATGTGGTTGCTATTCAGTCGGCACATGCTACAGCAGAGGCCTGAATGCATTTGTCTTCTCCAGTGAACTTAGAGATATTGATTTTCTGAGATCACGTCTTCATCCTTCCTGCCTCTATTCCTCCTCTTCCTCTCACTCTCGTCCTCAGTGCTTTTACAGAAACCATTTAGTTGGCTGGGAGTTGGCTTGTGTTCAGTGCAGCCTGTTGTTTTTGTGCTCAGGCAGTTTTCCAGCAACACTGATAAATATGCCGTAAACCTCCAGCGCTGTAGCCTCTCCCCAGTTAAAGAGCGAGTACGTTTGTTTATGTTTGCAGAGACAAAAGCACGATTTTGAACGTCCGGTCTCTTACATGCACAGTCAGAGCCACTACTGAATCTTCAGAGTCAGTCGACGGCAACAGGTTCATGTCAAATTCCTAGGGCTCTGTGTTCCCTGGAAAAGATAAAACATTCCGACAGAATGATGTGTAAGTGGGAGCAGCAGGGATGTTTCCCAGGACTCGGTTTATTCGTTTTACTTGCACTACTCCTACTAATTATTCAAACCTTTAATGTTTATGTTATAAGAAAACCCTGGCTGGAAGAAAAAAATCAAAGTTAAAAAGAAAAAAAGATTATTAAGATTATTTTCTTTCCTGCGAGTAAACTTGAGTTTGCGGCAAATCGTCCATCATTCTCCACAACATAGAGACTTTGCCGTCAGGCTGAAGTAACAACCTTTACCTTCTTTACCTCACCCTCGGCAACAGGAACCACACCCAGGCCCAGAGGGTTTCACTTAATTATTCAGCACAGAGGCGTGTTTGTTTTTTACACTCTCGCTGCCCTCTGGTGGAGCTTGTGCTTGTTTTTCTTTAGGCTGCAGGTCACAATGGACGTTCTGTCAGAGGAGTCTGCAGTTCTGTTTAATCCTAATGGCATTCCGCGTGTAGCTACCTTTCCCTGACCTGTAGGTGGTGCTAGGGACATAAATGAAAGCCCTGTTTCATGATTTACATACATTAGTTAAACAGCGTTTTGTATAAAGCCAATCCCGTGACCTGATCCAAACTCAGTCTTCAGAAAATAGCTACCACATTAAGACTCCACTTGTTGCGTGTAGTTAGCTTGCTAGCATCTAGCACAGACGTGCGCAAACCTTTTGACTTGGGCCACAATTGTCCTAAAATTGAACGGGTGGACGGGTCAGGAGCAGATAGATGCAGCGTTCCAGTGAACTAAGATAAATGACATGTAAAAGTCTTACATAAAGGCTAAAATGCTTTTATCATTTTCTACGCCATCTATTGGGGAACATGGGTATTGCGGGGAAAAGGCAGAAGTATAATAATAATCATATAAATAAATTATATAATAATTTATTATTAATAGCATATTGGTGCTTTGTCAGCAGTTGGCTGGCAGACACCATGTTAGTGCACGGGGAGAGAAGTGACTCCTGACATTCACATTCAGTCTTTAAAGCAAAACTGTGTAAGATGTAAGTGTTATTTTAACTGCCGTTTCACGACAAGTGACATTAAAATCAGACGGTTATTTTTGGCCTGGCTGCGTCAGAAAAGATAAGCATTTTAAAAAATGTTGGTGAGGACAACCTAGCTTTTAGCTTAGCTGTATCGCACTAGTGCTGAGAGCCATTGTCACAAACTGTAATTCTTTTGGTGAAAGTACAGTGAATATTATACACATTAGTTTCCAATGCTATGTGAACAAAAGTTCCCTAGTCTCTGTCTTCGTGTTTTTTGTGGAAACAAAAAGTAAAATAAAATAAATAATTGAAAGAATAACTCCATGGACTTTTTGTGGTTATGCCAAAGATGCTGACAGGAACAAAGTCAGACAGTATTTTCACCAACTAGTTCCTATGTCCTAACTTTCCAAGAGGAACTGGTTTTTTTTTTAAGTTTACTATTTAAACTTATGCAAAGTTTCCAAATACTAGTGCTGGTTTATTGAGTCAAATTATAGTAGTAAAATCACTCACTCTCGCAAGAAGTTACTAGTACTCTGTACCTATGACACCGTGCTACCCTCTGCTGGTGTAAAACTACAACTGCACCCTTTTAACTCCTCGTTCTCTCCTGCAGGTGTTTCGAGGCTCTCTGGGTGTATTTCAAAGCTGGAAAGAAGGAGGAACCATACGTCACCATCTCCAGGAAGATCCAGTTGAAGAAAGGCCAGAACACGCCCATGGAGTGGGAGATCAGCCAATCGGAACGCAAACTGGCCACACACAGGGATGCCTTCAAGCGCACGGCAGTC
>NC_024321.1:1328706-1333068 GCF_000523025.1 Cynoglossus semilaevis
CACCGCAGTCATCCAGGCTTTCTTGGGCTCCACCCCTCAGCTGACGCTGCAGCTCTACGCCACCATCCAGGAGAAATACGTGATGCCGCTGAGATGTAAGGGCCTGCACAACAACACACCATCGTCAGTGTACACTACAGACAGGATTGGATTATTGATGAACAATAGAATAAACTAGACTAGGATGACAAATTATTATCTAAGTCAGTATGGCTTGGATCCTGAGTTTAAAGCACGTGTCAAACTCAAGGCCCGTGGGCCAAATGCGTCACGTCAAGTCCTTCTATGTGGCCCGCGGGAGCTTAACAACTATTTGATTGGGATGTAATAAAGTTCATGCTGGTGAGTCTCTTCACCTGATTAATAAAACAATGTCATTACACAGAGCAACGTACACAGTCTTATATTGAATAATAATAGTAGTTACATCTTTATAGTCTTACAGTTACAACCGGCCCTTCAAGGGAAACTGGATTGCTAAAGTGCCCCCCACTAGGTGGCAGCAACTCACACATTGGTTTGTACAGATAAAAAATATAGTACATGTAATTAGGTTCTCAATAGTATTTAAATTCACGCGGGGTGGGGGTGTGGGTTCGGGGTTTTTCGGGGCGTGAAAACATTTCTGTCCCCAGAGGGGGGCGTTACAGAAAATAATTAAGAACCACTGCTTAAGTCTGATGCTGTTTTTTTTTTTTTTTTTTCTTCCCTTTTCTTCCCACGTTCTCAGTGGCACTGATGATCATCACCCTCATCTCCATCACCTACGGCGCTCTGGTCTGCAACGTCCTGGCCATCCAGATCAGATATGACGACTATAAAGTGCGTCTGCGTCCTGCGGCGTACCTGTGCATGATTGTGTGGCGAGTCCTGGAGATCGCCACCAGAATCACAGCACTGGTTCTTTTTAGCACGGCGCTGTCTCACTGGGTCATCCTGGTGGGCATGGTGAACCTCCTCTTCTTCTTCTTCCTGCCCTGGGTGGAGTTCTGGGTGAAGAAGGGCTCGTTGACGGAGAACGTGGAGAAGAACTTCTCCAAAGTGGGTACCACGGTGGTGCTGGGCATCTTCACGCTGCTCTACGCGTGCATCAACATCTTCTGCTGGTCCGCGGTCCAGCTGGATCTTTCTCACCGAGACCTCATCGAGAAGAAGCAGCGCTGGGCCCGACTGGCCGCCTACTACTGCGGACGCTTCGTGGAGAACTTCCTGCTCATCACGCTCTGGTACTTCTACAAGTCGGACTTCTACGAGTACGTGTGCGCGCCGCTGCTGTGCGTGCAGCTGCTGATCGGCTACAGCCTGGCCGTGCTCTTCATGCTGCTCTTCTACCAGTTCTTCCATCCCTGCAGACGCCTCTTCAAACACAACATCCACGACTGCCTGCACTGCGTGTGCTGCCATAACGGCCGCAGTCGAACCAGAACAGTGCCAGTTGACCTCCCGCCCTCTTACTCTGCTGCCGCCACTATGGTACTGATGACGCCGGAGCGGCAGGAAACCCAGGAGGAGCCGGAGGTGCAGAACACCGAGCCTCAGGAATCAAGCGAAAGAGACAACAGAGTCGAACTGATGGAAGCTGCTTGACGACGGTCAGATCTCTGCCAAGTGCATTCTGGGAAAGGCCTTAACTAGTTTTACTCGAATGCTGCGTTGAATTTGTGACTTGTCGGCATTTACAGGACAAAGTGTGTGTACTTTTATTGCAAAACAAACAGCTGTGACCCACAGATGGTTCTGACCCACAGATGGTTCCGAGGAGCCTTTGTCGCTGCACCGATGTAAATAAATCTTACACTGGATATTATTGTCACTAAAATTTAAAAAAAAGGGTATTTATTTTTAAATTTTGTTCACTTTCTAATTTATCTGAAATAAGCTTTGACTCCAAAGGTTTTCAGGTTTTTACAGTAATATACTGCATTACAAAGTCAACACTTTAGTAAAAAAGAAAATGTAGTTGAATTTATGGACTAAAATATCACCCTGATCTAAGGTCAGCAGCTGTATTTTCTGTTACATTTGCAATACACTGAGACACTATTTACACTGCACTTCCTGTACAGCAGTTTTTTCTGTTTCATTGGGTTCTTCGCCCCCAAGACATGCCCACACAGAAAAGGCAAGGGTAGCGGGGTGCCCTGATGAGTGACTGTACTAATAAAAAAGGTCAGGTCTCACTCATGATTTGAAACAAATGAGTAGCATGCTGAGACGAGGACCAAGGTCAAGGACTAAGACCCGGGTCTATGACAGAAAACCTTTAGAACATATTTCTTCAGGTTTAGTCTTTAGCAAGTTTAAAAGAAAAAAGTTGGGTTTTTTGCTGATGACGTGTACGAATGTTGTGAGTGAACGAGTGTTTGAAATGACTGGACGAGTGAACGATGTAAATAAAAATGAATAAATTAAATAAATGAACAATGTAAAACAACGACACTGTGCCGATTTCTCCTCAGTCTAAAAATGTATTTTTCAGTTCAAAGGGGAAAAAAAATTGTTGCTTCTTTTTTCATTTAGAAATAGTGAATTGTGCAATCAAATGTTCTACAAACTGAATCAGTGACACTGAATGGACTTTCCTAATAAAGGGAACTCATGTTTTTTCTATGCTCAGTTGCTGTGCCTTTATGTTTCTGACTGACTTGAAATTAAAATTAAATTAAAAAGAATACAACCTTTTCTCTTCAGTCTTTTTTTTTTTTTTAGACAGAGAATGTTATCTTCACATACTTACAGTAAGCTGACAGCTGATACCGGTGCTTTCAACAAGATTCATTAACAACCTCTGGTTCAAAGGTGGGAGGAGGGGCGGGGTCCAACCGTGATACACATCTGCCAGAACATGAGAGCAGCTCGGAGTTCCCTTGGTGTGTGTTTACATATGCAGTTGTACTGTACTCTGTAAAAACAAAATAAAAATAAATAAACTAGCACACACACATTAAAATACAAAATTATGTAGCTGTTCATTATTAATCACTGTCCAAATATTTTTTGCTACACTTTTTATAAATCAAAACAAAATGGAGCAGCATGGAATCTATTTATCTTCATTTTATTTAGTGACTAAATCACTGCTTATTCCTTTGCAAAGTCACTGGGGGGCGCTGTTGCCCATCTCAGCAGTTCGCCAGTCCATCGCTGGGCCACACATACAGTACAAACAAACAAACAACCATCCGCATTCGATTCCCAAAGGAACCACATTTCTGTAATGGCGCCTCCTGTGGCAGCCTGTGTCAGTTACAAAGACCCACACCAAATTCTGTGAGCGACTCTTTTTTTTTTTCACAAGTTCTAAAAAAAAAAAGGCAATTAATAAAATACATGAATTTCGATGGTTTCAATAGAGGCAAAATTTAAAACTATAAACTTGTATTATTTCTGACTGATACTCTGACACTGCTCGACTTCATTTAAACGTTAACTATCAGGATGGATGCTAAGCTAGGCAAAAATTATCGATATCGTGAAGGCACATTTCGCTTAACGGAGGAAGGTTTTAAACAATAACGTTTTAACATTTTAAAAATGTTTTGGGATACACACAAAAAAACGTTTAACATAATGTTTGGGATACACACAAAAAAAACGTTTAACATAATGTTTGGGATACGCAGGTAAAAGCACAGATACTCGACTTACCGCCACACGCTTTCGCGGGTTTGTTCTGGAAGTTTCGACAGCCAGGGACAGGCACATTTTGCACTGCATGTTAAAGTTATTGCCTCCTTTGTATTTGAAAACAAAGAGCCTGAGATATGGCCATGTATTTCTTTCTCTTTCTGCGTCATTTGTTCCACAGGTGCTCTCTGTTAATCAACCTCCGTCTCTTGTTCGGCACCAGCTGTCATTCAACGGCTAAAGCAGTGGTGTCCAATAAGTAGACCTGGATCTACCAGTAGATATACTGGTAGATCATGAGCAATTAAAATAAAAATAAAAAATAAAGATTTTTTTATATTTAATCTCTAGAACTAGATTACAACTATTGAATCATATTGTGCCATACAAATACAGCTATTTAATCCACATATAATGTGTACATATAACGTATATTCAGTTCATATAATGTGTAAATATGTCTTTTCCGATGTAGCAAAGTAAAATACTTGAGTCAAAATGTACTGGAGTAAAAGTACATTACCTATTCTCGATAATACTTTTAAAAAATCACAAAAACTACCCAATTACAGTACAGTAAGTAATTTACTCACAAATTACTTTTCAGAAGTGATTTGTTACTTTCCACCTATGATTAAATATTATATATATATATGTATATATATATATACATATATATGCATATATATATATACATATATACATTTTATACATTTATATATATATATATATATA
>NC_024321.1:1333749-1340471 GCF_000523025.1 Cynoglossus semilaevis
GTCTGTCTAACCCAGGCATGGGCAAATTAAGGCTCGAGGGCCGGATGCGGCTTGTTCAGCATTTTAATCTGGCCCACCAATACTTTTCCAAATTACATAATTTATTTCTATTATCATTATTCCTCTGCCTTTTCCCTGCAATACCCACATTTCCCCAATAGATGGCATAGAAAATGATAAAAGCATTTTAGCCTTATTTGATCCAGATTCATGATTGGTTTTTTTTTAAGCATTCAGTTTGTTTGAAGACTAGCTACAGAACTGACGCTGATCCACAATACACTTCAGGTGCCTGAAAGACAGGACTGAAAGCCCTGAAAAAACTGCAGGTGTTTCAGAGTCTGATCCCAAATGTGTCATTTTCCACAGAGACACAGACTCCTTTCATTCTCTCTCATTATCTGTGGATCAGTCATGCGAGGGAGAAGGGTCGAGAGCGGCAGCGACAGACACACGGGGTTCAGAACCATAAACGGTCGCTGGTCTGTTGAACAGAGAAAACCCATTTGACACCCAGTCAATAAAAATCCAATTTTTTTGTTTTTGATTTTTTTTTTTTTTTTTGCCAAGTGACTACAAGTGGCTCCGAACTATAAGTTGCACCAGGGCCCTCTAGTGGATGTCAGTGTGAAAATAACAAACATGTATATTTTCACTGGTACAGGAGTAGCAGATACTGGTACACAAGCCTAGAGTGCCCTCTAGTGGCTGTCGGTGTGAAAATAACAAACGTGAAATTATATATTTTAATATATAAGTCGCACCCGAGTATAAGTCGCAAACCCATGGATGTGATGTCTTATACTATCTTTTGTGTTGTGTGTGTGTTTCCTCCCGTAGTTCTTGTGGATGGGAGTCAACATCTTCCTCTTTGTCTGGTACTACTTCTACTATGATTTAGGAGATGAGTTTTTCTACACACGACATCTGTTAGGAGTGAGTATGTTGATCACGATTCATTCAATGTTTTCTTATTTCATTTGTTGTCTTCGCTTCAATGTAACGTTATTATTATGATGATTATTTTCAGTCAGCTCTGGCCTGGGCTCGAGCTCCTGCTGCGGTCCTAAACTTTAACTGTATGCTGATTTTGCTGCCCGTCTGCAGGAACCTACTGTCTCTTATCCGAGGCTCCTTCATGGTAACGGTTTTCCTACCTCTCTTATTAATATAAGACGTCTATATATAAGACATCTATCTATCTATCTATCTATCTATTTATCTGTCGATCTATCGATCGATCGATTGGTGGTCCTATTTGTGTCTCTGTCCCTGTCTTTTTGTCCTCAGACTTGTTGCGCTCATTCACGTGTTCGTTTCTACAAACCCTACGTCGTCGTCGTCGTCTTTGCGTCTTTGTTTTGATAGTGAGTCGCCTCACCTCAGCGTCTCGCTCTCTGTTTCAGTGCTGCGGTCGAACCATACGGAAGCAACTGGACAAAAACCTGACTTTCCACAAACTGGTTGCCTACATGATTGGTCTGATGACAGGTGAGCCGTCTTTTTTTCTCCTCCACTGCAAACATTTGTTTGAATCATTTCAGCACACAAAGACACACACCCACACACACAAAAATGACCTCTGACTTCACTCAACACTGATATCTGTCACAACGCCTCTCTTTGTCCTGTGACTTTATCTTGACAGTACCTTTATTTTTATCCTATCTTCCTTTTTGCCTTTCGGTTGTCATAAACTTATGGAGAATAAAAAATCGCATGAAGGGAATCTACTCGGCTTGTGTCTTAGTCTAGTCTAGATCAGGGGTGTCAAACATATGGACCGGGGGCCCAGAACCAGCCCCCTAGGGTGTTCAATCCGGCCTGCTTGATGAATTTGGAAAAATATAAAATAAACAAACACTTCATATTTGGGATATTTTTTTTTGTAAAATGATATTTCATTAAATAAGTGAAAATGAATAATAAATAATGATCAATTATCTTCAGATTTCCTCCACCCGTATTCAGTCGTATATTTGTTCACGCCCGCCTTTGAAAACTTCTGGTTTTCTGCACTGTATGTTTACCCGTACAGAAACCGGTTTGCTTCACTTTCCTTCTTCCTCCGCAGCTGTCCACATGGTCGCTCACCTGCATGGAGTGGTTGAACAACAGCAGACAGGGCGTATACGACAAACTGAGCACAGCTCTGTCCGCGCTGGAGGACGGCGCGAACACCTCGTACTTGAACCCCGTCAGGAAAACTGACATTGTGAGTCCGAAAGAATATGGTTATCATCATCCAAAATACCGATCGATAATGCGGTCGTTAGCATCAAAATAATATCGAGACTTGATACGATCATTAAAAACTAGCCCCATAGCAGTTTTCAATGATTTCAGAATTTTGGAACTTGACCAGTTAAGTCTTCAGTTATACATATTTTTTGCGCCCCCCGCAGGGCTGGGGGAATGTGTCAGCCACATCTTGGTTGCTCACAAAAACTTAAACTTAAAATGCCCTTCTTCGTTTTTTTTTTTTTGTTATGGGATGATCGCATGTTTACGTTTCTCTTTTACATCTGCCCGTCTTCCTCTCCATGTCCTCAAGGATCCTCAGCAGATTCCCACCTACTTCGTCTTCACCACCATCGCAGGTCTGACGGGAGTCGTCATCACTCTGGCTCTCATCCTCATCATCACCTCCTCCATGGAGGTGATCAGACGCAACTACTTCGAGGTCTTCTGGTACACGCATCATCTGTTCATCATCTTCTTCGCCGGTCTGGTCTTCCACGGAGCAGGGTAAGGGTTACTGTTACTGGTCTGCTACGGTTTCTACTCCCGGTTCTGCTATTGACCCCGTGTGTGTCCGCTCACAAGGCGTATCGTGAGAAGTCAGCAGAATGAAAAAGCTCACAACTTCACCTTCTGTAAAGACCGTCCTGAAGATTGGGGTCTGATTCCCGAGTGCCCTCTTCCTACGTTCGCTGGAGGTTTCCCAAAGGTTTGTCTACGTTTGGTTTAAAAATCAGTACCCGGTTATCACCCGAGAACCTTGGCCGTGACCTTGTTCCTTCTGCCGTTTTTCAGACCTGGATGTGGGTGATTGGACCGATGTTCTTTTACGTGTGCGAACGCCTGCTGCGCTTCGTTCGTTTTATGCAAACAGTCCATTACAGGAAGGTGTGTTGGATTTGAAACTCGTCTTCCGGATCCTTCGATTTGAGTATTTACCGAACAGTGACTAAATGGACTGAACCCTGACTTTCAGATTGTGATGAGACCTTCCAAAGTGTTGGAGCTGCAACTGGTGAAGAGCGGCTTTAAGATGGACGTGGGGCAATACGTCTTCCTCAACTGTCCGGCCATTTCTCAGCTGGAGTGGCATCCGTTTACCATGACGTCCGCCCCCGAGGAAGACTTCTTCAGCGTCCACATCCGCTCCGCTGGGGACTGGACGGACAAATTGATCGACATCATGCAGAAGCTGCCAGAGGGAGCTCAGGGACCAAAGTGAGATCACGGGACATCTCTTTCGTAAACAGTTCATTTCATTGCATAATAACTGAGGAGGCACCAGAGCACGTAGTGTTTCGACACACCTGTCTCTCACCTCTGTGTGAGGAACTTCACTAAGTGGATTTACTGGCACTTGGGAAGGAGTGCCAGCAATTCCAATTGGTTTCTGATGGTAGACAACAACAAAGTTCCTGGTACTGTCACACATCTTCTGGTGTTAGTTCTTGCAGAAATGAAAGCACGTTTACTGGTACTAGCTTCCCTTTTGCTGATTTTATGGGTCATTAAAAACTTTCTGCACGTAAGAAGCATCTTTGACACTAGAAATAGCAGTCCTGCGACAGTGGACCTCAGACCGGAAAACACCGGACCGGATCTGTAGTCACTGATGCTAGGACACACGATCTCCTCGAAATACTTCAAATCTTAAAAAGTGTTAATGCGATTTTACTCAGGATGGGCGTAGACGGACCTTTCGGTACCGCCAGCGAGGACGTCTTTGACTACGAGGTCAGCATGTTGGTGGGAGCTGGCATCGGGGTCACGCCTTTTGCCTCCATCCTCAAATCCATCTGGTACAAGTTCAAGGAAGGGAATCCTAAACTGCGCACCAGGAAGGTAAGCAGGACCTCGCGCCTGTCGTTATTTTAATCTTCCTCATCACAAACACCATCATCATCATCATCTTGACCAGTTACCTCAAATTCCCGTCTCTTTCACTTGAGTCTACATCCACTCACCACTAAGATAAATGACATGAAAAAGTCGTGCATAAAGGTTAAAATGCTTTTAGAAAAAGTCGTGCATAAAGGTTAAAATGCATTTAGCATGTTCTACACCATCTATTGGGGAAACATGGGTATTGCAGGGAGAAGGCAGAAATATAACGATAATACAAATTCACTAAGGCAGAAATATAATGATAATACAAATTAACTATAGAATTTTGAAAAGTTTGGCGGGCCGAGTTAAAAAGCTAAACGGGCCGCCTCCAGCCCCCGGGCCTTAGTTTGCCAGTGCCTGGTCTACATCACGAATGTGGCCTTTGATTCTGAAACCGTTCATTTTCAGACACTCCCTTGTCAGACTCTGACTCACAGCTGTAAACGTTAGTTGTTTTTGTTATCATTTTATGATCCTTTCCTGGTTCCAGATTTACTTTTACTGGCTCTGTCGGGAAACGCATGCCTTCGAATGGTTCGCTGACCTGCTGTGCGTTCTGGAGAAGGAGATGGAGGAACGAGGGATGGGTCATTTCCTGACCTACAAACTTTTCCTGACAGGCTGGGATCAGAACATAGTGAGTAGTGTTTTTTTAGTGAAGCTACTGTCCGAAGTCCAAAACGCTGACCCAATCTTATGACAACTGGTTTAAATCACTGTTTCCCACAACAGGCAGATCATGCAAAGGTCCAGGTGGACGCCGACACGGATGTGATCACGGGACTCAAACAGAAGACCCACTACGGTCGACCGGTCTGGGACAAGGAGTTCGAACAAATCCGCAAAGAGAACCCAACGTAAGATTTTGGGAGTTCCAAACTAGAGTTAAAAACTCAAAACAAAAAAACTAACAACTCACAAATCACATTAAATACAAGAAAAAAAATTTCATTCTGACATTCTCAGATCTGTGGTGGGAACTTTCCTGTGCGGCCCAGAAGCACTCGGAAAAGTCCTGGAGAAGAAATGTGCAAAATATTCTGAAGTGGATCCTCGGAAAACCAGGTTTTACTTCAACAAGGAGAACTTCTGAGCAGACAAGACGACGAGAATAACCTTTGAAGACAATCACAGCCTCAGAGACTGGGGACGTTTCTGTTACTAAGAAAGACATTAGTGTCACCGCTGATAATCCATTGTTCAAGCTGGGTTCACCGAAACCTTTGCGTAACAGTGAATCATCAGGTCACACTTGAACACATTCAAGCTTTTCCCCGTTTCATTCCTCAAATCTACTTCCTCCTGCAGTAAACAATGGGTTATTATTAAACTGTGTCTTAAACAATTCATCCGAAGAACAATAGGAAGAAGTCTGAGTTAAAAACAGGGTTGAAGAGTTAAAGTTACCGAGCGAGTCCAGCTGAATGTTTCGAAACGTCTTTGGACAGCATGACTTGGACGACCGAGAGACATTGTAAATAAACAGAACTGATAAAACTTTTTTTTATGTTTGTTTTTTTTAAGGACAACAGTGGTTAAAGAGTCGAGTAAATGGATGAAAAATGTTCAATGCGATCTGCAATTTTAGGTGCATCACTGTTATTTACTCTGAAATGAGAAACTAGAGAACTAGAGTATTGGCTATTTATTGGAAACACTAAAATTAAAAAACAAAAACAAAAAAAATCCTAAATTGAAGAATCTTCAGATACAAGTTGGAGGTGAGATGGTCTGGACATCTGAAATGAAAATGAAATGATTAATAATGTCAGTTATATAATTCTTTAATCAGTTTCAATAAAATGACAAAGTGATGCTGATGAGGCAAAAAAAAAAAAAAAAAAAAAAAAAAAGAGAGAATAGCACTTGGTCATGGAGCTCCTCCTGCGGTCTTTTGAATCTGCTCTTTGAGGATGAGGATACTCTGACGCTGCTCCGGAGGCAACATGGCGATCTGTTCTGGAGTCAGCTGCAGGACCTGCATGATCAGAGCCGCCTACAACAGAAATAGTCACAAATTATATTAATGATTCAAACCAGGCATGGGCAAAAAAATACGGCCCCGGGGGCCAGATGTGGCCCGTTTGGCTTTGTAATCCAGCCCACAAAACTTGTCCAACTTATATTATTTATTTATATTCTCATTATATTTCAGCCTTTTCCCTGCAATGCCAGCATTTCCCCAATAGATGGTGTAGAAAATAATAAAAGCATTTTAGCCTTTATGCATGACTTTTACATGTCATTTATCGTAGTTTATACCAACGCTCCATCTCTTTGCTCCTGACCCAGCCCCCCGGGTCTGATTTAAAAAGTGTTGGTCTTCTTATAATATAGACTAGGGTGTGTTTTTTTCAAAAATTACTGTTGCAACAACACGGTTAGGAAAATTAGGGATGGCTTGACCTGATACACAGGATGGGTAAGGATCGAAGATTGGCAAAAAAACAAAAAACAAAACTTTCCGATCTGATCTGATACCTATATCCAAATGTTCAAATTAGCTTTGTGCGACGTGCCATAAACAGGGACACTTTCACCTGTTCTATCCATCCATCCATCTATCCATCCATCCATCTATCTATCTATCTATC
>NC_024321.1:1340648-1342025 GCF_000523025.1 Cynoglossus semilaevis
CCTGGACTGAACCCCCCTCCTGACGGTGGGACTCCAGACATACCAGGACCCTGCAGGAGACACACAGAGACACACACTGTTAGGGGTCGTCTCGCACCATGGTTCCCAGGAGTTTACGAATAATGTCTATGGAATCGGGTCACAGAGGTTTTTGACTTTTAAAATATGGGTCCGCAGAAAAATAGTCTGGAAAACATTGCTCTAGTGCAAGGGTCACCAACGTGGTGCCCAGGGTCACCTTCGGTTGCCCACGGCGTATGTCCTAAAAATCAAACTAGTCAACAAGAGGGTCAAACATTGTACTTTGTTACTGTGCTTTTTTTTAAATCAGTTCCACTTGCAATGATATTCAAATGGGTGGAGTGTCCACTATTGTATGTCCCAGAACTGATTATAATTACATTGTTGGGGAAGTCTGTATCAAACAAGTAGTTCTTTGTATTAATAAGTGGCCTTGAAGAAGTTCTCAATGGCACCTCTGATTGGCCGGACACACCCTGAGGAAGAGTGGTGTTTGTTGCAACACTTTCTGCATTTAAGCATAATAGAGAGCACCGTGCACAGACCTTCTAAGACGCAAACCTATCGCTGTAGCATTCCCTAGGTCTGTGCCTTGACACAGTTCTGTCTCCGGGGGTCAAGGGACACTGCCTTAAAGACTGAGACTGTTGCTTCCTCTCTGACTCTTGTCCATTAGACTGAATCAACCAGTTAAGTACTAGATACATCTGACAGATGATTAGTGAAAAGTGGACACACCTGAGCTTAACTGTGTGTGTCATAGCTAAGGCCAGGAATACTTACCTACAGGAATTAAGTTTGCAAAAAAATCTCAAAACACATTTTTCATTATAGAGTGAACTCTGATTCAGAACAGGGCTGTGACATCACAAAAATGTTGATCGGTGTTGAGATGACTTTGGTTTCTTATTCCAGGAAGAATAAACTACATTATTTATTACATTAAATGTGTCTGTGTCGTGACAGCAGCTAAACCTTCAAAATCTATAAAAACTAAAAAAAAAAAAAACTCAGGGATGTTTTGTTTCCGTGCTGCTGGTACCGGTCGTGAAGGGGGCGGAGCATTTGGGCCCATTCCATGTGAAACCGGCCCTTGCATGTTCGGTGCCATAGGAACCCTCTGTGTAGTCACCTGTCCACGAGTGTCCATCCCTCTGGGGTCACGACCTGCGGAGCCACACAGGTAGACAAACAGACTTGTCAAAGAGTGTGAAAGACACCCGTCAAGTATTAAACTTTAAATTTACTAAAAAATGTACTCCTGTTTAGTTGAAGACAATGCTGATACACCGGCAGGAATTGAAGAAAGACACAAAGTTCTAATTTTTTTTTTTTTTTTTTTTTTTTTTTTTTTTT
>NC_024321.1:1342229-1371224 GCF_000523025.1 Cynoglossus semilaevis
CGGGGGCGGGGTTTTGGGGCGGGGCTGCCATGTAGCCACGGCTGGAACAAACACACACGTTATTATCTAAGAGTTACATCATATGAAAGTTCCAGGTCAAATTTGGAACTGATCCCAGGGTGTTAGCGGCGGACGCATTTTCTGGAACAACTGACGTGAGCAGGAACATTTCCTCCTCCAGCTGCCAGAACGACTTTCAAGCTGATTCGTTAATACATTAGGAATAACAATACAATATTACGTAATGATTCAAAGCAGATGGTAATTTCTCATTTAATTCTCTTTCTTCTATCTCACCTCCCTTACTGTTTCACTGAGTGGCCAAAGATTACCAAACTGAGGAAGATTTGAGGCACCTCCTCCCCCATATATGTTTCATAAATACATCACATACATGTTTTTGCCTTTGTTCCATCCTAACCTCGGCCAAGTGCCACGTATAAAACATACTCGTAGATGGGTGTGGATATCGACATTTTCGGTAAACTGAATGGTAGTCACGAATACAAGCTACTGGCACTGCCGATATTTTAAACATGAATGTGAAAATGTGAAAAATTTGAATCGTTTTCAGAGTAATTCATGTTACCCCGTTGTTGTTTAGCTGCTGTTGTAAAAAGAAATGTGGTCGAACGGCGACAAAAAGTCTTACCTGGGGTCGATGACCTCTCCTGTGACAGATAGCAACGTTCCACCTCTGGGATCATTAGGACCATCTCCCAGGAGGCCCCGGGGCGGAATTCCACCTGGTCCTAAGACGTGAAGCAAAAATAACAATTTAAAAACAAACAAACAAGGAAGACAATCTTATCCTCAGTATTAACGTTTACACTTTGCAGAGGTCTTTGGTTTTTGTAAAAAAAAAATCCAGTGAATCTTCTCTTATTTTAAAAACATAACGCAGGTTTTAGTACAAATTTAGGCCTCAGGAAAAAAATGCAGGTTTTAGTACAAATTTAGGCCTCAAAAAAAAAAAAGTACAAATATTCTCTTCAGAATTGTATTTTGCATTTTTTTGGGGTCTTACGTGCCTCCTTGTCAAAAAGAGAGACGATAACATCGATTTTCCAGCGTAATCCTTTTACTGGAATCGCTGGCCTGAGTTTTAAGGTGTGTCCGTTATTAAACAGTCTGTGACTGTACTTTACAGTCACTCGGAACTGGAACGCAGTCGTTTCCTTCATTGTACAATCAAACAATCAGTGAGCAACACTAACACACAAGTCATATCCACCCATTAACAAGCAAGGTGTCACACACAGCTAAATATACAGTAATTACTTTTTTTTTTTACCAGGACCATAAAATGAGGTAAGAATTATTGTAATCATAAAATGGCAATCAGACAGAATCCATAAAAAAAAGATGCACTGAAATGAAATTCTAAACCCAAAATGCACATTTCGGCTACTTTCGGACGAAGATTTTTGGTGGCCGACGAATAAAATGTTGATGCAAACAACATGAATAAATAAAAACAAGTATTCCGAGATTCCTTATTATCCTATTATCCAACTCTAAGTGGAGCCAAGAGGGGGGAAAAAAAAAAAGCTGCAGCCACTGAATATCCAACTCTAAGTGGAGCCAAGAGGGGAAAAAAAAAACTGCAGCCACTGAAGCATGAATCATACTAAATCCATCAATACAGTACCTCTGTGTTCATGGAGGAAGAAAAAAAAAAACACCTGTTTCCTTGTCAAGAGAATGGTTTCTTTGTCCAACACAGAGTTTTTATTTGGATTAAAGACGCCATTGTTAGTCAGAGTGTAATTAGGTGCGACGAATATGAACTGAGAGCCTGATCCTCACAAATGGGATCCAGGCAGTAATTTAATCTCGGAAGATTGATGGTCCAAGCGATCGGGATTCACCTCGACTCACAGCAGGCCGACAACGTAGAATGAACCTGTAGTGTGGAGCTGACGGGGTGCATTCTCTGTCTAAACAAACAGTTAGGGCCCCTTAAGTGGTCTTTAGAAAAATCCACAACAAGTAGTTCACGAGGAATTCTACAAACCAGTAAAACCTGTAACGTCCATCGCTGGGTATTTGAAATGCGGGCATTCCATATTCACATATCTCTAAGACTGACAACCTGACAACCAACTGTCAACTGGTGAAAGAGTGCTGGTTATTACGGTACTAACGAGAGAAGCTAAACGAAACTCTTCAATCATGGAAGACAGCTTTTTTTTTTTTCAAATACTTCACAGCTCTATATATTTCTATCTATATTTGTCACTTCCTCGTACGGAAAAAGGTTTATTTTTCCAGCAGGTCATCACGCCCCGCTCTCTGCCTCTCGGTTTCAATTACCAGATTACATACGCGTGCCGACTGACAGCGAGAGAGTGCCACAGGCTACGCCACACTACTGGTGTACACCAATGAACATCAACTGGCGGCCTGCGGATCGAACTGTCCAATTGGGCCCGTGACTGGATTTTAAAAAACTGTGAGGATCAAAGAGAAAATATCCTGTTCTCCGAAACTGTTAAAGCAACTGAAAAAAAAAACAAAAAAAACAACTGAGACTCAAATAATAGTATCATTACATATCAATATGTAATTATTATAATTATTATATATATTACATATTACATATGTAATATATATAATAACATCATATAATATTAGACAACAGTATGACACTATTTCATTTCATGTGTTCTTCTTTTTTCTACTGTGGTGTTGGACTTTGTTTTGAAGATAAAGTACTGCCCTTAAAAAAAAAAAAAAAAAAAAAAAAGTATTTGCTCTCATTAGTCCAGACCAATAATCACAGCAATAACACAAACCTTCCAAGCAACTGCAAAGTTGTAGGTGTGGTGTGCATTAAAGTTGTCTATAATTATGTGCAACAAATATGTTAAGTTTGCAACTAGAGTTTTGTATGAAGAGCACAAAAAACGTATGGGCCATACACATATATATAGTATATGTGTACATTTATTCTGTTGAAAACCGTTTCAAATTCTGACACGAGCTAACCTTACTCCAAGGCCGAGTCTCGGCCAAATCTCCATCAGTCAGACTTCACCACTGCTACGCCAAGTCTACAGCTGATCTGTTCTGGCTGGTGTGAAATGAGGTCGACTCAAAGCATGCACTGAAGCATTCAAAGACTAGGACAACGGCACGGCGGTAAGTGATGCCGTGACGCGCGGTGACACAGTGATACCTGGAGGACGATCGACGGCAGATGATCCTGTGGGGGAATGCTGTAGGTTTCCTGAGGCAGCGTTAAAGTCAGAAGAACAAAGAGACACAGAGGACAGCTACAGACATGTGACGTTTAGGTCTGCACACACCAAAACACACGCTTGCCGCAGCCACACAAAGCAATCGACTAAGCTGTAAAAATCTAAATACTAGAATGTGGGAAACAGGAAGGAGTAGATTGTAATCCATCAGTAGATCGCTGGTAGAAAACAATGTATACAATTTCTCACCGTTAAATGTAAGAGTTTAATGGTATATTTTGGGATCACAAAATCCCAAAATATAATGTAAATATATAATGTGTTCTGTTTATATGAGTAAATATATTTATCACTTTCACCTGGTCGTTTGAGTATTAGCTCCCAAGTTAACAGTGTGGACATCCCCCGCACTAAACGTTAGTGAGTCTCTAGTGACACCTAGTGGTCTCCGTGAGCCATGACATATGCCAATATTTGGGGAAAAATAATACGTTTTTATCGTGATTATTTGCTTGATTTTCACCTATTAATCACAAGAAATCAAACTATCCGGTAAAAAATGTAATATTACACACTTTCATTTTAAAAGTACTGCTTTGTGAATAAAAAGTACAATAACATTTGTTTTACAAATTCAAATAAGGTCAATCTCAAACGAAACATTTACTGAATCAAATCAAATATAAAACCAAAGCTATTTGCCACTGCAGGGGACATAGAGACATTAAAGACATCCCCGGGTTTGGTGTAAAAAGTATTTGCCCTCATTAGTCCAGAGCAATGACCACAGCAGTATAACACCAAACGTCCAAGCAATTAAAGTGACACCTGAAAAATTAGGTTGTCTCTTGTTATTAAAACAAAATAAATGATCAAATTCTGGACCGTTATTAATGATACGTTTCAGTACCTACATGGCCCAATAAAAATATTTTTGTGGTAAATAAAAGTACATCAAGGCATCATTTTGTGACAAGGCACGGCAAAATTTATATATTATATTTATATATACATATTATATATATTTATATCCACCATCCCGACGGCCAATGGCAGTTAATGAGGCAATCATCGGCCAATACCGATGTTCATCCAATGCATTGGTACATCCCTTAAAAAAGATTCCTAACTTTGCAGTGGTGTTGAATAACTTTGGCTTTATCAACTCGAATGGCACGAAGAAATTCAAAATGAAAATGTCAACGTATGATGCGGCACCTCGTTCAATTTTTTTTCTGATTTTGTGATGACTTGCAACCCAAGCCTGTAGTAGCAAACATCCATCCACAACTGTGACCCAGCCTTAGTTTTTCCCTTTTAAAATGGTTGACTGACTGAATGTGTATTTAAGTGCCATGAATCACTCATGTCTGATTTTCACTCTGTTGTTCTTACCTGCAGGTCCCACTGGTACTGGTCCAGGGACAGGTCCAGGTCCAGGTCCAGGCATTGTTCCTGGAACCATGTTTGGGGGCTGCATCATTGGAGGGGCTCCATTCAAATGCAGCCCAGGCTAATCACAACATGAATTTAAAATAAATCAGAGGAAAAAAGGGGACATCAGGAGAAAATAAATGAAAGTGACGTTCTCGTGTGTACTCACTACAGGTTGTGGCTGCGATGTTGGCATGTTGGACTGTGCAGGAGGCGGGTTGACTGGTGGTGCCTGTCCTACCTGTCCACCGGGAACGAGAGGCTGGACTGTGGTCTGACGGTGAAGCATTTTCTGTTCAAAAATGACCGGGAAAAGAATCCTTTAAAAACCAGTTCAAATTGATAATTGAACACATTGACATTAACGACATTAACTAAGGCTGCAAACACCTTCTTTGATCAAACAAGCTTCTTTAACCACGGCTGGTTACGGTGTAACCAGCTGTGTTACAGGCACTGTTCGTCGAAGCAGAAAAGAGCTAACGTGTAACGCTTAAATGTTAGCTCTTTTCTGCTTCGGTGCTTCAACCACAGTTGGAATGCACAGAGGAGACTTAGTGATCTGCTCCAGGGCTGACGCTAACATTAGCACCGGGGCTAACTCCCTTTACTTTCTCCTCCAGCATTCTACAGGCTGCCGTTGCTGAGGTGATAGTGTCGCACAAAGTTAAGTTGCCAAGGTATTGCATCAGACGGGCTATAGATGCTTTTTTTCGACGTTCGATGCTGAAATTTTGACCCATATCAAACTAATACCAATCCTGAGTACAGGATGGAGCCACCCCTAGTTTCAACACTATGCTTTTGATACTTTCCATCATGTTTTTCCTTGTTTATCTTCAATAATCCGGCACATAATATTAGCATAATCTGGTTTTGAGTCGGACTCCTCTCACCAAGGCGATTTCAGGGTCAACGATCCTCATGACCACCTGGGCCTGCAGCAGGGCATAGGCCAGCTGAGGGTTCTGCAGCAGCATGTTTCTCGCCTCCTGAGGACTGTTCTGGACACATAGCTATGAACACACACAAACAACCATCATATGTACAATCAAACAAAACAATGGAATTATGCATGTAACGAAAATATGTATATGAAATGTGAAATGCATTCCAATACATTCCAAGAGTCTTAGAAAGAGATTTAAAAAATAAAATAACATATAAATGTAACAGAAAGTTGAAACATCGGAGACCATTCAAAGCTCCCTACCTTCATCTGCTTCATAAGCTCAAACATCTGCTCTGGAGGCAGACTGGCCACAGCTCTGCTGATGGACTCTGGAGCCTCTTCTGGCTGGACATTGTCTCCATAAGGAGACTCAATAACTGGAGCTCCTGTTCCCAAGCCTAAGACGTAGAACAATGACAAAACAATCTGAGCTTTAAACTTTGAATCACATTTATATCACATAGATATGTCTGAGAAGTGATATAAAAATACACACTTTTGAGCTCTTCCTTGTTCTTCTCACTGGCTGCGTTGTCCACACGAAGTGCTCGTCCGCTGAACTCTCGGCCATTCAGGTTACGCATGGCACTGAGGGCCGTTTCCTGGTCTTGATATTCACAGAAGCCATATCCCTTTGGCTTCCCTGTCTCCCTGTCATACACTAATCTGAAACACAGGACATAAAAATGTGCAAATTGCAGGTACATTGATAGACGTTAATTATTGTAAATGAATGGTCTCATGAATCTACCTGATGGGTTATCAAGAACAACACTGATAATACACTGGCAGTGTCAACAAACAATATTAAAACATTAAGTGTGTACGTATATTGTAAATTATAACATAAAAATGCGAGGCTCTACTTATATGAGACAAAACGTTTATATGTATTGGGTTCAATAATTTAAGACAAAACGTTTATATGTATTGGGTTCCATGTAATTCTTACGTAATTTAATATTTTAGAACCGAATGAATTGGAAGTTGTTTTACTCACCTGAAGCTAACAACAAGTCCAACTTCAGAGAAGATGTCCTTCAGCTGCTCTTCAGTGGCTTCATATGGAATATTGCCCACTATCACACAATGAATGGAACAACATTTATATGTTAATTTATATGTATGTATGTCACAAAACAATACAACATTTCTTTTCCTCCTCACTGTTCTCGTGCCAACGCTAAAGTTAGCAAACAGGCTAAGTTAGCCAGTCGTTATTGATATTTGTTGTTATCCACAAATTTAGGCAAAACAATTTTTCCGAGACTTAATAGAGGACACAGGCTTACCGAACACCGACCGCAGCGACCGGTCCACGGCTGGGTCTCTGCTAGCAGCAGCAGCAGCTGCAGCTGCGGCTGCAGCAGCGGCTGAGACGGCAGATACGTTCGCCATTTTGGGGACTGAGAACAATGTGACACAAGGAAATAAGAAAAGGACAATTCCGTTACAGATACGTACAGCATTTAATATGAACGGTACAACCAAAGTTGTAAAGCTACAGAGTTCTTGGAGTTTATATTATTTCACGTTTTTACACATGCCTTTTTTTTCATTTGTTTTTAGAGCTCCACTGTATTTGTCACATTATGTTCGCCCGACAATAGCCCAAATATACAGCAAGAATTTGTATCTCGTCATTGTTGTTCGCCTATAAATTATAATGACACGGGTCTGTTGTATTATTAAAGCCTGTAACTACTTTACTTTTTAATTGTTTTGTTATAACTTAATATACATTATTTTATCTTACCCCACATTTTTTGTCCTTTTTTATTCATTGGCCTGGTTTATAACGTTTGAACTTTATTATATGAATATGTTAACTAACTTATATTTCGTCAGTTAATCGACCACAAAAGACGTTGGACAGAAAAAAAAACCCTGGTTCCACTGGGGCTCGAACCCAGGACCTTCTGCGTGTAAAGCAGACGTGATAACCGCTACACTATGGAACCGTGCTGCATGTTTGTTGTATCAAAGGCTTTTATACCTTTATTCTTCGGAGTTCTGTGCCGTAGTTTTTATGTGATTGAGTTTGTTTTGTACAATCATGCTCTGCATAATTCTAACTCTGGCATTAACCTATTTGTAAATGTTTAACCTCAACCTTGAGTTTTTACACGTATTTGTGTAAAATACATAGAAAATGTATCATATTTTAAAGCAGTGATTTATCGTGATTAATCGTGATTAATCCAGCTACCCTTATTATTACCCTTATTCCCTTGAATGGTCGTAGAGGAGGTGGAACCAAAGGATATGTTTGAGCTACAGCTTAATTAATAAAAAGTAGGTACAAGGTGGCAAAAAGAAAACAAAATAGCCTCCAAAAAAAAAAAAAAAAATAACAATAATTCCCAATTTTTTAAACTTGGTAAAAAAATTGAGAAATTATGTAGTAAAAATATGAAGAATGACGTGGTAAAAATATTGAGAAATGACATGGTAAAAATATTGAGAAATGACGCGGTAGAAATATTGAGAAATGACGTGGTAAACGATATTGAGAAATGAAGAATCTCTCCGGCTGTCCATTTAATTTTTTTAACTGGCAGTTAAGGCAAAATATCAACCGAACTGTCTAACCCAACCCTGAAGGTGTTGCATTTGTTAATCACTGTAAAACATCGTCATCCTTCCCTTAAAATGTTTTCACATCAGGTCGAAAATCCGTGGGTTTAACAAACTCTGAAGCAACACCACAGCAACACCATTTTACAAGACTCTTTGGTACGTTGTTATTAGCAGTTGGCACTCGGTGTCCTAATCATATTAGATGAGGTCACCTCGTCTGAGAAGGCTTCACCAAAAGGTCAATGTTTACATTCTCTGTCGAAACTGATGAGTGCTAATTTGAACCTATAACATGAATGGGTTGTTTGATCCTCAACAACACAAGTATCACTCATGGAAAGTTTTATTCAGATTGAATCATTCATGATAGAGCTAAAGCAATGCAGTATCTCTGCCCAGCCTCCATTATCTTCCCTCAAATTGTCAACTGGCGGAATAAGGAATCTAAAGATAGAAGATTTATCTGCCATGAACAGAAAATTGTCATCTCTACAGACACTCATCCAATCCATGATTGTCTGTTGTTAAGCAAACCGACTGTTTAAACGGAGATACACATCAAGTTCTGTGATTTTTGAGTAAATAATCTACAGATTTGTCCTTTTTAACTGACTTTTCAAAGAACGTGAACCAAACTTTCTTGATTTGATTGTGATGTTGAAAGCATTGGCAAAATTCATTGGATACTTTCTAAGAACTAGATTAAAAAAAAGATTTAATCGGTGTGTCCAAAATTCATTGGATACTTTCTAAGAACGAGATAAAAATAATAATGATTTAATCGGTGTGTGTGTGTGTATAGTTTGTGTTCAGTCTTTGTTGACCGTCTGGGCTTAAAAAAAAAAAAAAAAAAAAAAAAAGGGAGATTCTGTACCAGAAAATCCCAGTCCTGACAGATTCGACAGCCAGCGACGGCGCCTCTGTACTCTCCCCTTCTTCTCCGGTGTGTCGGCGCTAGGACCCAGGGAGCGCGATTCCCATCTCCAGCTGCTGCAGACCCCAAACTGGAAATAAGGCAAAATTTGAGAGGACGAGCCAGAACCTGGCCCTGGATCTAGACCCACAAAGTCTAAGTCTCGTTCACGGATGAGGTCTGGTGCGGAGGCTGCAAGAGGTTCTGGGTGTGAGCAGGTTATCGGTGTGCAGCAGCTCAGAGCTGAAGGTAAGGCGCTGCAACAGCCTGGATCACTAATAACAAAGGCGTTCCGGGCAGCGGGGCATTTAAGGAGGCATTCCGACAACCGGGGGTAAAACAAAAACACTACACAAAACTCCGACCAACTTTGGCCCGGAGCTCGTGCAACGCTAGATCATGAGATGATTCGGGTTTCACCTCGGGCTCGGTGTTCTTGGGAGACACCGCCGTGTGTCTCAAGTTGTTGTGTTGTCGAGATGAGGCGGTCCGCGTCCGCGACCACGCGTGTGCGCGACGTGTCGTCTGTCCAAAACCAGGACACTGTATCTGCAGGACACGGGTGATGCGGTGATTTATGACAAGTGGTCCAAAAAAAAAACAACAACAACCAAAAAAACAGGACGGAACCTAAACGAGAAAATTGGTCTGTGGTCCACTTAGTGCTGCTAGAGCGGCTGCTGCTGTTACTATTTAATGCTAAACCTGATCGAGCTGCCGCCGCCGCCGCCGCTGCCGAAGCTTGTGCTGTTGCCACTGTTACTGTTATTGGTGCTGCTAAAAAAAAATGTTGTTGCTACTGTTAATTTTCTGGTGATGTTAGTTCTGTTTCCTGGAGCTTCCGTCGCCGTGACTGCTGCTAAACCGCAGCTCCAGAAAGATTGCGCACACTTTCACAAAGATGGAAGAAGTTCTTCTTCTGTTGTCTGAGTGAAGTGGATGGTCTTGTCCAGATTACGGTCACCTCCAGGGAGGACGTCGTTCACCAGGTCAGGCCTAAGCTTGGTGTGTTATTTTTCCACCGATTAATGACTGAGCAATTCCACATTTAGGCAACATCCCCCGATTAAAATCGCCCTGTTGACGAAGAGCCACAGGCATCTCAGTGGATTAGCAACTCCTCACATCCTTCTTAGATGTTCAGGTGTGATTTGTAAAACCACAGCCTTTTTATTTTTTGTTGTTGTTTAAATGATGAGACACCAACACCTTTGAAACACCTTTGGATTGAGGTCACCAGACTTATTTTCACTCCATTCTAGACTAGTGGAAAAGAAGGAAAAGGGGGAGATTTGTTTGATCCAAGAAGTATCAGAATATTAGAATGAATAATATCGTAATTAAAAAAACATAAACTACGTTTGATCCAAGAAGTATCAGAATATTATAATGAATAATATTGTAATTGAAAAAAAAACATAAACTATTATATCTGACTCATTATTCAGATATATTATTTGTTTAGACTAAAGGAGTTAAAAACAAAATAATCATAAAAAAATAAGAAAATGACTTTTTTTCCCCACCAAAAATAAAGCCCACTACTACTTTTTTTTTTTTGCAAATCTCTCTTAAAGATCATCATTGTGTCCAGATCTCAAAGCTGTTCTAGAGATTCAACGGGGTTTTTTCCGTTTTTTTTTTCAATCAGGGCTTTAGTTTCTCAATTTCAGATATGACCATCTGTCAGCCATTACTAAACTCCCTCTCTGTCTCTCTCTCTCTCTCTCTCTCTCTCATACACACACACACACACACCGAGAGAGAGAGAGAGAAGAACCGTGTTTGAAGCGGCGTAATCATTAGAGTCCCAGGTTAATGGTACGGATGAATGGAGACGAATGTCCACGCTTCTTGTCCTTTCTCTCTCTGTTTGTCCTGGTGTGTTACAGTCACAGTCAGTTGTCGCCCTGCCTGCGAACGGTTATTTCCTCAGTCACCACAAGTGTTAAGAAATAGGGGAAATTAGTTGTTTTTCCAGTGCGGCAGGTCTGTGACATGTCTGGATTGAAGTCCCGACGGCTGCAGATTTGAAGATGATCACGGAAGTTGGATGTGATGCGTTGAGTTCGGCGTCTTCACATTTAGCTCGTGTCGTGATGACAGCAGAAGTATCTAAAGATGTAAACAGGAACGGCCGGACGTTCCCGTGTGATCGCAGTTACAGGATCCAGGTTTTAGAGGTCGAAGAAGCGTTGGGAGTAAGCAGCTTGATGACGTGTTTAACTTTTACATTTAGGTTGTTAGTTAGTTTTCATTTGTAACGGTTCACCCTGCAAATGGTGGAGCTCAACGGTCTTGACATCATAATGAAAGGTGTAGTTACACTCTGGACCGGTCACCGGTTCACCCTGATGCCCAAGAACAAGCTTCAAAATGTTATTGTGGAGCAATTTCTTTCTTAGGTTTTACTGCGTTACCTGAGGCAGAGAATCACGGCTCCACTCTGCTTTTACAGAACCGGCGATCAAGTATAGTGTTAAAGAAAAGATGCACATTTGATTTGTAGCTACTTGTGTCTGACAACACAACTTAATCGTCAGAACAAAAAAAAGTCTGAGACTCAGCTCAAAGGAGAGCTGAGTTAAATGGTACCTTTAAAAAAAAAAAAAAAACTAAAAATGTTCCTAGAATTTCAAGGAGAGCTGAGTTAAATGGTACCTTTTTTTTAAAAAAAAACAAAACTAAAAATGTTCCTAGAATTTTCCCATTATTAGTGACACATACATCCTGTCCTGTCTTGGTCCAATACCATGAAATGAACAGTTAGAAATGTACTCTGACCACTTTTGATTTCTATGTAATTTGTGAAGTGTAACCTGCTTCAGAAATGAAGACTCAACCGCATTTGTAAACATGAAATAAGAGCGAGCGGGGTTTTTCCTCCCGAAGACCTGGTAAAATGAAGCATATTGGACCTAAGTTGTACTGATTGAGGGGTAAAATCATTCAGACTACATCGCCAAAGTACAAAGTCATGCGTTGGAGACACCATTCTGTAACAACGTTCTGGTTTTTCTCGAGTATTACAGTACTGGGTATTAACCGACTGGGCTGGTTTCTGACTTTGAGACGAAGTAAAGGGTTAAACAAATCTCATCACTTTGGTGATTTTATAACGAGCTTGTTGTGTATGTATCTATACAGTTGAAGGCAGATGTTATATGTTCCTTTATAAGATTTGCTTTTTGGCCATACAGTAAACTGAGTGACGTGATGTCGGTGAAGTAACAAATCTCCGGGTTTGTAGGTGAAAGTCAGTCACGTGAAATGTTAACAACGTGCTCCAGTTAGTAAATATCCAATACAACCTCGTGAAACGCTATCAAACACATTAACGACCCAAAATAAAAAAAAAAAACAAAAAAAAACATCTACTGCGACGCTGTCTGATTCGGTCTCTGGAACAGATCACTGCCGTGACCCGGTTCTCTGTGGAAGCCCTCAATTCAGCCCTGGTTCTCGTTAAACCCCCCCCCTCTGGTCCAAAGCACCGTTACTCTCCGTGGTCTGTGGACCTCAATTTCCCCCTCAGCGGTTGCAGAGCGCGGTGCATGCTGGGAGTTGTAGTCGCGGCGACACGGGCCTCGCCACCGCGAATCCAGGGCGTGGATTGATTGAAACTACATCTCCCAGCTCCAGTCCCAGTCAGCTCCCAGTGCCCCTCAGTCCTCGGTCCTCTCCCAGACCACTGAGACCGGACACACGGAACCACCTCCGACAAGGAGACCCCCGGACTCCTACACGCCGCTCCGGATATTTATGACCACAACCCGTCCAGAGCCGAGATAAGCCGAGAGCAACCGAGTGGAGCCGCGGACGAACCTAGGAGACGCCGAAGGCTCGGACACGGAGGTTCCGGAGTCGCGTCTTCTCGTCGTTCACATGCCATCTGGACCCGATGGTTCGTGAGTGTTTATCATGAATACGTGTTTTTTAGCACGGGATTAGACCCGGGATTATTCCAGAAAACACAGTCAGGGGGACGAGGACAGAGGAGGGGAGACTCGCAGCGGAGGACCGGATTAGGCTCTCATCAGGTTCTAAGATTCTCAGGTTCTGAGGGTTCCGTGGTTCGGAGGTTTGTTGTAATGTCTGTCAGTGCTGAAGTGGTTTTAGACAGTCCCGAGAAACATGGGCCAGGATCCAGCAGGACGAAGCAGTACTCTGGTCGGACAGGGATGCATATTAAAAACCTGTTTCAAACATAGACCTTATATAGTCTGTGGATCCAACACCGAAAGGGAGGGAGGACAGAAGTGGGTCCGGGGTCGGACCTGGAGAGAGAGAGAGAGAGAAAGGGGTGGGGGGCGGGTAGTCCGCTGGAAACTGGGTCTAGACCCAGATAGTCCGCGGAGACTTCGCCGTGAGCGGACCATGTTTTTAAGACCGGGGAGAGATGTTTTTCATCGGACACTCCGGCAGTCCGCACACGGACCGTAGGTGGTGCTCAGCGGCTGTCCCTGCTGTCTGGAACTCTGCCGTAAGTGGAGGTTAGCGGCCACCGTAACGGCGCTTACCCCGGCTGAAGGTGATGACCCGCGGCGACAGAGGTGCTGTGGTGCTTCGAGGCAGGAGCGACGTGTGTTCGGGCACGAGGGCTCCGTGGGCTGTGCACGAGGTTCGGTCTGGGGCTGTAGGGACTGGACCGCGGCCGTTCGGTCGGTGGGTACCTGGGCTGTACGGTCTGGGGGGGTGTCTGTGTCCGGACTGTGGAGACTTCAGTGTATGTTTAGTTCGGTACAAGTTTTCAGTCCGAGTTGCTCGGAAAATGTTCTGTCCATGCAGTTTGCTGTGTTGTTTGGTCTCTCTCTCTCTCTCTCTCTCTTTCTCTGTGTGTGAGAGAGAGAGAGAGAGGGAGAGAGAGTTATTGATTAATGTTATTGGGATATGCTCGTACCTTGACAGGACAGATTTGGTCTGGAAAAACATCATTGGACGTCTTCAGAAGTGCCTGATGACGTCAATGATTCTCTTTTCTTTAGTCAGTAATTGCGGGAGAGCACGTTATGATCAACGATAAATGGTAATAAAGTTGTTGTACAGAAGCAGGGACCTGTTCGGAGACAGGTGATGAAGGTTTGGCGAGGCGGTTCGGGGCGTTCGGAGACAGGGTGTTTGGGTGTTTCGAGGACATGGAAATGGATTTTTGAGACGTTCGAGGCGTTTGGCGGGAGATAAAGTTTGGAGAACAGATCTGGATCTGAAGGTGTCCGGAGAAAGGGGACTGCTGGACGTCCTTGGAGACGTGTTGATTGCGACCATCCTTGTTGTGTCACAGAATGCTGGAGGACTGGAGGAGACGCTGTCACAGAATGCTGGAGGACTGGAGGAGGAGACGCCGTCTGGTCTGGACTGGGTGTTTGCACAAAGGTTTTACCTAAGACACCGACGACATGCGTGTCCGGATTGAGGTGGTCCCGCTCAAGATCCGCGTTGGATTTGTCTTTTTGACGTTTGACATCAACAGCAGCTTTTCACACACTCCTTGGTCTAAAGTCACCTCTTCAAATGTGACTTTGGCCATACATGCTGTAAATAACCGACCGTTTGCTCCTTTATTCACATCTCTCTATGGATTTAGAACAAACTGGCTGCTTTTCATTCACCGCTGCTGATTCTGTCCTGCATGGATTGCTGTAGGAGCCTATCAGAGCACAGCTGGGCCCCCGCAGACATGGGACCCTATAAGCGTTGGCTTTGGTTTGAGGTCTGTTGTAAGCATTTCTTATTGAAAGAAGAAAAAAATAATAATCATAATCGCAGAACAGTAAAAACTGGGGAAGCTCCGGTTAAATCCCTTAACACCATTTACGGAGTTAATCTCTTCTCTTTTTTTTTTCTCTCCATAAAAACCGGCACAAACGTCAGAGGAAAACGTTTCAGTCGTATCAGCACAGAAATGTCAAGAAGAATTTCTTGTCAAACTGTTGAAGTTATGAAAGGAAAATTTGCATTTTATCCATTTGTTTATAATGAATCTAAAACTTAAAAAAAAAAATACCAGAGAATCCAATCCCTATATTAGATGAGATTTTAGAACAAAATAAAAACAAACAAACATGTGAAATAAAAACTTTTAGAAATTTTCGGTTGGTCCTTCACGCTGGTTAGTTCATGGTGGCAACTCATCGACTACTCATTTTTACTTGGCTCATGTGTTGCACTGTTATTGCTGGGCTTAGTGGTTGGTTTTGGGACATTTTGGAATCTGTTGCTCCCCCTGCTGCTGCTGCTGCTGCTGCTGCTATTGAAGCAGATACTGCTGCTGCCAAATCGGGTACAGCTGCTGTTACTTGTGCTGCCAAAGTTGCTCCTACGTCCAAAGCTGGTACCGACGCTACTCGTGCTAAAGTTGCTGCTGATACCTTTAGTGCCGGTGCTGCTGTTACATCTAAAGCCTCTGCTGTTATTGTTGCCGCTGACAAATATTGTGCTTCAAAAACTGCCGCTGCTGTTGCTTTCCAAAGGTGACGTTTGTATTTATGGGCGAAAATAAATATTAAAAAAAAAATTGGAAAATTAGTCATACATCAGAAAGTTCAAACATAGCGGTTAATGGGTGTAACCTCCATGGACTGTATGAGTTTACTCTGATGTGAAGAGCAAAGAAATCTGATGAAAATCAGTAGCGGACAAGGTGACGGCTCTTATCTGGGTGTCATTTCCTGAACAGAAATGTGTTAAGTAAGTGATAAATGCTTTGCTTTACTCTCCAAATTTTCACTTTTTTCCGTCAAGACGATCACCATCACGATCGATAAATACGTTTTGATCTGTTGCCGGCACTGGCAGGATATATTTCTTTGTTTAGCAGGATATATTTCTTTGTTTTTCGCTTTCTTTTTTTTGCAGCTTTATTTCTTTATAGTAGAATCTAGGTTATTTTTTACTAAAATAACATTCTTTGTCTTTTTTCTTTCTTTTTTTTTTTTTTACAGTTTATCGCTGAGAGTGAAGTTGGAGGAGGAACCTTACCTTACCTGCAGGACTCTGCTCCTCTCTGAGGGATGTTGTGTTAAAGAAACACCTATGCAGGTACGCCTGGTATTATAACCGGGCTCCAGAGCCTACGCAAAAGAAAGACACAAACACATCAGACACAACACATCAGTGTCACAAAATGTGAACGAAGTCTGTAGACACTTGCAAATCATTGTATATCATTGTATATTGTATATTTATATACTAACTAGACACAACACATCAGTGTCACAAAATGTTCTCTTAAACGATTTGGTTTAGACCGAAGTCTGTAGACACTTGTAAATCATTGTCAATATGAACAAGAAAAAGGTAAATATTATATACTAACTCTATATATACCATATTTAGTTATTCACTTGTCCCTTGTTTTCTTGGTTGGTTCTACACATTCACTTCTGGTCTGGTCAGTTTGTTTTATGGAAGGTTGTCAAAATGAGTGCCCTCTAGTGGCTGTCAGTGTAAAAAAAAAAAAGAACATTTAAATTATCAGTAGTACAGGAGTAGCACATACTGGTACAATAGGCCTAGAGTGCCCTCTAGTGTAAAACAGTGAACATGTACATTTTCAATGGTACAGGAGTAGCAGATACTGGTACACAAGCCTAGAGTGCCCCCTAGTGGCTGTCAGTGTAAAAAAAATGAACGTACATTTTCAACGGTACAGGAGTAGCAGATACTGGTACACAAGCCTAGAGTGCCCCCTAGTGGCAGTCAGTGTAAAAACAATGAACATGTAAATTTGATTAATTCCTGGATATTTCATGTTTCGTGTCGTTGCCCAGGTGGAACCTACACTAATGAACGTAGCGGATGGAGCCACGGTGAGCAGAGAAATCAGTGCTCAGACAAAAGCATCCACAGGAATGGTGGGAAATCCCCCACAGACACTGACCCCTGAGTTCAGAGGCAATGTTTCCCTCAGTCAGCAGAACAAGAACACTCCAACCTCAGATTGTAAGACGCTCAGAGCCTGCCTGGACTCCGGCAGCTCGTCTCACCAGCCCAATAATGCAGCCATGTCAGGAGAGAAGCGAGCAGACAAAAGACTAGAGAACTCCAAAATCAAGGTGGATGGTATTTTCTCTTCGCCACCGCGGTCAGGCGGCGTGAAGGCCAGCTGCGAGGACTCGAACCCCTGCCACAGTAATGTGATGTCCGGCAGAAAAGCCCAGTCCCTATCTGCTGGCTTTCAGTGCTCAGCCATGTTCAAACCAGCTCCACCTGTTGCCTTCCTGCCTTCCCCTAACTTCTCCTCTCCGCTCTGTAAAATCACTCTGCCACCAGCACTGGGTCAGATCACGGCACTGAGAGAAGCCACGTCCGGTCAGTTCCACAAAAATGTCCAGCCTCAGACCTCGGGTCTCCTGAGGTCTTATCCGTACCAGTTCTCTGTAGGTCGGACTTCTTCTGCAGAGAGGAAATCAGGGTCGTCCTCCTCCAAACTAAAGTCCAACCATTCGCTGAGCAGGAACTCGAAGTCTGCGGGAGAACACAAGTCCTTAGCCTCCGTGGTGGCCCCAACGGCGATGGCCCTGCCGTTGCAACACCCGTCCATGAGTTCAGCGGCTCCGACCCACTACACCATCTCTCCCACTGCTGCCATCTGCTGCGGTTCGGCACTGGCCAGCATCACCTCTCAGAGCAGACTGCTCAACCATGTGGAGAAGAACAGAAACTCTCTGAAAACCTCTCTGCAGTCGGCCTCTGAGGACCGCATCGTCTGTCCGGGAGAATCCAGAGATGTCCCCCTGGACCTGTCGGCGAAATCCAAGCGTCCGAAATGCATCGGCGATGCTCCGGCTTCTCCACTGGACACGCACGGCGCCGAATCGAATCCGAAGGAGTTCCTGAACTCGAAGAGGTCGTACAGTTCGGCGGCGCAGTTCCCCGTTTTACCGAACACCCACAGAAATGGTTCTCACCCGAAACACACCCATAACCACCAGACACCCGACCACAAAGCCGCCTGGGGTAAAGGGTCCTCGGAGGATTCGATAAAAAATATCCCAGGGACATACGTAGGTGTGGCCAGTCCCATCCTGGCATCTACTCTGCGAGGGAAAGACGGAAAGGGAACATTTGCAGACGAGCTGCAGAGTTTCGCCAAGCAGGAGCTCATTTCGATCGTTGATCAAGGAGAACATGTGTCGTCAGGGGGAAAAAAGTTATCCTGCGCGATGAAGAGCAGTCAGCATTCTCACGGTGTCGCACACGCGAAAAACACCAGCACAGCCATAACTAAGAATGGCTCTTCTAAAGGAGCTCTGAAATCTGCTCTGTCCAGCTCAAACTCCAATTCCGCCGGGGCCTACTCCACCAGCGTCAGTCCAACGTGGCTGAAGGCATCTCACCTGCCTCACCCGGGTCAGAAGAAAGGAATCCACGCATCTCCGAAAACCAAAGGAACCGCGGGGTTCCCTGGTCATCACCGCAGTCAGTCCTGTCCTGACGAAGATCAGTGGGAGGCGCTCAAGTCTCCACTGCCCAGCCTCACCTCCGTCATCAAACAGCAACCCGTGGAAACCTCTGAGGCTCAACCTCAGCCGTCACCCGTCGCAGCAGCGAAAACGGACCTTCCGAAGCCCGGGAGCCACGAACCTCCTCCGAAACGTTCCGCTTTTCCATCCTACTGGTCTGTGGAGAAGTGGCACGGAGCGGCGTCCCCGGAACCTCTGGAGAACCATCAAGATGAGAGCGGCAGCGAGAGAATCAAAAAGAGCTCCTCAAAACCCGGACAGCCGCATCCTTTCAGTGGCTGCACATCTGCCAAGGAGAAGAAAACGGAGAGCAAACTCGCCCAGGTGTTAGAAGGGGACATGCTGAGGACAGAAGGTGTGGCGTCGCTCGGTCTTGCAGGTGAACATGTAGAGGGAAAGGCCAAATCTGTACTGACAGGCCAGGGTGAGGAGGAGAGAGGAGGAAGGGTGCGGGAAAACCCGGAGAGGGAAACAAATGGAACCAAAGAGGAGTCGCCAGGAAAATCGAACCCAGCTGCTGCAGTCAAACAGAAGAAAGGCAATCCTAAAAAAGTGACCAGGGAGAAGACGGCGGAGACGATAAAGAAAGCTGCAGAGAAGAAACAAAACGAGGAGGAAAACACTCCAAATAAAATATTCTCCAATAAAAAGGTAAATTCTTTGGAGTTATTTTTCAGGCATGGGCAAAGTAAGGCCCGTGGGCCTGATGTGGCCCGTTCAGCTTTTTAATCCGGCCCGCGGGCCAGTACTAGTCGATAGGTCATTTGGCTCCCGCGGGGCCACACAAAATGACTTGGTGGGCCACATTTGGTCCCCAGGCCTTGAATTGGTGTGTGTCTGGGTTTTATATGGGGGGGATTCTACTGTATCAAAACATACAGGATTCTGAACTCCCCATAAGAATGAATGCGAGTGTGAATGGATGACTGTCTCTTTCACTCACTCAATCGCTGTGTTTCAGCAGAAAAAACAACCTTCACCGATTCTGGAGCAAAGTCTGCCTGCGACAAAACACTGTTCTCCGGGTAAAGAGACGACGAAGAAAAACAAGATCACTACCGCAAATGTGGAACTTTCAGTCCAGAGAACCCAGAAGAAACCAGGTGAGCTCTTTAGCATGGACTCGTCTTAGAATACTCCTTGTGGTTTTCTGATTGGGCCAGTGATGGAGACTGTTTTTTTTGTGTGTGTGTATGTGTCGTCTCCGTGTCATACTTTTAAGAGTTCTCTGTGCTCAAACCTGTTTCAGTCAGTTCCAGTCCTGGGAGGACAGAGACTCTAGTGTCGCCTGAAAGTCTGGACTCTTCTGTTCAGGACGCAGACAAAGACACAGATACGACCTTCCCCAGACTGAGGAGAGGACGGCGGAGACTGGACGAGTCTCGGCTCGACCTGTGGGGCTTCGCGACACCTTCACCCCCTCCTCCACCTCCACCGCCACCTCCTCCTCCTCCTCCTCCGCCACCTTCTTCGGCTTCTCCTCCAGCTTCGCCCTCGTCTCCTGCAACCCCCACTCCAGTCCCCCGGCGTCCCAGAGGGAGACCGCGTTTAAAACCAGATTGTGGAAATCCGGGTAAGAACCGGGTGAGCAGCACCGAGGGTGACACGCCTACTCAGAAGAAACGCCAGAGATATTGCGGCAAAAAGTACCAAAGGGAGGACGTCATCGCTAAGAAGGACAAGCCGGAGGATGGAGGAGGACAAGCTGAAGAATCACGCCGTCTCAGACGCGAATCTGAAGGTCCAGCAGGTACTTTGTCTTTGTTTTTGTCAATGCGTTGATGGTAAAAATGACTGACAGAAAATGTTTTGATGTAAAAAAAAAAAAGTCTTTACAGTGGTCCCTCTCCTATCGCGGTAGTTGCGTTCCAAGACCCAGCGCAAAATGGGACAAATCGCAAACTAGAGGCGAGATAGTTATTATATCATTAACGTATATATTTACTCTTTACGAACCTCTCCTACACTGTTATCAACCCTCCCTAGACTGTATTCGTGAGCCAATCAGCATAAAGAACAGCAGAGCATGCTCAATTAGCCAATAGTACACTGAGTACGTATTGTGTTAGCCAATAGTATGGCTAATACAATCTCGTCTAGGTAAACAAAGCTAGCAGAGATCGCAAATGCGCTTTTTTCCACATTTCTAAAGCCAAAACTTTCCTATGTATAATTATTTTATAATGTGTTTTAGTCTTATTTTTTGCTATATTTCGCGATGTAGCGTAAACATTTTTACAAGATCGGATTAAAAAAAAAATCTTTGATGTAGTGACGTAGAGAAAGGAGAACCACGATATAGAAACGGAACACTGTATTTATACTGGGTTTTTTTTTACCATGAAATAAAAAGTATTGGAAATAAAATAATCACTTCTTCAAATGTCACCGAACACAGATCCACAGACCGATCCATATCTCAGCCCCGCTGCCTCCAGCCCAGAAACTCCTCCCTTCAGAAGCCTCATGACCAGATCGGGATCGGTGAGAAGAGACGAGGACATCGAGGGTTCTGCAGAGAACAGTGACAAGCCTTCGGGGAAGAGGAAGTTCAAGAGCAAACACCTAAGTGACGGCGTGGAGCAGAAGGTCACCGCCTCCATGTCTTCGTCGTCGTCGTCGTCGAGATGTTTGTTTCATGGCGCCTGATTTTTCCTGTTGTTCTGATAAATGCGTCTGTTTTTTTTAGACGAAGACCAAATGTCTGGGTAAAAGAAAGGTCCCCACCCCTCCGGAGGAAGTCCCCGAAATAAGGAGAAGAGACAGTCCTTCGCCCGTGTCCAGAACACTTCTATCCTCTCCGTCCAAAAAAAGTTTGTCAGGACGTAGCAGTGGTTCAGAGTCTCCAAAGAAAAGATCGGTCCCTCCAGAGGTTCGTCGACTCATAGTGAATAAAAATGCCGGAGAAACGCTGCTGCAGCGAGCTGCTCGACTGGGTTATCAGGTAAAGAAAAAAAGAAAACTAATTCTCTATCAGCTTCTGATGAAAGATTGAGAAGAACAGAGTAACAAGATATCTGTACCGTCTGCGTTCTACGAACAGGAAGTGGTGGAGTACTGTCTAGAGAAGGACGTCGGGGAGGTGAATCGACGAGATAACGCTGGCTACACGGCTCTGCACGAGGCCTCGTCCAGGGGCTGGACACAGATCGTCCAGATCCTGCTAAAACACGGAGCTGATGTCAACTGCAGCGCTCAGGACGGGACACGGTGAGAAAACGCATTGCTGATGACGCGAAGGTTTATCACTCATCAATGATACTGGCAGGAAGATGAACACATTTTCCTGACTATAAGTTGCACTTGTATTCATCCTTTGGCTGGGTTTGGACTTGTACTCAAGTGCGACTTATATAAAAAATATATAATTTCACGTGTTTGTTATTTTCACACTGACAGCCACTAGAGGGCACTCTAGGCCTGTGTACCAGTATCTGCTACTCTTGTACCTCTGAAAATGTACATGTTCATTATTTTCCTACTGACGGCCGCTAGAGGGCACTGGTGCGACATACACTACGGACTGACTTGTAGTCCCTAAAATATACGGTACATAGACATTTCTAACAAGACACTGACAGAAAAATATGATATTGATTTATCACTCATCGCTGCCAGGAAAAACGAGACGATCATTTATCGGAGATAATTTTCCGTTGCTTTCCATTGACAAGAAATAAAGGGAAGATGAGGAAGAGGAGATGATAATGTGTCACTCAATACTGACAGAAGGATGAGGTTTTCACTCATCGCTCATTACTGGAAGGAAATTAAATTATCATCGATTGCGAAAAACAGTGGCAGGAAGATGAGGTTGGAATTCATCTCCCAGTTTACACTCCTTTCACGGATTTACCTGTGGTGTAAATAATAAACAACAACAACGGGAGGATTCTAAATTCTGTTGTGCATATGTTTCTGACTATAGGATGTTACATTTCTTTTAGGCCACTTCATGATGCAGTAGCCAGTGACAACCTCCCCATCGTGTGGCTGCTCCTGAACCACGGCGCTGACCCGACTCTGGCCACATATTCTGGACACACACCTGTCAAACTGGCTCAGAGTCACGGCATGAAGACTTTCCTCACTGGTATTTTTTTTATTTTTTTATTATTATTTATTTAACGTAAAATACACTAACTTTACACTATAGATGGCAAAGAGAAGGCTATAAGCATTTTAGCATTCTAGCCTTCATGCATGACTTTTACATGTCATTTATCTTAGTTCACACGAACGCTCCATCTCTCTGCTCCTGACCCGAGAACAGACTACCTTTTGGTTTTGTCAAACCAACCTGGTCAAAACGAAGAACACTTTCATTAACTGTACCTTTTTTCCCCCTCATCCTTTGTCTTGCAGAGTATTTCAGTGACCTTGAAGGCCGGACCGAGCAGGATTCCAACTTCAAGTGGGATTTTTATAGCAGCTCGCTGTTTGGTGAGGGGAAAAAAAAAAATCAGTATTTACTCAGTTGTAACAGTAATCCGTTTTATCTTGTTGTTTCTAACGCTTCTAACTGTCACGATAATGGATTCAGACACATATATTATTTTTATTAATTCACTTGTTCAGACACATATATTATTTTTATTAATTGACTTGTTGTTATTATTATTATTTTGGTAATTATTCTTTTTGTTGTTATTATTATTACGACTATTATTATTATTATCAATATCATTATTATTATAACTTTTTTTTATTATTAATGTTATTATAATTATTATCTGTGTTGCAACAATTATAAGTAATATAGAAATGAGCAGATCAGGGGGCGCGCACTGAGATGGTGAATATGTTGGTGATGGAGAGAAGAGATTTAAACCTCAGAGGAGATTTTTTGGATGTCTTGAAAGAGGGGCATGAAGGTGGTTGGGGTCAAAGTCAAGGAAGCAGGGGATAGGGTGAGATGAAGAGCTGAAAGAAGAAAAAGAAACATTGTTTTGTTTTAGGAGAGTGTGCTACGGACGTTGAAAGTGTAATTGACGCCCCCGTACAAATGATGTAAATGAACGAGGTACTGCATGAGAACAGATGGAGGAGAGACAGGTGATCAAGTGTTAGTGTTTGGGACATAGATTTCCAGCAAAGCTATAGCTGAGAGGTTCAGTTTGTGGTTTTTTTTTTTTTTTTGCTGAGAAGAAGTACCACAGATGCGATACTCACTTTGAGTGACCTGTTCAAGAAGTTCAGAGAAGGTCGGGAGCCTTTGGTACGACACGCCAGGGCAACACGCCAGGGCGGTGAACGACAACATGTAAGGATTGTGAGGCGGTAGTTAGGAGCGCTGATGACATTGTCATCTGTGGTGAGAGTAGGGAGGAGGTGGAAGGTGGAGCAACTTAAGGTCAACCACGCAAAGAAAATGTGAAGAATGGGGTGCAGGCCAAATGGAATGGAATGGAATGGAATGGAGACGAGCATCAAGGGTAATTTGTGACAGAAGAATAGCAGCGGAAAGAAGAAGACGAATAGTAATGTTTACTGTCATGAAAGAAGACAAGAAACAATAGGACTTCACACGAAGTATTAAAAGAACACAACTATTGTTTTATATGAAGCTTAAATACACCATAAATAATAAATCAGTGTGTTTTGACTGAGGTAAAGTTCTCTGCCCGATGTTCATCAGAACTTTATGAATTATTAACTGAATATTCTTTTAATTGTCATTGATATTTATTTATAATAAAAATAGTGATTTATTTTCTTAATTTGTTTTTTTTGGTAAGTAAAATTTTCTTACATTTAAAAAAAAAAAAAAAAAAAAAGAAAAAAACTTTGCTTCAAAGTGATCAGCATTACTCTTAACTCACAGTCCAATAGAGGGCGTCCTAACCCACTGTTTCTCCTCTGGACTTTGCAGAGACGGAGCAGGAACCCTGCTGGGAAGAGCAGAATCAGACAGAGAAGAGTGATGGGGATTCCGACAAAGACTGTCTCCTGTTTGAGTTTTCATCCGACCCTCTGCTGCCCTGTTACTACGTCCAGGTCTCACTGAGCCAGGGGTGAGTCCACAGAGACCAGATCTGGATGAAAACCATTGAGACCTGAGAGAGAGAGAGAGAGAGAGAAAGATACCAGCGAAAAGAAGTTTTAGAGAACAAACTGATGTTAGATCAGTGGATCTCTATTATTTTCTATCATGCCCCCCCCCTTGTGGACAAAAATGTTTTTTACGCCTCTCTCTTACTGCCCCAACCCACTCCTCCACACCTCCGCATTGAAATACTATTGAGAACCTGATGAACATGTATATTTTTATCAGTACAAACCACTGTAGGAGTTGCTGCCACCTAGTGACTGGAGGTTTGTTATCATTCAAGCATTACAGCAGTGGTCCAGCGTGCCAAATTCCATATTCTGCCATGCCCCTCTAGGGGCCCCGCCCCACTATTTAATACTGGTTTAGGATCATGTTAAAATTACCTAATTTACATTGTATTTCCTATTATTTTTAGGTTACTTGTGCTTTATATTGTAAATTAGATTTAATACACCAGGTGTACGACTTCTTATTTTTATTTTATTTATTTATTTATTTATTTATTTTTCATTTCCAGCTTCTGTAACTGGTTCCTTCTGACGGATGTCCTGAAACGTCTGAAGATGTCGGCGAGGATCTTCAGGGCTCGGTACCCTCACCTGGAGGTGGTGAGTGTGTCTCGCTCCGAACTGTGGCGACAAGTGTCCATCAGTCAGGTGAGCACCTCCTTAGCTCCGACGTCCAAAGGGAAGAAGAAGAAGAAAGGGACGAAGGAGGACTCGGAGCAGGAGGACGAGGAGAAGGACGGACTCGTGGAACTGGTCCGCTGTGTTCCAGAGGTCCAGAGACTGCTGGGATCTTCTGTTCACGTCCTAGAAGAAGACGACGAGGAAGAGCAACAGGAGGAGGAGGAGGAGGAGGAGGAGGAGGAGAAAAAACAGACCAAGCCCAGAGGACGATAGCAGGAGGTGAAGTTTTTCGCAAGCGACGTTCCCGTCCGCGAGTAGCAGTAGAAGCTTCGAAAGACTTGTCCAGTTTCCAGCAGTGACCTCAGAGAGGTAACGATGACCAGGACCTTCGCAGAAGAATGTACAGAGAAGGACATCAGGTTCAAGTTCTTCTCCAAAGGATTATTTATACATCATTGAGACTTTTTTTCCCCCGACGGCAAATCAGGAGAAAGGAGCTGGTCCACCCGCAGCCAAATCAACCAGATTGTGTTTAGAGTGTTCTTTCTGATTTTTGACTACGTTCCTTAAGGGGACGAGATTTTGGACTGAGGTTCGAGAAGGTTTCTGTAGAAACCAGAAACCAAAGGCACATAAAACAGATCAGGTTCCTCTACTCTCTGTCTCTGTTCATCTGATGGAGCCTCTGAGGTTCTTCTAAGAATCTTCTGCTAGCGTTTGTGATGGTTCCTCTGTTCAGATGTTTTTTGCTAAGGTCCCCTAAGGTCTCTCAAAGGGTCCGTGTGGTTCCTCTGCAGGCTTCTGCGATGTCTCTCCCTCCTCTGGTTCTTGTGAGGTTTCTCCGAAGGTTCTCCTGAGGTCTGAGGTCCCCGGTTCCTGCTCTCCTCAAGAAACCACGACGTAGAACCAGACATGTTCAGCAGTCACGTTTTCCTCCTCCTGAACTCTGAACTGAATCAAAATGAGTCCTGTGGATCTCTCAATCTCTCTCAGAGGACACGCCCCTGACACTGCAGTGTTGCCCCCCCCCCCCCCCCCCCCCACCCTCTCCTCAGTTCCCAGAGTGATTTGTGTTTGACTCCCTAAGTGTTTATTTAAGGTCTTTATGATTAATATATTTGAGGGTTTTTGTGGGGTTGGTACTGGTTTTGAGATGATGATCAGATTATTAATCCCTTTATTCTCCATCATCAGTGTTTCACAGCTGAAGTACAGTTTTAATGTACTGGTGCTAAAGATAGTAAGTTCATAGATAAGTTTTGTGTTGACAATCAATTACATTTTGGTTTGAAGTCACAAACTAATAAAGTTTAAGAGACTAAAGGTTTAAAGAAAAGTTTAGTTTAGTTAAAAAACCAAGAAGGAAGAGAGAGTCTGATCTGTTATGAGTTTCTTTTATAAAAAAAACAAAACAAAAAAACAAAAAAAAAACAAGAATAAAGCATGATTGTAAATCTCTGGTTTTTCTCACTGTCTTCCTTATATATTTTATAACTGCACTATACCACAGTTTAATTTAAATATACATTGAAATAATGTCCAGGTGATCTTGGACACTTGTGGTAGTACTGGGGTCTCCTTGTCTAATAGTTATTTATGTACCTAATAAACTGGGTGGCACCATGCTCACTATAGATATTTATATATATATATATATATATAAATATACGTGTATATATATTTATAGTATATATTCAAAAGTCTGAATATATATATACAGAAAGTGTGAATATATATCATATATCATCATATATACTGTATATACAGTACATATATGAACAGAATAACAACAACTTTTTACTGTTTTAATAGTAAAACACTACACATTTACAATCAAAAAATTGCATTCAATCACAAAGTCCATAGATACACATTTAAAAACAATACATGTCTTTAGATGCTCCCCCCCCCCCTGTTCAATGATTTGAGTACAGGGGCCAGAGGAGCCACTGTAGATCCGTGTACAAGATGTGATGACTTACCTGCTGCTGCCTCTCGGACTGGACCTGGGTACGGAAGGCTTCAGGTTCGAATCCACCAGCTGCCAAGTCACCACTGAGGTGCCCCATTGCTCCCCGGGCGCCTGAAGCTGCCCACTGCTCACCTTGGTGATGGGTTAAAAGCAGAGGCTCAGTTTCGTTGTATCCCCGTGGTACAATGATAATGCAGACCATAAAAAAAGTATATATATATTATATATATATATAGGTATATATTCAGTATATATACATGTTAGTATATTATAGTATATTATATTTAGCGCACCTGAATATAAGCTAACTTTAAAAAGAAAAAAAATAGTGTACATATAAAGGCTGCACTTCTCTATAAGCCGCAAGTGTCCACGTAGTTACATGAGATAATTCTTTTTTCCGAACAGTGTCTGTAACACGGCTGGTCACACGTTACCTTTTTCCTGCTTTGGCGCCCCGACTGTAGTTGGAATGTACAGGGGGAAACTTAGTGCTCTGCTCCAGAGCCGAAGCTAACATTAGCTCCGGAGCTAACTCTCTTCACTTTATTTTTGTCCACAGCAGAGGTAAACACAAACAGGGAAGTTGGGGTCTTTATTAAGTCACCCAGAGCACAACAGTACATAACAGCATTCAATTCTCGCGAGAGTTTCGCGGTATTTTACGGTAGGTACAATATTTTCATTATTTTCGTGATAAAAACATTTTTAACCTAAAGTATATAAACAATTAAAATATAGCAAACTGTCTGTCCGCCACTACTGTACGTTGCTGTAAAGTTTGTGCTCGACTGTTTGGTGAAAGTTAACCCTAATTTAACGCCTAAGATGAACGCTGATCATCTTCTCAGGCTTCTGTCGCTAAGCCCAAACGAAGCTGACAGTTAACAGGCCTTTTTCTTCACAATAATCCGCACTGTGCTCGGCACTCCTCTGTTTACTCTCCTCTCTCTTTGGTCCCGGGTTGATTACCTGATGCGCTCACCTGCGTCTCCACTCCGGTGCTCTTCCCCCGGCAGCTGAGTGCTAACTTCCGCCGCGGCCCCACAATGTGCATGTGCATTGAATTTTTAATTTATAATTAGAATGTATTTTACGTTGTTTGTCATGGTCGTGTAGTTAATTTATTATATACGCAATATGTATGTCTTATATTTCCATTCTACAACTCTACTGTGCATAGAATTGTGGGAAAGGGTAATACACCCTACGGAGGGTTGATAACACTGTGGGACAGTTGAGATTTAACTTTATTGAGCCCGCAAAAGTTATTTTTTCTTCATTTCTTCATTCTTTTTGCACAATTTTTCAGTTGTAAATCGTGTTTAAATTGCAATTGTAAAATAAATGGCGTTAACAATCCATCTGTAGTAATAATGATGATAATTTAAGTCGACCTGCTGCTCTTTTTTGCCTCTAGATGGCGCCACATGCATAAGTTGAAAAGCCTAAAAAAACAATATTATTTAATATTAATTTTTTTTTTTTTAAAAATCCGAAAAAAGTAAAATATTTTACAATCACTACTAAGCCCTACTTACTTTTATCCAAACATATCATGTTTTTTAATTTAAACGTTTAATTTAAACCTTTTGAACAAATACATCCTCTTTACTTACATGATTAAAATACCAAATTTGGTAATAAACCGTTTTCCGTGTCTTTAAGATTGTTGACTGCTGAGTTCTTAGGTTTACGAGATTTGACTGTGGAACATTTGGTTCCTGCTCCTTTCCTCTGTGCAGACATGTTTTACTGTGGTGTCAGGTGACCCCGAGGGTAACTAAAGTTTATTC
>NC_024321.1:1373972-1379952 GCF_000523025.1 Cynoglossus semilaevis
AGGTAAACACAAACAGGGAAGTTGGGGTCTTTATTAAGTCACCCAGAGCACAACAGTACATAACAGCATTCAATTCTCGCGAGAGTTTCGCGGTATTTTACGGTAAGTTTTTTTTAAGTACAATATATAATATTTTCATTATTTTCGTGATAAAAACATTTTTAACCTAAAGTATATAAACAATTAAAATATAGCAAACTGTCTGTCCGCCACTACTGTACGTTGCTGTAAAGTTTGTGCTCGACTGTTTGGTGAAAGTTAACCCTAATTTAACGCCTAAGATGAACGCTGATCATCTTCTCAGGCTTCTGTCGCTAAGCCCAAACGAAGCTGACAGTTAACAGGCCTTTTTCTTCACAATAATCCGCACTGTGCTCGGCACTCCTCTGTTTACTCTCCTCTCTCTTTGGTCCCGGGTTGATTACCTGATGCGCTCACCTGCGTCTCCACTCCGGTGCTCTTCCCCCGGCAGCTGAGTGCTAACTTCCGCCGCGGCCCCACAATGTGCATGTGCATTGAATTTTTAATTTATAATTAGAATGTATTTTACGTTGTTTGTCATGGTCGTGTAGTTAATTTATTATATACGCAATATGTATGTCTTATATTTCCATTCTACAACTCTACTGTGCATAGAATTGTGGGAAAGGGTAATACACCCTACGGAGGGTTGATAACACTGTGGGACAGTTGAGATTTAACTTTATTGAGCCCGCAAAAGTTATTTTTTCTTCATTTCTTCATTCTTTTTGCACAATTTTTCAGTTGTAAATCGTGTTTAAATTGCAATTGTAAAATAAATGGCGTTAACAATCCATCTGTAGTAATAATGATGATAATTTAAGTCGACCTGCTGCTCTTTTTTGCCTCTAGATGGCGCCACATGCATAAGTTGAAAAGCCTAAAAAAACAATATTATTTAATATTAATTTTTTTTTTTTTAAAAATCCGAAAAAAGTAAAATATTTTACAATCACTACTAAGCCCTACTTACTTTTATCCAAACATATCATGTTTTTTAATTTAAACGTTTAATTTAAACCTTTTGAACAAATACATCCTCTTTACTTACATGATTAAAATACCAAATTTGGTAATAAACCGTTTTCCGTGTCTTTAAGATTGTTGACTGCTGAGTTCTTAGGTTTACGAGATTTGACTGTGGAACATTTGGTTCCTGCTCCTTTCCTCTGTGCAGACATGTTTTACTGTGGTGTCAGGTGACCCCGAGGGTAACTAAAGTTTATTCACTGCTCGACCGCAGCTCCGTGCTTAAAATGTAAAAAGAAAAAAAGAAAAAAAAAGGGATTTAATTTTTTTAATGCGTTTATTACAAAAGGCTAGACTTCTAAAAGTTAGCCCGTGTCGTTGGGTGCAGCCATTATTCCAGTGTGTCTAAACAGGAAATAAATCTTTTTTTTTAATGATTTGTCTACTGCGCATGCGCACAACAGAAAACGCCAGGAGATCACAATCGCTTATCGTACAGTCCATAAAATCAGTATACCCCTGGGAAAAAGTAAGTATTTTTTTATGAATAAGTAATGATTGGCAAAATTCAAGCGTCAAAAAAATTATACCGCGACCAAACCGACCGTTTTACCTATCAGCTTTGTATACTTTGTATATAAATCCCACAGAACACCCGTGAGGTTTGTGACGTTTGACTGAAATCTTTTGCATACGTCGAGTTTAGCCATGAACTCCGCCCACTTCACTGAACCCGCTGCCGCACCTCCACGTCTCATTGGTCAACCTCAGAAACTAGTTAGATTTGATTGGTCTAAAACGAGGGCAAGTCTGAAGCAGCACCAGTGACTCACAAAAACAGAAATAAAACAGCTGTAAGTCTATGTTTATGTTACAGTAACACCTGAAACCAGGACAGTCTTTAAAAACTAAACTACACAACACATGTGAGAGTTGTTTTCTCAACTCTCTCGTGAGAGCTTCTCTGAAGCCATTCACTCACTGAGATTAAGGTAAGAGATGTAAAACAACAGAGATTAGAGCTCAGCGGTCATCTTGGAGGAAGAAAAACCTGGCCTCCTGACCAACCAGCTGACCGCTTCACCCAGACAGACTCATGAAATCTGCCGAGATGTGGAAACTCTCCAACAACGTTTTGTGTAACAAGTTGTGTAACTGAACAGACTGCTCTTTACAGCTCTTTTATACACACACTGTCTTAATAACAGTGTATACGTCATTTATATTTAAATACATTTGTTTGTGTACACAGTTTTATTCAACTTATAATATTCACTAATTTGTCTTCTTTAAAAAGTATCTATCTATCTATCTATCTATCTATCTATTGGAGTGATTTGATTGGATGGTCAGAAGCTAGCTAGCAAACAGCATCTATAGCGACTTGCACGCATGGAAATCCAACTTTTTTTTCCTGCGTCCGCTGCTTCTGTCGAGCGGACATTCTCAACAAGACGGACTGGACTTTTAGCATTAGCATGGATCTCTATTGTTAGAGCTGATGTTATTAGCGTTGTTTAAATGCACGGCCACGGCACTTAAACAACAGTCTTTTCCTTTGGGTCACGTGACATCACGGCTGCACTGCTTCATCATGAGTGAACAAACCCACTGTTTGAGAACAAAAGAATTAAGCCTGAGCTACGCGGCGGAGGAAACCCGATCTGTTTTCCTCTGGGGTCCGTGTTCACAGGAACTACTCTGACAACAGAGCCACACCCACGCTGAGGATTGTGGGAAAGTGTGCTGGCTTTGTCCCCAGCCAAACTGATGTGTCTGTGTATGTGTGTGTGTGTGTGTGACGATTAGCATTGTCAACATTGTGACAACATGTACCACACCAGTACTAACATGTCTGCAGCCCAAACCCACACGGACGGTATTTTTCAAGCCGTCTGTGTGCTCAGTGGACGGCCTCGCCGTCGGTTTGCAAAAGTCAGCAGCTCGACTCCACCCACGCACCGCTTACATAACCTTCAACATTCTGTTCACAGCAACCCCCCCCCCCTCCCCACTTCCCATCTTCAATTTCGCGCATTGTTCACGCACCGACTCTCCCGTTTACACCCTGAAACTTCGACTAATGTAATTCCACTTTAAAAGCACCCCAACATAGGTTTTGTTTTTTTACAAAAATATACAGTATAAATGTTGGAGGGCCACAGTAAAACATTGTTTCTCTCTCTCTCAAAAAAAAAACAAAAAAACAATCAGTAGCCTCACATCTGCTTTATCTGAACCTCGAAGGAATACTCAGACACAATACTGTCCCGGATTTTCGTCCATTCAAGGACAAATCAGAGGGAGGAGCAGCAGCGAGGGGGAGGAGGTGGTGAGAGTCATCTGGGTGTTATTGGGGTTCATTTACATCTGCTGAGAGAACAGAATGTTCCACAGCTGCTGATTTAGGGCCCGACACCGACACTGACAACAATATTAACAATAATCATCGTCGTCATACTCTGGACCAGCTGTTCTCTTATTTTTTTTATGTATGTGTCAGAATTGATATATTACAAAAAAAAATTGATACTTTTTATGGTAGTTTATTTAGGGATGGAAATGTCAACATACGTAAACATGCTGCTGATCATTTACTGCTGTCAGTCGCTGAGACCAGGGCACCGCCAGTCCTGCACTCCATTCTGGATCACATGAGTCCAGTTTATCTCCCCAAAACATGTTGACATGCAGAAAGGGTGGAAGAGAAAGCCAGAGAGAGGGAGAGGGAGAATGTGCGTGAGAGAGTGTGTGTGTGTGAGATCTCAGGTTTCACAGGGAGAGAGAGAGAGAGAGAGAGATCTCAGGTTTCACAACTTCAGTCTGTTTTTCACCAGGGTGAAGAAACATTCCTTGGACCCGTGTTCAAAAGAGACAAATGATAACAAAAAAAAAAAGTTAGGAAAATTGTATTATTGAGGGCCAAAACATGAAAAAAAAAAAGTTTTTTAGTCACATCAGATCAATGCTGTTGACGTCGGTTAAAGGTCCATCTGCTTCACCAGGAAAACTGTCAACACGCACTACAGTTACGCATCTTTATTTAGAAGGATGATACCGACCCTTGGACCCTTACAATCTTCCTGCTACTGCCGCTGAACCCGGGGCAGGTTAGCGAGACGTGAGCCTCATAAAGTCATAATCTAAATAATCCCAGAGGCAAGTAGGTGCCGTGTTAGTTCATTCTCCAACTCCAGACAACTCTGCCAACTCTCTTATCAGACTCACGTCAGCAAGACGGCAGGAGGACAAAGAGCCGAGGGACCGATATGCAAGGGAATACATAATAGCGAACGCATCCAAAGTCCTGTGGGCGAACAATGTGAACAGACCAAATTGAACTCGGGTCTAATGGACTTCAGATCTCAGACAGTACCAACCGAACTGCTCAGCTAAACCAAACTTGGGTTTAACGTCTTATCATCTCTGAAGAAACACTTGCTGCTGTGACTCTTCGCTAAACTTCTGTAACAGTCTGGGGGAAAAACAAAAAAAAAACAAAAAAAATGAGCAGACACGTTCAGGGTTTACAACACGTCGCTGCGAAAGACCGAGCTGATTTCAGGAGATTACTGTCGCGCTCCAAGTAGAGAAGATGTTAGTTTTACATCCACTCTGTCTGGAACTTAAGCAGATACACACACACACATAGACACTGACATGTACACACACCTTTAGTTAAACATGTTTTCCCCCTCTATTTGTTCAAATTTAGCTACTTAAGAACCTCCAGCTTGTGCTAACATTTAGGTCATTTACGACCACAGTTGACAAACTCAGGGCCTGCGGGCCAAATGAGGCCCACCAAGTCATTTTGTATGGTCTTAAAAAGCAGTTTTTTTAAACTGATGAATTATCGTAATTTCCGGACTATAAGGCTTTTGAACAATTTCGAACGATGTTCATACGGCTAGCGATCAATGACTTTTCTGGTAGTCTACTGTGTGTTATGCTAGTAGCGTATGTCTGTCTGTGAATGGCTGTGTGCGTATATGTGCGTAGGGCGTGCGAGAGAAAGAACGTTAGCGAAACTTGAGAGCAGTTTGTGCCCCGGGTGGCTGATAATAAAGACCTCAACTTCCCTGTTTCTGTTTACCTCTGCTGTGGACAAGCACAAAGTGAATGGAGTTAGCCCCGGAGCTAATGTTAGCTGTAGCAGGAAAGAGCTAACGTGTAGCTAGCCATGTTACAGGCACTGTTCGGAAAAATACATTTATTTAATTAAAAGTGAAAAAAAAAATCTTTCTGTGTAAATATCCCAAGTGCGGCCCTTTATGATTTAATTAAAAGTGAAAAAAAAAATCTATAAATATATGAACAACTATATTTTTCTTTTTAAATCTGATGGGTGTGGCTTATATTCAGGTGCGCTCAATAGTCCGAAAATTACGGGAATTTTTTTTTATTGCACAGCAATGAATAATATTTGTAACTTGAATAAATAATAATCAATCACAGAAACATTTATTGTTCTTATTACTGAGATGAACTGGTCACTCGATAATAATCAATCGCAGAAACATTTATTGTTCTCATTACTGAGATGAACTGGTCACTCTGACAAGTGACATGAATTTTCTATGTATATTAAACACATGTATACGCATTTACATTTCAATGACTCTGAACTCAGCGACTTCTCGGATAAAGAACAGAAACCCAGTCTGTGTTCTGAGCTCGACCCAGTCCGTGTGAGCGGGTTCAGACTTGCTGCTTTGCATCAACATTTGGATGTGGAGCCCTTTTGTTTAAGCCATTGTATTTAAAAACAGAGGAGCACTGTTTGGACACTCTGACCTCAGTGGCCTCAGCTCTGCTGCTGCTGCTGCTGCTGCAGCTCCAGCTCCAGGATCAGCTGAGCAGCAGCAGTCTGTCCATGTCTGCCCTTCAGAGCTCCGCCGTCGCTGATTTCTACTCTGCCCCGTGGGTGGAGGGAGGGGAAGATGGTGGTGGTGATGCGTGCTAGAGGTGGAGTTTGAGGGAAAAATTA
>NC_024321.1:1380033-1400284 GCF_000523025.1 Cynoglossus semilaevis
ATGTTTACAGCTGTGATACGGCACAAATAAGGAACTCAAATAACATCTAACCAGACCCTGGGAATGTTTTTCTGAACACTTCCCGTTTTTTAAACAAATATCCTTATGTGTATTGATTTTAAGTCAGGACCTTGACCAGTTTGTGACACTGATTTGGTCTCCTGGAAATTCATCGACGATTGCTTAAAGTTGCACGATGATGATGATGCTTCTCCAAACAGTTATTTTTATGCTCCAACAGTTGGAGCAGTTGCTGGATTCCTGCTCTCTCTCTCTCTCTCTCTCTCTCAGAGAATCCAAACAAATCAGCTTGTGCACTTCCTAGTTTGGTTTTTTTTTTGGACAATTTTCTTCAGTACAATATGGCTCCCCCTCTCAATACCTGAGAATTTTTGGGAAATGTCCTTTGTCTTCACAAACGTAAAAGTAACGCCAGCTTCCGCAATAAAGCCTTCGTAAGAGCTATAACAATTTTATTTTATCTTACCTTATCTCACTTTATTACCTTATATTGGTTTTTTTTTTTTTTGCTTACTGCAGGTATAAATGCAACTTTAGACAAATTAAGATTTTATTTTTATTTCTGAGAAATCAAGTCGTATCAACTTTACGGTTGGTTATTGTGTTTCAATAACACCTCAACCATCTGTCTATGGAAATCACCTGAGTTTCTTTGTGTTCTATTGCAGTGCTTTTTCCCAACCACGGGTTCCCCCTGGATTTCCAACGGGGTCACCTGAAATGTCTAATACTGTACTCTCAGGAATATAACTCAAGTTCAAATAAAATGCAGTGCATGAAAATATCTGAGCTGGCGCAATCTTGCGATCACATGGCCGCAGAAGTGACAGCTAGTTCAGTTTGACCAGTCCAAACCAGATCACCAAATATACGACGAAATTTGCCTTCACTACGAGTTTACGAGGACCAGCCGGAGTTCCTGGTCACATCAGTTTGTTGTTTAAAGCACATTTGCATTTTTGTTAAGGGGTTTATAGAAAAACGGTCCACTTCAGTCTTAGCGGCGACCCATTTACCAGATTTACATTTTAATCCTCTCGTAATCCCTGGACAAGGTTACACAAGGCAGATGGACCTCACCTACAACCCGAACTGGACCAGGTTTTCGCAGTTCTGTTCATATTATGACGTTAAAACCACAATCGATTCACTTTTGCGTAGTTGTCTGGCAGCCAAAAAAAAAAATTGGCTGGAGCCATACACGTGTAGCTGGTTTTTCTAGATATTACCATCAACTATTAAAAACGATCTCAAACAGCACAGCACCATAGAGGCACAGTGTTAGTCTCAGGTGTGAAGCTCTACATTATATAAAGTCAAATACACTTCTACAGCTAAAACTTTACATATTGGCAATGTAAATCATTGCAAATTATCACGCATTTTGGTTTACTCCAAACGAGTTTCAGACTAAAGTTTGGACCCTGTTGTTTATAGGATGTGCTTTAAAAAAAAAAAAAAAAAAAAAAAATCAGTCAAGAAATATTAATTTTGGAATTATTTATTTCACTTCTACTGCATTTCTGCATCAGTATAAAACTGGTGATGAAATATCGTGACAGTTAATGAAGAAAAAAAAAAAAAATTGTTTGTAATGAAAATGATGTGTTTTCAATACAAACATTACAAACATCCTGAAGAACAGTTACAGCGTGAAGACAATGTGAAGGTGACTGAACAGGGTCTGGAGTACAGAACAAGGAGAGAAAGTCAAGGCACCATTAATAATAAAAAAAAACTGTGCTGGTATAAAGTGAAAAGGGCTTAATAAGAATAATAATAATAAAAATAGTGATGAACAACCTACATTCAACGACACCCACACTTAACCTACACAACCACACAAATTAACCTCTACTGACAACCTGAAAAATAGAGTCAGACCTGGATCCAGGCTTGGTTAAACCTCCACCAACACAACGATCTGTGCACAGAAACCCCCAGGCTCAGATTAGTGCAGGCATCACTGGCTTCAGAGAAGTTTTCATCAGGACGAACGACAGTTTGGAGTGCTTCTTCAAAGGACTTAAAAAATAAAAATAAAAAAAATATCTGAGACCGTGCCCTGGTCAGGTCACCGTTCACATCGTCTTCCAGAAGAGACAGGACCCTTCCAACAAATCCCATCTTTTTCAAGTCAGGCAAGTCAGAGCAGGGGGAGGGGGGGAGACAACAAAAGGGGAGACGGACAGTTCTATCTGATGAAGGTCCCTCCTCCTATCTCCCTCTTATACCTGTTGGTCAGGTCGTCTGCCTGCATGGTCAGCTTGGACAGAACTCCAAACAGTCCTCTGAGGTGGAAGTGGAACTGGTGCTCAAGGTCTGAGCTGCTGTCGGGGAGCACCTGTTCCTGGACCTGCTGCTCTTCTTGCTTCACCGTCATCTCCAGGAAGCCACCGCTGTTCATCTCCCTCTTCAGGAGACCCCACTCCATGTCATTCTTGATGGACTTCAGGAGCTGGTAGTGTTCGTACATGTCCCTCTGCTTGTTGTTGTTGTTGGCCTCCACCTCTTCCAAGGGCAGGTCCCTCAGAAGACTGGGAACCATGATGGTCTCGTCCATGTTGTTGGCAGCAGCGATGAAACGGTGCATGACATTAATGAGTGAGTGCTTGTTGCATGAGTCGCTGTTGAGTTGCATCATCGTGGCTTGGATTTTGTGTAGTGGTGAAGGTGATAATGTGGAGGGTTTCTGGAGAGGAATGAGGGAAAGTGTGAGTGTTAATATGCAGTGATCTAACAATCATTAGAAATCAAAACTAGAACTAGAGTACAGTGTTTCCCAAACTTTTTTTTCCCCCCCCTGGGGACCCATAGTCACAAACCTTCGCCACCCAAATCAATAGACATTTGTAAACTCCTGGGAAACATGATGCAAGACAACCCCCAAAAAAAAAGTCCAGCTGTGTTTCTGTCATTCATGCTGCATCTCAAACATGTTAAGTTTCAGCCATTTTGTTTTCAGGGCATGTCAGAACAGCCAAGTGGTTACACCCAAAATTGGTAAAATAGTTAACTAAATACTACTAAAAGTTAAAGTTAGACTAAAAAAAATTAAATCTTTTATAAATAAACGTAGAAAGAAGCAGCATTTAATCCAATATGTCAAGTTTTTCCCTGAACAGTAAATTTACATTTTTCACAATCTAAATTGAAAAAAAAAAAAAAAAAAAAAAGCAAACAGGAAAATTGGTAGATATACCTGCTATTAGCTGCTGTTAACAGCTAATGTAATATAATAAGGTATAAGGGTAGTGATTGTGCAAGTGGAGAAGAAAAGCACAAGATTTTGTTCAAGTAAAAAAAAAAAAAACAATAGCAGAAACATATCACCTGGACATCATTTAAGTGGCTTAATTAGCAACATTAGCAGAGGACTAAAGGACTTTCTTCAGGCAGTTCCAAAGACGAATCACAACACTAAAAATTTAGTCAGTTTGACAATTCACAGCCATTAAAACTATAAACAACTTGGAGCAATTTAACTCAAATAATAAATCTATAACTCTATTACATAGATAAAGACAATGTATCACTTGTTTAAATTGGTTTTAAACCAAACTTTATTTTGTATAATGTTTTTGCCACCGATAATCATTTCCTAAAGAAATATATATATATAAAAAAAAAAAAAAAAAAACCTACCATAATTTCTTTTAGACCAAATTTAGGGAGGGGGCATTGTCAATAAAGCCTTAAGTACGTTAATTACTTCGAGGCGCTAACATTTAAAGTAATTTTCTAAACACATGCGTTTAAAAGAAAAAAACTGATATCGCACTGGTACGTAAAGTAACCGGTGCCAAGACAGGAATGACATTAAAAGTAAAACTGTATCCGAAAGCTGTAGCCTAACAGTTTCACGGCTGATGAAATCGTCGACTACTCCCTACCCTGAACCAAACAAAAAAAAGGTCCCTGAACGCACCAACTCTACCATAGCGTGATGACGATAATGCAACAACCCAGAATTAGTTAATGTTAAGATTTAACACAGTAAACTTAGCCGAGTCTGACCACGTGTTTTCGGATTACTTGACAGTTAAAGAGATTAGAACGTTGTTGAACATTTAATTCCGGGCACTACTCCAACACGGATGATGAACCCATTGGCCTCGCATCACGGCACACTGAAACCTTGCCTTTCCTGTGTAAACAGTCATTTAATTTAACGTGTGCAAACTGACCTTGTGCGTATTTCAAACCCGAGTTATTTCCTGGGTCGCAAGTTGTTGTCAAGACACCGGCACTGCTCCACATTCACCAATGAAGGAAAATCTGAATTTCCTCAAACGCAGTTGCCGTTACGTCCGCTTAAATACCACACACGCACATAAAACAAAAAGTCACGCCTTCCACAGACACCGCTGCTCTAATTGGTGCTGGAGAGGACAGAGGCGGGACCAAACAGCATCTGATCTATGTGGGCCAATTATAGACAGGCGGCCGCTGCCAAAATACAGGATTTGACGTTGGTTTTAATTTGACGTCAAACATTGCTTGTTACGTTCTGGGGGGGGAAGAAAGTAAAAGTAAAGTAACGTTTCATCGAAGTATAATCGTTTATACATTTAAGATTTTATGTCACGCTTATATGTCACGTCATTTACGCTCAAGGCTGCTGCAGTTTACCTTCATGAAACGCTTCCTCCTGGTGGACAGATTATGATACTGCAGAGCTCTTGATCATTTCTAATAAAATATCAAAGTGTAATTATTCAGAAGCTACGAGTTCTGCGACTCCAAATTGCATTAAAATGGAGTTAATTATGCCATCTAAAGTATTAAGTATACTTAGTATTAAGTACTTAGTACTTAAGTAGTTGCATCCAACTTTAAATTGATGTGGACTCCTATGAATACAAATACATTCCACATAAACTACCACATAGTTACGTTTTTTTCTCACCAAAGATTGGAATGCTCTCCACACTTCAAATCAGAACTCGACTCCTCAGATCCTCAAGCTTCAGTAGCAGCAGCTCGGGTGGTTTTATTGATTCCTGCTCATTACCTACACCTGTTCTCTTCTGTCTTGTTCCCAGGGTAATTTAGGAAAATCCACAAGTCATTGGACAACGCAAAGCTAGTTTGTTAAATGCTTGTTTTTTTTCACGTTCCTTCCCAGTGTTTCTAGCCTAACAGTTGTTCTAATCAAAACAAAAATGTTCCTTTTATCTTTAAAGCACAATAATATGAGATGCCTTTTTTATTTTTTTTAAAGGATTTATCCAAACTTTTATTGCAGGAAACACATTTTCTTCAATTGGGTCAAATTAATAAAATGATGATACCCACTGAAGACAGCATTTCCTGTCCCAGCAGAAATACATTTGCTGTAGCAGATAAAAAAAAAATTAAAATTAAATTGAAAAAAAAATCCATTCAGGATTTTTGATGATCTATAACAGTCGCACAGACACAGACGTTTGTCAAGATATCATCTTTATTTTCTGTATTTTTTTATATGCATCGTCAAAAAAGTGGAAGAAAGACTGAATACAACAAAACAGTGAAAGGAAGTTAAGTGAACAGATGATGTCTTGAGTGACCTAGGATTTTCCAAATAATAGTGAAAAATTTACACACAGAGAGCGCCTACTGTCCATTATTTTGAGGCTTCACTGAAGTATTTAAAGTTGAAACATTTTCAGTTTATTTCATCTGCTACAAACTACATATAACAAAACATAAAAAATATATAAGGCAGAGGAAAGAGGCATCTAATCTATATCACTATTAAATGAAAAGACAACAATATTCAACATTCATCTCTCTTTGTTTGGTCCCAAGATGCTGCACAGCTTTTCCCTTTGACTTTTTCTGTAGCATTTTCTTTTTCCCCTTTTGGCAAGAATGAAACAGAAAAAAGATGTTTCCCTAAAACTAACATAAACTTTCAAACACAAACGCCAAATTAAAATCACCCGGCGGTCTTTCGAGGTCCGTTTTCTGCAGAGGCTTGTTACCTGGAATCAAAAAAGAACAAAATACTTTTATTGTTTTTTTTTTTTTATGAATTCTGCTGGAAAAACAACTTAATCTGAAGTATTTCAAAATAATTGAAAGGTCTTGGTAGAATCAAGGACTCACCTGGAAACAGGTCTGTGTTAGACCATCTCGTACTGATTGTTAGTTATCGCTCGAGACAAACAAAAAGCCAGGAAAACGCCGATAAGCTGTGAACAAACACACGTTAATCCAAACTCAAATAGACAAACGGTGTGTTCCCCCCGTTTGTTAGTTCTTCATTAAAATATATATGAATATTCTGACATAGAAAAGATCATGTCACTGACCTGGAAGAAAGCAATTCCAAAGGCGATTCCAGCTACAATTCCAAGGTTATCTTCAATGGTACGGGTCATCTGCAAATAGCAGCCCTGAAAACACACACACACACAAGGTACAACAGAGGATTACAGTTGAATCACTGCAGGTGACACCACAAAAGAAGAGGTTCTCAATTACTTTCTGTCATGCCCCCTTGGGGACAGAAATGTATTCACGAAATGTTTCAAAAAAAAATCTTAAGGGAGATGGCGACGTGACCGTGAAACGACGTAGGTCGAGGACACCGAGTTCCTATCTCAGATGGTGAAGGAAAGAAAATGTCTCCGGTCCACACTCACCGTCTGATAGACCTCGTCAGCAGCCTGTTGCAGGTTCTTCAAGGTTTCGGGTTTACAATTCATGGGGTCTTTACAACAAGTGGCAGGAATTCCCTGTGTTGAGAAGTACTTCGTGTCCTTCCAGTCTGTGTAGTTGTGGACCCCGCAGCAGTGGAACTGAACAGAACCAAAGAAAGGAGAGAGCGAGAAGCGAGTGACTCGATAATAGTAACCACACTTGTATCGCTCAGATCCAGAAACATCAGTGTGTGCGCGTGTGAAAGTGATCCTCACCCTTCTCTGGATGTAGTCCACGTAGACGCCGCTGCCGCTGCCATCGTAGTTTGTCACAGCGCTGTCATAGGCTTTGCCGAAAGACGATTTAATCTATGGGATTAAAACATGGCGAAAAAAAAAAAAAGAAACGTGTGAGCAGATCTGTCGAACGAACGACGAACAAGTCGAACGATCTTAATGTGAATTTCTGCACCAGTTTTTTTTTCCAGAGTAAGAACACCGCATTCATTGTGTGTTGTTTCTTAACCTACGAGTTTCTTTTCTCATTTGTGCTTATCACTACTCTGTTTAACTTTTTTTTTTTCCTTCTGTCTGTGAGATTCCTTACTACATTTTGGAAGTTGGCAATGTTGCTGGACTTGACAGTATCCACAGCTGAAGTAAGGATGCTGCCAAAAGCATCTTTAATCTGAGGGATTTAAACATAGCAGATTATTTGTTTGTTTCCAGTAGCCTTCACCTTGTCTGACAGTTTACAGTGAACGCATTCATACAGGTAGCTCCTTTTCTTCAGGCCTAAGGACCGAGCAACAGCTACAACGCCGAGTTTTGTCACAGAAGTCTGAGGCCAATCTTTGCGACCTACCGATTGATAAGGTGAATCGAAAAAAATTACATTTTTGGTTTGTCGTTTTATTAGCAACAGATGTGCCAGGAATATAGACGACTCCTACCGATTGATAAGGTGAATCGAAAAAAATTACATTTTTGGTTTGTCGTTTTATTAGCAACAGATGTGCCAGGAATATAGACACAATGCTAAAAAAAAAAAAAAAAAAAAAGGTTTTTACTAAGAAGTCAAATAAGTAATCCGACGACTCTTGGATGACGTTTGGACACCTTTGATATTTGATAACTTAATGACTCTGAGCTTCACCTGTTTAGAGCCACTTCCTTAGACCTGGGTTCTTGTCCACATTAGGTTCTCATACTTGTTAAGTGCTGCCTGCAGAGCTGCTCTGTATTAATGTCACTGCTTCTGTTTCATTTATATTTTATTATGCTTTAAATATTATTATTATTATTATTATCAGTGATCATAATAATAATAATAATATTTTAGCTTTGGTTGAAGTTTCTTACAATTGTCTGTAGATCAGTTGCAGAGCTATTGTAATTCTGCATTGAATTTCCAAACATAACACGAAAGGCATTCTGAATCTGTAGAATTAAAAAGATGTTAGAATTTTGTTATTTTAAAAATTTCAAAAAGTAAAAAAAAAAAATACAGAAAGACAGATTGGTTAAAGAAACTCTTGATATATGTTTTTCTTCAATTCCTGTAGGTATGTATGTACAGTATTGTGTTTAAGTTTGTGGTACACATTGGGATTTTTCTAATCTATGTGCTGTGGCTCAAAAAAGATTGGGAAACACTGCTATAAGAAATTCTGAACTCGGCTCCAAGACTTGGTTTAAATACTTGTGAAGTCGGTTTATTGACTTCTGAACTTGGTAATTAGATTTGTCGACTTGGTTTTAATTACTTGTTGTACTGTTTTTTAGACTTGTGAGACTCTTGGTTATACCTTAGATTTCAATATATAGTGAGTCAGTTATGAAACATTTTATAAACTACCGTGATTTACAGTCTACTGGTACCTCTCCCGTACTGCTTAGATCTTTTAAAAATGGATGTATGATGAGAAGAAGCCTGCTGAGGAAAGCCTGGGACTTACCTGGTGTCTGAAGATAAATCCTGAGATTCCTGCTGCCAGTTCAGCCAAGAAGACTAAGGCCAAAAACATGGCGTACTGAGGAAACACCAAGAAAAAACAATTACACCAGCCATAGCAATATCCCGAGGAACACTGCTACTGAACTGCTCACCGACTCACCGATTTCAGCATCCATGGACTGCCGCGACACGCAGCTACGCAACCAAACAGTCCAAAAACAATGATGACAGCTCCGGTTCCAATTAGCACATATAGAGCGTTGCCACTATCCTTAGACACCATGGAGATGTAGGTCTCCAGGCCTACTTTACCCCAGATCCCCACTGCCAGTAGGATCACTCCAGTCACCTGGAAAAGACAGAAGAAGAGGTAAGAGCAGGCGTGGGCAAACCCTTTGACACACAGGCTAAAACGGGTCCTAAAATTTGACAGGCTGGCCGAGTCAGGAGCAGACTGATGGAGCATTCGGATAAACTAAGATAAATGACAAGTAAAAGTCATGCATAAAGGATAAAATTAGCCTTTTCTACACAATCTACTGGACATTGCAGGGAAAAGGCAGAAGTATAATGATAATATAAACAAATGACATCATCTTTTCTACACAATCTACTGGACATTGCAGGGAAAAGGCAGAAGTATAATGATAATATAAATAAATAACATCATTTTGGTGGGCCAGATAGATGGAGGGTTCGTGTGAACTCGGATAAATGACATGTTAAAGTCATGCATAAAGGCTAAAATGCTAAAAAAAAAATGCTTTTAGCTTTCTCTACGCCATCTACAGGAAAAATGTGGGCATTGCAGGGAAAGGCAGAAATACAACCACAGTACAAACTGTTGACTTGTTGACTTTTGTAGAAGACAAAAAGGTTAACAGAGGATAATAGATTAAAAGTCCGTAGGGGCCACATCAGGCCTCTGGGCCTTAGTTTGCCTATGTCTGCTCAACACTGTTGATTTTCTATCTGACATATATGTTGAAAGAACCTGTCCAATGCACATGGAGAAAGACATGGTGGGCGTGTAACCTACAGAAGCTTTAGAAGAACTAAACAAAACAAACGTTTTGTTTAATTTAGTCTTTGATTTTACATTTAAAGACCACAGCAGGAGATTTCCAAGAATTCAAGATCTGTTTCATCAACTTAGTTCTCTCACTGTCTCACTTTTTCTTCCGCACGCTCACACTCTCGGGGCGTGCACACGAATGCACAAACACAAACATTAGCCTCAAGCATTAGTTCACTCAGCTGAGATAATGACAAGACAGAGTCCATAACAACCACGCGTCCCACATTCCCTCCCCTCGTCCCTGAAGAGAATTTGAATAGACTTGGACTTTGGAATCTTTCATGTATAATTTCTTCCCTGCTATGAATATTATCTGCTTTGGATAGTCATTAACCAATATTAAAAAAAATTAAAATAAAGTTATTCATGGTTCTAGGATTTTTTATGCAATATTAGAAAAAAAACTTAATCTGATTTAAATTATTATATCCTTATCTGGGTCTAATGTTAGAGAAGAATAAATAAATCAGTGTGTGTGCGCGTGTTGGTGTGTGTGTGTGTGCGAGTGAGAGAGAGAGAGAGAGAGTGAGAGAGAGAGCGAGTGTGTTGGCAGCCATGTTTTCACTTTGATATAAAACGTTTCAAAACGGAGTATTTGCAAATTCACCTTGAATTGCAAGTGGGTAAAAACAATCCCCGTAGAAGCAGACAGTGGGACAAGTATTATTAATGAAATAACCACGCATGATCAGGTGCTAAAAAAACAGCTACAACTTTGTTTTCGTCACTTTTGGTGACACGTCGCATTTATGACGACTTATTTTCTCGTTAAAAACATTAGTTTCCTGAAAAAAACTCAACCAACAACACAGGAACCCCCAAAACAATGCAACGGTCGTAAATTCAAACCGTATACGTGTGTGTTTGATGCGACCGTTAACCTGTGATCACTTAATCTGTGTCAATTAATCTGACCGGGATTAAATAAATAAATAAATAAAAACTACCAAACTGACCCAGAAGATGAGGCTGTAGGAGATGAGGAAGGTCTGCAGACACGTAATGACAGGTTTGGTCTGTAGTCTTCTGGATGGAAGAGTCATGATGAAGTTTTAATCCAGATTCAAGTCCAGACTGCAGAAACAGGAGAAAGAAGAGATGTTGAACTATTGAGAGAAGAAAGAAAAAAAGAAAAAAAAAAAAAAAAAAAAAAAAGCAGGAGAGAGGAAGTGACGTAACCCACGTTTCCCTGTTGGATAGCGAACGCAAGTTAAAAAAAAAATATATATAAAAACAACTTCAAAAACTTCACGACGACAGAACATTAACAGAACGGGCAGAAACAAACGTAAGTGTAATTAAAAACTAAAATAAATAAAGTAAATAAAGTTTGGACTGAGGCACGAAATGCCCAGACTGATGCTGGGGTTTTCCCGGGCCTACCAGAGTAGATTTGACAGATTCTTCTCTTCTCTTTGTTCTCATTCTTGTCTTGTTTTTTAATCGTTGTTCTTGTTTTTTTTATCGTGTGAATTAAAAATGGAGTTTAATATCCTCCATGACAAAGTGTGACAGCCGTATTAACCGTACTCTGTTCTCTCCTCAGTGAAGTTAGCGACGAAGTTCCAAACACTGACAGTCCCCTGTCATCATTTCATTCTTATCCTTTTATCTTTCACCTACTTGTTCCTCTGTAATGTTTATGTTTTTATAAGTTTCAGTTCTTATAGTCTTATTTTCTTAACGTTTTCGTTTTAATTAATCATACAATAAAAGTAGTGTTTAGAAAATAAACCCGTGCTATAATTTCCTATAATTGTCGAATAGACGTTAGCTCTTCATTACACCGGTCCCAAAAATGATTTTTGTTGTAAAATAAAGGCTTACGGGTTTGAATAATAAGTTAAATAAAACTTAGATATTCATATCGTTACATAAATTAGTTTAACTTATAAGAGTTTTATTAATTTCAACTCAAATTTAAATATTGTTCCATTTCTTTGCTGCATCAAAATTACGACATGAAAAACGTGCAGCAGCGTCCTCCTGCGGAGAACCAAGAAAGGAAACTTTTTTTTTTTTTTTTAAGGAAACTTTTTCAATCTTAGGAGTCTTTGTCCTCCTGTGTGAAGAGGAGCTGCGTCTCTTTCTCCTCACTCTTACTCTGGACGTCTGTACTGTTTGTATTGGATCAACTAGCAAAACAAACTCTGCAGACAACGTTTGTTTTTTACTAAGAAGCTTTTCATCTGAGTTTGATGATAACTGTGATTATCATGAAGAAAAAGAAAATACTGAGCTTCAGTGTTTCTGTTTTCTTCGTTTTCTTCATCACAGGTGAGTTTCATTATCTGACATTCGCAGGTTCTATATTTGTGACCTAATTGTCTTGAATTATGCTACGTAGATGTCTTCATTCTTAGAATGTTTGCCAAAAAAAAATCTAAAAGGTCTGAGTTGAGAAACAGGGGAAAAAAACATTCTATGTAGGAAACAAAAGTTATAATTTGAGATTCCACTGTATTTTCTATACTGTATGAATAATGTATATTCTTTTTTTGAAATTTCCGACTTGAATCTTAAATTTCCACAATTAAGTCTGAGAATTTCTACTGCTTTTTCGAACATAATTTGGAATCTTGATAATGATAATGACTTCTATTTTTTTATTGAAAAAAAAAAAATCTGTGACGCTGAAATCAAAGCTTCTGCTCTGAGTTACAGAGGATCAGTGAAGGTATCAGATGGCGCCGTGCTGGATTTTTGAGGTGTAAAAAATCCAAACAAAGACATGACTTTTTTCAGGAATGAAGAACATCTCCAAACATGCAACTGGCCACAGTCCAGTCCGCATGAAGTTCATCCCAGCCAAGTCTCTGTTCTTCTTAAGAGCTCTCTGTTTTCATGACCAGAATCCTTATTACAGCTCAGCTTCAGTCAATCACAAGACTTTCCCCTCAAGCCTTGTGCTTCTTTTATCTCATGAATAATTTCCATACATAATAAGCTCAGATCTGTTCATCTGTGAGGCGGTGGGCAGAGTAAAAGGATTTAAGCTTTGTTCCAAGAAATGGATTAATGCTGACTCACTCTGTCTCACTGTAGGGACGTGTTTGTAAAGCCTGGGGTAGTTCCGCGGTCTTTGGCAGACGAAACTCATACGAAGAAGCTGTTCTAATCAAAACATAGTTTTAAAGTGCAACAAGCCTGGGTTTTGGGTGGGTTACTTTGTGTTCGTACATTAATCTAAACTTTGCGGGTCATTTGTCAGAGAGGTTTCTGTATAACGAAATGATCTAAAAAGTCAAAGTGCACTGAACCAAAGATCAACACATTCTTCTGGAACTGTCCGAGGATCTGAGGTCTTAAATGAGGAGGGAGTTACAATGCGGACTAAAAAAAATGAGTATGATATGATGAAATATGAAAAATGTTATTAACCCCAGAGTCATTTTTTCCTGCATGAACTCAAACAAACAAGTCATCTTTAATGCAAACCTGCTGTTTGTCACTTTTAGTTCCACTCTTAGAGCCAAGTGAGAAAAACTAACCTGGAGATTTGAAGGAAATTAGTCCATTATTTAGGAGAAAAATTAAATCTTGGGAATTTTTTTCACCCCCTTCAAACTCAAAACATCTCCCTCTGCCAGCTATGCGTGTTTTTTGTGAAGATACACTGATTAGAATTCCAGGCGTGAGTGTCAGGAATGTCAGTGGGAAACAGCAGCAGAGAAACGGGATTAGATGTTTTCAGTCAAGTGACTGAGGTTTAAATGTTTGTTTTTGTTCAGGTGCAGCCTCCACCAGCGACTACGCCGATAATACAGAAGACTCTTCTCCTCAGCTGGACTATAACGGTCAGTTTACCCCATCGAAGGGGTCTTTACTATGTAATATAAACTGCAGATATAACTGTAATTTACTGCGACCAACCGCAACATATACTTATAAATGCAGAAATGAAGTAAATGAATATCTATTATCCTCTGCTAACCCTTTTGTCTTCTACAAAAGTCAACAAGTCAACAGTTTGTACTGTGATTATAGTTCTGTCTTTTCCCTGCAATGCCCACATTTTTCCTGTAGATGGCGTAGAGGAAGCTAAAAAGCATTTTTAGCATTTTATCCTTTATGCATGACTTTAACATGTCATTTATCCGAGTTCACATGAACCCTCTATCTATCTGCTCCTGACCCGGCCCCCCTGTCAAATTTCAGGCCGGCGAGTCAGAAAGTTTGCCCACGCCTGGTTTTTAGCCACCTTAGCAGTGTGAGTCAAAAAGTTTGCCCACGCCTGGTTCTGAGCCACCTTAGCAGTAAAGTTTCTCAGCGCTCGCCCTCCCCGCCCCCTTGGCCGTGACCCCTGAATTCCTGAGTCTGTGTGTAGATGTGAAGACCCTCCCCGCCCCCTTGGCCGTAACCCCTGAATTCCTGAGTCTAGATGTGAACTGATTATTATTCAATGTATTATTCATGTCCATTAATGATTAGAACAAGCCGGTGCATGAGCTGAGCTAACACAGGTGACAAAAAAAAAAAAAAAAAAAAAAAAATCAAACACTGATTTATGTAAACATTATACATTTTCCCACATCTTATAAATTAAATAAATCAAACAAAATCACTTAGAATTGACTGAACCCATTGTCCAAATATTAAGTAGTTCACTTTCCATTAACATGTATACAAAAAAAAAAAAAAAAAAATCAAACACTGATTTATGTAAACATTATACATTTTCCCACATCTTATAAATTAAATAAATCAAACAAAATCACTTAGAATTGACTGAACCCATTGTCCAAATATTAAGTAGTTCACTTTCCGTTAACATACGATCATGAAACCTCTTGAGTCACAGCTTCATCACAGCCAGACACACTCCGATGTATACGATAGCACCGAGCACCTACTGATCTTTGAAGCTGTACACCTCCCAACAGTTTTACCAACAGGAAAAATAAAAACCCACCACTGTGTCGCGTCAAGAATCACACGATCTTGATCCTCTCCCCATGAGGATGACGAAGATGATGATGATAATGGTGACAAAAAGTTGATGATGTATTGATGATTACTCTAATTCATACAGATCCCCAGTGGTGTCACAGCCTCGGTCTGACCAACGGAGAAGTAACATGTCGCTCTCCTCGAGGGGGCGGGGTCTATAGCAGCCATCTGGGAACTCGCTGTGAGATGAGCTGCGACCGCGGATATCGCTTGATTGGGCGGAGTTCCATCCAGTGTCTTTCCACTCGCCGCTGGTCCGCAACGGCTTTCTGTCGCAGTACGTCACCATAAAATAAACAGTAGAGACCAAAACCAACGAGGATAGAGGCTTACAGACTGCAGAAACATTTTTTTCTATTTGTTTTTCCCAGTCATTTAAAACATAAAGTGGATCATTAGCCTCCATATCACTTTAAGGCTGTTTCATCTCCATTAATCTTCTCCTTCTTCCTTCCTCCAACATCCTCTCACTTGTCCCATATATCTTTTTTTAGTACGAAAAAGGCAAACAATTTGAGATGATTCATATCTGTTCCTGATCCTTTTTTTCCCCACCATGTTCACTTCAGAGATGCGTTGTCGAGTACTGCCTCTGATCCATCACGGCCGATACGCCTGTACTCACGGGTTTGAGGTGGACTCCAGGTGCGACTTCACCTGTAACTCTGGTTATCGGATTGAAAGCGAACATTCGCGCACCTGTCAGCGCGGGGGCTCTTGGAGTGGAGTTCAGCCTGAATGTGTAGGTATGTTCCTGCCCGGGAATACTTCCTGCTCGTGTTTGAAAATCACCGGGGATGGCGATAATATCGGTCAACCGATATTTGTTTGGACACCTGAATTGATCACGGATCCAACGTGTTTCCTCTCTTCTCACCATGGTCCTTTTTTTTCTAGATACTGAGCCTCCAAAAATCAAGTGTCCTCCTTCAAGGCTGAAGGTGGCAGAGCCTGGAAAACTGACGGTAAGAGTGTCCTGGGATCCTCCTGTAGCCACAGACACAGCTGATAAGTTCCTCCAGTAAGTCACGACCTTTCTTTAACTTTATTCTGTGAGTAATTTCACATTAGAATTAAAATATTTTCTTTTCTTCTCTTTTGTCTTGGCCAGAGTTATTTTAGTGGGTCAAGAACCAGATACTGAGTTCAGCGAAGGAGTGACTGTAATCAGATATAAAGTTTACGATCAGGCTCGGAACAGAGCAGCCTGCAAGTTTCTCATCCGTGTAGAAGGTGCAGACATCCGAAATATTTTTGTTCAAGTCCCCACGTTAATGAGATATTAAAAAAAAGAAAAATCCTATCGTTTTACAGACTGAAAAAATAGTGAATTAACTTCACTGTCTCCGCAGTGAGGACATGTCCACCTCTGGCTCCACCTCTCCACGGGTACCTGACCTGCTCCTCAGACAGAAACATTTATGGATCCTCCTGTGATTATAAATGTGACGGAGGATATGAGCTGATGGGAGTTTCCAGTCGAGTCTGTCAGTTCAGCAGAAACTGGGAAGGAGATCCAGCTCAGTGTGTCTGTAAGTCCTGATCCTCATCTTGATATGGTTTGTCTATGACTTCAGTGAAAAAAGGATTTGGAAATGATAGATAATAATACATTTTTTTACATAGAAAATCACTAATTTTCCAGACTGTAAGTCGCACCAGTCAAAAAATACATAATGAAGAAAAATTAAAATATATAATGTATAAGTAGCACCAGTCAGTTAGAGTGCCCTCTAGTGGCTGTCAGTGTGAAAATAACGAACATGTAAATTTTCATTGGTACAGGAGTAGCAGATACTGGTACACCAGCCTAGAGCGCCCTCTAGTGGCTGTCAGTGTCAAAACATCAAACATTAGAAATTATATATTTTAATATATAAGTCGCACCTGAGTGTAAGTCGCAAACCCAGCCAAAGGATGAAAAAAAAAAGTGTGGACTTATAGTCCTGAAGATACGGTGGATGGTTTATGATACAACACAATGTGATGTGATGAGCTGAGGTAAAATGAGCTTCAACATCGCGTTTTACAAATTGAACAAATCGGTGTATTTTTTTTACAACAGACAGTACAGTGAACTGACAGACTGTGTATGACGTTGTCTGCAGCAATGAAGATCAAATACGATGTGAAGACGGCCTCGGCGCTCCTGGATCAGTTCTACGGGAAGAGGAATCTTCTGATCCTGTCTGCTCCAAACATTACTGACGCAGACTACCAGCTGCAGAACATCATGATTCAGGTAGAGTAGAAATCTTGCGGAATTGTTTATCCACTGACAAAAAAAAAAAAGAAAGATAGATGAGTTACCTTTGCCTCCCGTAGAAAGCAGACTGTGGGCTGGACCTGAGACATGTGACCCTGATCGAGCTGCTGGGGTCAGGAGAACAAGAGATAGGCCGCATCAAAGAAAGTCATCTAAGCTCCGAAGTCATCGAGGGGCTTAGGTAAAACCTTCACACGAAAATGAAATACTATTGAGAACCTGACAACGTGTATATTTTTATCAGTACAAACCACTGTGTGAGTTGCTGCCCCCTAGTGACCCTGATTGGTGCTTAAACTGAACAAGCAAAGTCTTCTCTTAGTGGAGGTCTAAAATGGAAAAAAATAATGAAAGAGAGAGAGAGATTATCAGCATTAAAGCAACAACGTGGAAACAAGGTGCAAGGTGAAACTCAGTTGTACCAAAAACATCTGTCTCAGCTTTGAGAGAAAGTTAAAGCTTCTGTTGCAGACCCTAAAAGTCACTTGTAAGAAGGAGCAGCTCTCTATTTGTTCGTCCAGGGGCGAAGTGGATCTGCTCACTTTTTCCGATGACTGGAAAAATCTTTCTCATCAGGTTTTTTTTTTTTCCTCCCTAGCTTTTACTGAAAGTGACACCAGAAACCCAGCACGGAGAGCATTACTTCAGCGCGCTTTTCCCAGTGTGCCGTTGGGCAACGGGGGAAAAAAAGTTTTGTCACAACAGCAAATTTTTTGTTGCGTCATAACCTCAACTCTTCACTTATTATAAGTCTTTGACGTTTCAGCGATTTTTTTTCCAGCTCCAGCCACACTGTTTTCACTGAGCTTACTTATACGTATAAAAAAAAGATAGGAAAAAACAATAAACATGTGGAGAACATTAGGATCCTGAGCCTGAAGCTCCTCATATCCAATGGGTCAAATATTCCTTCACTCATCAGTGAGAAGAAAAATGCACTGCACCAACTCCATGGGTCAAATATTCCTTCACTCATCAGCGAGAAGAAAAATGCTAGTCTGAAGCTACGTATCTGCTTCCTTTTCCTCCTCTTTTCTGCAGGCAAGTGTTCCGGATCTCCAGGACTTATTTCAGCATGCTTCTTCTGGACAACCGTGGCGTGGACAGAGAACGTTTCATAACGCCGTTAGCCTCCGATCAGCTGTTCTCCTACATTGACAGTTTCCTGCTGGACGAAGAAGAGCGAGAGAGGTTAGAGCTCCACAAAGACTTTTGCGATGAGCCAGATGAGTACCTTTGAGAGGCAGAGGCGGCTACGGGCACTAAGAGCCTTCAACTGGTCACGGTAGTACGGTTCGATAGCAAATGTTAACACTAGAATCTTATAACAACCGACATCACGTTTCTCCAAGGTCAATATAATCGTCACTCTTACCGAGGACTACTGTAGTTTGGTTGTGAAAACATCTTTACAAAATCTCGAGATGTTTGTAATGAATTGCTTTATGTTGCTTAACCAGCAAGTGCAGGTCAATGGTTAATATCAGGACGAAATGTGATTCCTTTGTGCTGAAGCGTCACTGCTGCCACCTGGTGTTCATCAGATGGAGGTAATTTAAGGCCAGGGTTGAGGACTTTGGGAACAAAAAGTCCAAACAAACTGGGCAAATGTAAAATCAACTTTATTCATGCCATATAAATAGATTATATCTTCGTATCATTGAAAAGAAAAATGTTTATATATATTACTGAATATAGGTGGTTATAAAAGGTTTGTACATAAAAATAATTTGGTGCACATTTCAGCTTTGGGGTCTCAACTGGTTTTGAAATGTTCATCAATAAAACTGTGAAGAGTTCGTGTTGTTTGGTGACCAGCGCAGGAGGAGCAGACCTCAGGAAACACAGGAAGTTTGAGTTGATATAAATATAACACATTTTAAACTCCAAACAGCGGAGTTACTCTTCTTCATTTATCGATCGCATCCGCTCTTCAGACCGCACCCGCTCCGCCTTAGGGAATGTCGAACGTCAAAAACACATCTCGAGGCCCCGGCTTCTCTTCTTTACCGACTCTGCTCCATCTTCATGGAGGACCTCAGGGGAAGAGTGCCCTCTGCCCACGAGTCTGGGTACTGCATCATTTTCTCCCACAGGCTCACTTCCTCTCCCACGGAATTCATTTCCACTTCCTCTTTTCCTATTTTCACAGCTCCTGTGGGATAATGAAGAATCAGAAATTTATCTTAACAAAATAATCCTTTAAATATCTTTACATGGAAAAAAAACAGTCATTTCTGTGAAGATCATTCATATGCAACAACGTGGTTTTTTTTCTTTCTACCTCTCCCAGAGCTGAGTCGAACTCCTCCCAAAAACTCGTGACTCAGAAGCTTCTCTTTGTCCCAGATGGTCAGCTCCAGACACATGTTCTTCAGTTGGTCCTGAACCACGTCAGGGTAAATAAAGGTGTGGTTGTAGTGGGGGTTCAGACTCTTTTTCACCACTGCAGTCTTCTTACTGCTCTTTGTTTTGGATGGAAACAAACATCTGTGGCAGCAGATATATATAGTGTCAGTGATTTCATTACTACTGTCAGTGGAGTAGTGAATAGAGAGAGTGGGCAAGAGGGTCAAAGATGGAGTGCATTTGATCAAAACTCAGATCTACACAAAGGTCACGATGAGAGCGGAAGAAGGTCATGCATTTTTAGGGAGACATCTGCAGGTGTTTAGGAGTTTTTGTGACAGCTTCATTATCTCACCCTTTGACAAAACTGTCAGAGATGTCTCCCGTCTTCATTGGTGTCAAACTTTTTGCCTCTTTAATTAAAACATGGAGTTCTCCTGTCTCAATTTCCGGCTTTTTACCTGACACGGAAACACAAATGGTCAGAAATGTGCGTGAAAGACAATCAAACATATTTATTGCTTTCTCCTGCTTTTTTTTGAGTCAAATTTTCTGTTCCCTTTTCTGACGATTTTTCTCACCTTTGCTCTTTTTCTCTGGCGTCCTCTTTTTGTTGGTAATATATTTTAGAGAAATGACCAGCTCTCCCTTGTACTGAGAAAAGGCAGACGTCTGCAGGCTGGATGAGGCCTGGATCATAGACAACATCACAGTTTAAACACGAGAGCAAAATAATAAATTGGTGCAAATGTCATGAGGCCCAACAAACTGAACCGCCTAAATCACACCATCAGTCCATCATTCAGATGTGAGGAAATCAAAAACCGACGCATTATTGTTTCTTTGATAAAGAAAAAAAAAATTACAAAACATAAAACACACTAAATAAAAAAAAATTACAAAACATAAAACACAATAAATAAAAAAAAAAAGAGTTTCTCTGATCTACCTTTGACCTCAGACGTAACGTCTGCTCGTGAGCAGACTCTAGGTCTCTGTCG
>NC_024321.1:1400345-1435184 GCF_000523025.1 Cynoglossus semilaevis
ATATCAATATGGAGCGAGTGAAGAGCTGCGAGAGGCTGATGGGATACTGAAGGAGAAGCAGGAGTCGAAAAAGATTATTTTAGAAAACAGAATACTGTATCTACAACCAGGACGTCAATATTCAACAGCTGTTTGTCTAAACCAGATGTTTTCAAAATGGGATCCTCAAAAATAAATGAATTATAATGTGTCAATGGATTAAAAGCGAAGAATAAACTTTTAGGGAGTGTCCTAAAGTGAACGGCAGTAAATCATCATCTGGGGAGTGTCATTAAGTACACAGCAACAAATCCGTATTTGAGGAGTGCAGATCAGCATTTAGGGAGTGTCATAAAGTGAACAGAATCGTTTGAGCGGTGGTAACGTTAAATCACCTTCAGCGTTTCCCTGTACACGGGGTTGATGGTGTTTCTTTTGACGCTGGTTTTTCTCTTGCTCTGTCTCGATTTGTCAGGTAGAAGGTAACACTTGACGTAACTGAAAGACAAAAAGGAAAACACTCAGTCGGTCGGTCAGTCTTTATCACAGCCCTGGCGCTGCAGCTGCTTCTGTGTTACAGAAAAGTGACTCATTTCCTGCAGTCGTAGCCTGTGGGACAAAGTGATTATGCTCTAGCTGCACCAGACCTACACTGTTTATCAGCGCTGATCGGAACAAAACATACATCACTAGGACTATGCGTGTGTGTGTGTGTGTGTGTGTGTGTGTGTTTAACAGGCGGTTTAAAGTCTGCATTGAACAGTTGTTCCAGCCTTGTCTGTGACCGGAATTCTGAGTTGAGATTTCCCTACTTGCCCCAACAACCCTAACCTGACTGACTTATTTTGTCCAAGAAAAAAAATATGTTATATTATTTTGTGTTATTTTTAAGGCCATTTATCACAGCTGAAGTAGAACTTTAAATGCAGTTCAATTTACGGGTTGGACAGCTGCCGTGACGCTTCAGCATATGCGAGGTCTTGGCACAAGTTGATGAAGACGTCCAGGTTCTGGGTTTGTTTGTTGTAGCTCAAAGAGAAGACGACGTTTCCGCTCACGTCCACGTTGTCAAAGTCTCCTGCTTCACTGTAGATACTCATCATGCTGCCCATGCCACTCTGCGCACAGACACACACAGAGAGAGAGAGAGAGAGAACATGTGAGACGCAGAGAGCGACAGAAAACCACAAGGACAAAGAAATGAAAAGACACAGAAAAAAAGACCACACAATCAAGAGGCACAGAGAGCAAGACAGAGACCAAGACAGAGAGACTCACAATGACATGTCAATATCAGCAACAACAAAAAAAAAAAAGGTCTCATGAACTTCTGTCCTAAAACAAAGAACCATCCTGTATTCTAATAAACATTAAATATTAATTGTGTTAATTGTTAGAATGAATCCTTTCAAATTAGTTTTAGGCCAAAAATGTAAATTACAGATTTTCCACATTTTTCCTCTTGTACAGATGTTTACGCCTCAAACTGTGAAAAGGTTCATAAAACTTGGTCTTGGTTTTTATATATTTGCTGCTATATCTTAGAATCTATTTATCTCCCAACCTCAGAGGAAGTGCTGGGTAACTAGGTCACCGGTTGAGGATCTTAGTAGGTTAGTAGTAGAAGCAGTGAGACACATACCCTGGAACTGTTCAGACTGTAGGAACTGGATGCCATGGACCTTTTATGAAAACTGACCAAACTGTCAATGTCTTCCTCCTCCTCCTCATCCTCCTGTGAAACACGAGAAACCGTTAGAAACGGGTTTGAATGACGCCGATTTCACCCTTTCAAACTTCTACCACTGAATTATAAAAAATACAGAACAAGTAGAAATGTGTGGGAATATATGAAAATCACTCATATTTTATCGACGCCGAGAGAGAAATTGTTACTGTTAGAAGTCTTTTACTGAAGTTGCTCCTGTGTCTGACAGTCTTATCGTGGGGTGGAAGTGAAACGTTGTCAAAGACTTTTCTTGGCTTTTGCAGCATTCTTTTATCTGACACGATCGCCGGGGTTAAACATACCTTGCTTTTCCGTTGAGTAGAACTACACTTTCAGTCTCACAGAGTACTATTAGCTTGTTGAGTTTGGTTATTGAAGGACCTCAGTCAATCATGAAACACGGACAACTCTATCCCTTACGTATATGCTTTTAGCCCAGTCTTGTTACCATGTTAACGTGGACACCCAGGTACTGGTAATCCTGTGCAATGTCCACGCTGACCTCTTGGATAAGAGGTCACAGGTGTCAGGCTGTCTTCCAGATGACAGAGACTATTGGTTAAGTTGAGGGCAAAGTTAGGGGCAAAGCGTGAGCCACTCAGAGGTCTCGAGTGTGTTGGCACATTCGCACAAGAAATTGCACGGCTTTTCAACCTTTTCAGCATGTTGATTTGGGCCACTCAAGATGACGTGTCGACAAATCCTTTTTTCTATACCTAAATTGTTATTATACTATAGTATTACACCATAATTTAGGTATTGTTATTATACTATAGTATTACACCAATAATTTAGGTTATATATACATATAAAAAAATATATGTATATATATACACATATATTCATATATATATACATATATGCATACATACACATATATATTCATATATATATACATATATGCATACATACATATATACATACATACATATATACACATACATATATACACATACATACATATATATACATACATACATACATATATACACATACATAATATACCAAAAAAGTCGAAAGAACTTCTAACATATGTTTTTGGTCTGGTTTTCAACGTCTCACCTTAACGTCCAGCACCGGCACCGAGCGACTCCTGTTTCCCATGGTCGTCTCAGAGGAATCACATCCATCTCTCAGGTCCACAGTAGAAACACAGTCTGAATGAAAACAAGATTAACATTAAAAAAAAAAAAAAAATTGTACATACAACACACACATAGCCATTCACAGACAGACATACGCTACTGGTATAACACACAGCAGCCTACCACAAAAGTCATACGTCGCTAGCGGTATGAACTTGGTTAGCCCAGAAAAATCCATAAATTAGCTGCATCATTGTTTGAGCCGCAGGGTTCAAAGGTCGTGAAAAAAGTAGCGGTTTATTGTCCAGGAATTAAGGTAAAAAGAATAAAAGAAAATCTAACGAAATAATATTTAATTTTTTTCTGTGCATTGCAGTCCATGTCCAGTCCATGGCCCAGTACGGGTCCGTGACCCAGTGGTTGGGGAGCCTTAGCATGAGAGACTCACCAGGCTTTTTCTGGACTCTTCTCACACTCTTTTTAAAGAGCTTGTCAACATCCAGCTCTGCAGCTGGATCTGCTGCTGTTACTTGAACCTGTGAAGACAACAGAAACAACAGACAGCGTCTAAGACGGTAATAAATGAATAATGCTAACACAACCACGTTTGTGTGTAAGAGGTAGTTACAGTAGTTGAAACCGAGGGGGCACTGTCCAGTGAAGCAGTCCGACTGAAAGAACTTGACCCTGTAGAACTGGATCCCGAGCTGGATCCTGCAGAACTGGACTGGACAGAGTGTCCTTTCCTTCAGGATGATGACAATTGGAAAATCGATGTAAAATAAAGGCATGTCAGAGTCAAACGGGAATGTTTGTAAGATGAATTAAATTTGGAAACAAGGCAAATGATTAGCATTTCTGTCCCATCTTCACCTAGTATTTAGTCTCAGACGTGCGGTTGTCAGTTTCAATTTATTTCAGTGGTTATGTTAGTTTCCCTATAACGGTACCACACTCTGCCAAGTGTAGCCATCTACAGTGGTGGAAAGTAACAGATTACATTTACTCAAGTTACTGCAATCGAGTAGTTTTTGTGAGTAATTTCAACTAGTTTCGGGAATAGGTCATTTTACTTTTACTTAAGTACATTTTGACTCGGGTATTTTACTTTGCTACACAGGTAAAGTACCCGTTACTGAGTAAAAATATAATTAACTTAAATAAATTAAAATAATGTATTTATTTGGTGGCTTGAATATGCAGTACAAGCATCTAGTCTTCAAAGTATCTAAGTAACTTTTACTCAAAATACATTTGAAATATATTTTTTATTTTTTTCAATATTATTTTTGATATATTTTTTTATTAGAATTTAGGCAAGATACTAAGTACTTAAGTAAAGATAGTTTTGGTTTAACTGCACGATTTTGGTACTTTTTCCACCACTGGTCATGTATGGCTAAAATATTTCTTAACTTTATTTAATATACCAATGTATTTATACATATATGTCCTGGTTTACTTCTTCCCGTCACATTTATTCATGCTTTTAAAGTGAGTGTGCAGTGGCTTATCGAACCTATTTACATACAGTACAAAGACATTTTTAGACATATTTACTGAAAAGCGGTAGAAGTTGAAGATCAATTCTGAGCAACCACTGAAGAACCGAGCAGCTTTTAAGACCTCTCAAGTGTTTTCTCAACAGCTCAAGGCTCTCGTACCTGATTTCTTCCGGTGTCACTCGTCCAGACTCGGTGGTAGCCTTGCTGCTGCTCAGACTGGCTCTCTCTGCAGATTCTGTGTCGCTACGGGATTTTGATCCAAACGACTCGCTTAAGACAATGGATCCTCCGATTTCAGAGGAAATACTGAGGAAAACAAAAATGATATGATTAAAAAGGAATGTTTTTTTTTTGTTTTGTTTTTGTTTTATACAATTGTGTTTCTAAATTATGACACTAGTAAAGTAAAGTACAAACTCCGTTTGGTCCTGGATCTCACGGTTCTTCAGTCTGGGCTGAGGGACGGACGGAGCAGGGTGATCGAGTTCATGGACTTCTTCTGTAGTCCCATGTTTATTCTCTGCATTGTGCAAAATAAAGTCGTATGTAAAATGTTATCATTATTTTATTTTGGCTAACAAAATGTCACATTCAGAGATATTAAGAGGATCAGGAATTATTTTATTATTTATTTTAAAAAAACAATGAATTTTCTTTATCGGTTCTCTGCTTATTGATTAAATAATAACTTAAATATATTTTAAACAGCGATTCTATTCGTCCGACGCCCCTCTTTTCCTCTTCTCACCTGGTTCTTCCTTCTTCAGTGAAACCTTCACCAGGTCGTGTCCAGGTGTGGTTGAGAAACGATTCACCTTCTGATCTAAAAACCAGTCACCTGTCATTTTCTTCAGGTCCCTACAATCAAACAACATTTGGAGCATGATGACTTCAGTGGATAAATGATCAACATTTATAAATGATGACTTCAGTGGATAAATGATCAACATGAAAAAATTTGGATTTTACTCTGAAGATGCCAGGACCAGATAGACCAATGATTTCACCTGATCTTTAAGAGTTGAGAAAATAACAAGCACGAGAAGGCAACAGTGCAACTGTGGTTGTCACTGGAATCTTCTGTTTCGGATTATTATTTCCTTTTTTTGAATATGGGTGGAGGCAGTCAGGAAGTTAGAGCGCCGCATTGAGACATTCCAACATTATCTGGTTATCCTTCCTTCCTCGGATAAAGGCTTTTTAGTTCAGAAAGCTGTTTGCAGATTTCCTTGTTATGTGGAACGAGGCTTTTAACCGTTTTTCGGGAAAGTCTGTCTGCCTGCAGGCTGCCGTTTTAGCTAAACAGATAATACGTTTGGGTTTGTTTGGTCATTAAAAAGATCTCACATTACTTACCAGTTAACTTTAGTCTGCTTTCGAACTCATTACTGCCGTGTTTACACTCTATTTAGTGAAATAAAGGTTATCAAAACGATTCAATTTGATTAATCACAGTCTGTCTATAACAATAACAGTTTAAAGCATACGTTTCAAACTCGAGGCCCGGGCTTAAAAAGTCCATGCAGCAGAGTTTCTTTAACCTAAGAAAGTAAACGTTTTTTTAATAATCAATCAAATAATAATCATTAAATTTTTCAAAATAAAACATCTTTTAGACTCTATACTGTTAGTATCAGAGTCTGTATGTCCTATTATTTTAAGAAAGTATGTTTTTTATTGAGTCCCACTGCGGCCCAGTACCAAATGACCTATGGACTGGTACTGGTCCGTGGACCAGGGGTTGGGGACGCCTGATCTACACAGTCTTCCAGTTACAACCGGCCCTTCAAGGGGAAGTGTGTTGCTGATGTGGCCCTCAGCAAAAATGAGTGGGATGATTTATTATTCATGGTCTTATGTAGTGTTTGTCTAACGACTAAACCACCCTAAGCAAACCTATAGCTATTTCGCTATGCACCTGCCGGGTAGATTGCTTACCGTCCTCCCTAACCCCCCCTCCACCCCCCAAACCAGTGACCACGCCAAGGTATAAAGAGCAAATGTAGAAACAAACAAATTAAAATTCAACTGCTCATTAGAGCTTTACAAAAGTGAGATCTTTGGTTGGAAAAACTATCGTTTTAGCTCATGTTTTAGCATTAGTGGTTGATCAATTGGAATTAATTAAATGATCAGATAATTAAATTAACACATTGTCAATTTCTGGCAAATGATAACATCCTGCATCCCTACAACAAGTCAGACGAATATTATTCAGCGTGATGAGAGACTAAACTGAGACAGAAACAGATACTGTATCTGGTCCAAAAAAGTGTTCAGTGTTTGGGCTCCTAAGAAAGCAGAATGTGAATGAGTGTTTGCTCAGGGTAAACTAAAGCACGAAGACAGCGTAAAAAAAAAAAACTGGATTCTTACGACTCTTTGGCACAGACGCAGCACAGCCAAGATCCATCGGAGAGCACGATCCTGCAGCTACGACACACCTCGTGGTTACAGAGCTGACACTGGTCGAGGGAGAGCGCGAAAGCACCGACAGGCTGCAGACATCGGGCACAGATTCTCTGACTGTACCTCACGCTGCCACGTTTGGCTCCTTTTCTCTTTACTTCTTGGAGCTCCGTCTTTAACTTCCTGTTTGGATCGAAACATGGAAACATACAAATTTTTAATTTTTAATTTAATCTGAGTACAAGCATCACCACAGTTTTATTAAATGTCTGTGACTTGAAAAAAAAAAAGATCATACTTTCTGATTTAAAACTTCAATAATAAAGAATAAAAAAAAAAAAAATTCCAAAAATTGAGGCTTGAACCCAATAGTTTACCTTTCTATGTAAGATTCTAGGAGAATTTTAAGAGTTTTTAATTTAAAAAGTTCTGATTTTCTTTACATTCTTACCTCATTTTAGTTCAAAATAAACAAAATTATTTTTTTTTTATCCTGAACTAAAACCATTCCTTAGACCGTGATTTTTTCTTTCTGACGTTGTTTAACTTCACACTTTCGTTTACAGATTAGATTAGTCAGATTAGTTCTTTCAATGATCTAATATCAATTAGTATATTCTTAAAAAAAAAGAAATGGATTCTGTGCAGTTTGCTGACCTGATGCGCTGCTCCTCAGCCTGCCTAAGCTCTTCATCTCGCTGCAGAACCTCGAGGATCAGCTCCCGCTCCGACTCAGATAGGAATGTCAGGTTGATGATGTCAGCAGCCTCGGGCATTTTGTGGCTTCAACGGCGATGACCTCTTGGCACAAGGGTAAAGGAATGTCGGAGCAGTTGTGGCATTGAGGAGGTTTCCTGAACGACAAGTATCAGCAGATGAGTGACGAACGATTGTTACTGCATCAAAGACACATCCTGCCATTTCAAGAGACAACAGAGGTTGAAACCGATGTTGCAGGAACCTGATCTTTTTTTTAAACCCAACCGAAAACAATGCAGGCCCGAGTTGAATTTTGAACATATTTACAAAGGAATCATGGCTAAAGACACAGCTCCTCAACTTAAGGTTCAAAGGTTTTGCTGGTCTTTCTAAGCATCACAACAACCTCCAGCACATACAGTACAGTGTCTATCTACTCATACAACAATGTACCAAAATTTAAAAAAAAAATAAACAGAGAGGGAGAGAGAGGAAAATTCAGCCCAGAAACGTAACTGGTCTTCACAAGAAGTGGCTCCTTGTGCTGCTCCTTCCATCTCAAATCCACCATTTAACCTCACTTATTGTTTTTTCCAACTTGGAGTAATGTATTCTAGACATCTTTGAATAAAAACTCGTGTTTGTGTTTAGTTCTGAATTGTGCTACCCCTGCTCCGGCAAAGAGACTAATTGGCCAACTTCCTAGTAAACACCTTGCAACTTCCCAGCCTTAAGAGCCGTTGTGTAACCGTGGTAATGATTACAAAAGTGCTCTTGCATGTTAAAATGATAGGTCTCCGGATATAGTTTGATTTATATTTGAACACAATAAACTTTAAACATAATCTAACGTGACCAAAAAAAGGACGAGGGGATGCATCGATAACTAAAGATGAATCGATTGTTCGGCCAGCGATCGGAACTGGCAGTTTGCAGCATGATCGACTGAGACTTTAGTTTGTAATTAACAAAAAAGGGGAGTCATGCAATTGTTCTTATCTCTTAATGTCACTGCGAAGATAAGTTGGATAAAGGTTTGAGGCACGGGAACCCATTTCCATTGAATACCTCATCTCAGTCAACAACCATTTTGTTTTGAAAGTTGTTGAACTAAAGAGAGTTCAACTGAGCGCAGTTTTTTTTTTTTAACAGAATTATTTATTGGAACAAAACTTTCACTCACTCAAAAACACATTTTGTATTTACTCTCAATTTAATTAACGCTGCACTTTACTGTACATGACATTGCTAGCAGAGTGGTTTCGAAGACTTGAATAAAGAATGTATACTTGTGCACATATTTTTGTGGTCATTTTTAACAATAAAAAGTCATGTTTTAAAGCATTCACAGTAAAAAGCGGCAGAATATATCAGGGTAATTTAGACAGAATAGACAGAATAGTATATTATTATGGTCCATTTTCAACACTCTAAAGTCATTTTTAGCAAAAAGTGTTCTGCATTAAAACGCTTTTGTACTCAAAATGTGTTGCTTTAAGTCATTTTTAGCTCAAAGTGTTCTGTATTAAAACGCATTTGTATTTTTTAACGTTGTTTCCAAAAGAAAACATCATGTACATTACGCAGCAATTATTTCGTCTGTCTACAGAGAGTACTGGAAATGGTTGAATTTATTCCTTGAATGTCTTGTGCAGTGACTACACAAAAGTGGACTCCTCTTTCCCCAGTAAGAGAATATTTAGACTGAACTGTTCGGCTAAAAAAAGAAAAGGAAAAACAAACTGATCCTGGGAGCAGGACAGGAGTCAAGCGATACTGCAGTGACAGGGTAAAAGGTTTAAACTGGCACACACAAAAACAACATGGCCATGGTTCCCACCCTCTAAGGACACAGACTGTGAGGGTGGAGACCAGCAGCTTAAACGTTTGTGTAATGTCAGTATTAAAATTGATCATGTGTCACTCATACCAAGCTGAAGCTTCATGCTTCATTTCCGATTTCTGCAGCTTTGAAGGATCAAAAAACTAGACGTGACTGAAAGCTGAATGTTTGCAGAGTAGGGTAACCTTTTTCCTCATTGTTCAAATGTCTATTGGCTATTTATCCCCAGCACGAATTTTAAGAAAATACTTCTGAACAGGCTTTTAAAAATAACACGTAAATGACAGTTTATGATTGTTCAAAACCACTGAGCTGAACAAGTGAAGCAGACAGCAGTAAGAACAGTAGGCGTCAGATAAACTTGAACTGCATTTATTTATATTTTAAGGCAGATTTTCTGACACAATCGCTTTAAAAAAAAAGAATATAGCAATACTAAAATTATATTAATCCAAATTTAATTTAAACATGTATTTCACTTCATCGCAAAAGTAAAAAAAAAGGGAAAAAAGCTAAGACTTTAAGTGTTTTCACTATCAAAATTAATTTGCCTACTCACTAAACCTCCGAAAACATGAGGGTCATCGAACAACAGCCAGATACTGTTCTTTTAGGAACTGGGAATGTGGATAACTACAGTGTGTGATACTGACTGCCCTGCCTGCAGTCCAGAAAGGTCTCCTAGTGAAAATGTAAAAAGCATCATGAATGGGACATCTGTAAACACTGACTAGTCGTCCTTTATATTCAGTAATACGCGAGAAGAAATGTCCACTTGTACAGCAGTGACAATAAGTTCCAGGTTACAAATCAATTACGTTACTCCGCTGTTATCCTCATTTAATTGCACTCCACTGCTTTGTAGTGATAATAAGATATTTAATTATATTCTGTTTCATTTTAAGAAAGAGGGATTTTATAAGTAAGTAAGGTTTATAAGTGAAACTATGTTAAATGTCATTTTGTCCAAGCAATAATGGAATTGGCAACTTTATTAACGGTGGACGTTTCTCAAATTTGCGCCTCGTAAATGTTAAATAACAGCAAATATTTTAAGAAAATGGAGCCCTGGAGAGATGCGTTCACTTCAAACAGTCAAACACGAACACCTGCTGTTTTCAACAGACTGACAGACTGTTATGACACGGACACGTTAGTGCAGCGGAACAGCAATATTACACAAGAGGTAAAACTGTCAAATAATAATAATTATAATAATAAAAATTTAAAAAAACTAGCTAAAGTGTTCGCGATGTTGTCTGTGTGTTAACTAATTTTTCTTTATCGGCGCATGTCGTTACCCTGTCTTTTCCTGTGTACTCAACTAACATACTGGACTAGTGCGAACACGTCATTGTAGACAGAAAGGTATTCCGAAAGAAACCCACACAATTCATGCATAATAATTCAATCGAGTAAGAATAATTACATTTTTAAGTTACCAGGAAAACTCACCTTGTCTATTGGTTGTGCATCTTCTCGGTTTTCCTTACCATTTCCTTTTTCTGTCTCAACTTTTTCCAAGACTGGGACCGTGACAGTGAACGCTGCACACAAACCGGAAGATGGGGAAAGTTTGCAGAAATAGCATGGGAGAGAGGAGGAAAAGGGTAGAAGGAGGAGAAAGAGAGGCGGAGCAGAAGTAGAAAAGAGAAAAAGTAAGTCGGGATGCATTTCCCATGACAGGTGTTTCTACTTTGCTGTTTTCCTCATGTCGCCATTCACGTTGAGACACAAGTTAGTGTAGAGCGGGGTGTCCGCAGTTTTGTTTTTATGGCGGAAGCTAATGTTTAATTGACCAGGCTAAAGTATCTACAGTACATGAAAAACGGAAAATATATATTTACTGATTTAAAAACATGTACTTCATATATATTATATGTTGGGATACAGATTAATTGTACGTACGTGTATGGCACAATGTGATGTAATTATTATAGTACTGTATATGTGTAATATTTTAATTGTTCATATGGTATCATGAACAATTAAAACCAGCTGGTTATTAAAAAGTACAGTCAACCAGCCGATATTCCAAATCACTTTCTCTCTCTCTGGAGTAAATGAAATAGACATACATTTATTTTTACATACTACATGTGTATTTTGGAAAAGAAAAAAAACAGATTCACATGTGAGGAGAATAAAAACAAAGAATGTTAATCCACGTGAGTCTCTTTAAAGCCTCTTCAGATGTACACGAACTTCTCAACCGTAAAACGTTTCCTTATATGGTTCTGTTACTGCAACTGAATCAGAAGAGCAAGTCCCATGATTTATATATTTACATATACACATGACATGGTTGGTAGTGGAGAAAAACAGGGTATGAAAGGTGTTTTTACATTTTTTATTTATTACATTTGACATATTTTGCTCTGTTAAAACACAGTGCTTTTTGGCCTTTGTTCTGTATGAGTAGCGAATACATTTGTGTAAAAAAGTAGCATACGTTTTATATTGTTATTAAAATAATATAGCAGAAATGTGTATACAGTCAAAAAACAGTCGTGTCATAAATTTGTATCCACAGTTTTACAGTCTACGGACTGAAAACCCTCTGCAGTGTGTCTGTGTTCTGGTCTACACTCCAGGTCCAGAACAACATGGTGAATGTGAGGAGCGTATGACTTTACGTTTTCTATGTGCCGGATGTTTGTTTGCCATGATGCACCGTTAATCTCCTTTAAAATCACAGCGATGCGTCTTGCTGTGTCCTCTGCCCAGAGTCTCCAAGCCTGTCTGTCTGCTTTTTTCCCACAAAACCTCTGTGAGGGTTCACTGCAGAATTCTGCGATATCATCCGCAGCTTGAGCGTTGGTTGAAGGCAAGGAAATATTTTGATGAATGTGTAAAACTCCACCGCTTTTCTTCTTCAGCAGACGACAGGCCACCGGCCAACCGTCCTCGGAGCTGGGAATCAACCCTAGGTTAACGCGGTCTGCAATGTCACTCAGCTGCAGCTGTGAAGGGAAAAACGTAAGTGACAGGATGGGTTAACTTGTGTCCTTTTTTAAAATTTCTTTTGTGTGAGTAGATCACATCACTTAATGAGATAAAAATAAAACACTGTACTGTAAGTTGCTGTAATGTTACCTGTCGGTTGTCTCCAGGGTAGATGGTGCAGCGATCGGACACCCGGTTGGTCTCCAGGTTCTTCTGTAGAGCCTCTATAGCAGCTGGATTCCACTCACAGGCGTGAACATGAGCAGCTCCTGCATGGACCAGGTATGGAAGAGTGAAGTATCCAATACCTGGTTATAAGGTCAGGATGTTGGTGTTTTAGAAGAGAGAAGAAAACACATTACATTAAGGATGGAGGTTATTTTGTTTAGGCTGAGTAATCTCCATACCTTCTACTGTTTTTATGTCTTATTTTGTAAATATTCCACTAGAGCAGTGGTGCTCAATTGTTTTCTCTCATGCTCCCCCTTGGGGACAGAAATGTTATCACGCGCCCCTCCGACCCACACCCCCACGAATTGAAATAGTATTGAGAACCTGACACGTATATTTTTATACAAACTACTGTAGGAGTTGCTGCCACCTAGTGACTGGAGGCTTGTTATCATCTCACCACGCCTCCCCAGGGGTGCCTGCCCCACTATTTGAGAAGAACTGCACTAGAGTTATCAAGTTCCTACCTGCGTATAAATCCACCACGGTTTCTCCAGTGCAGTTCAACGCAGCTACACGCAGCTTCTCTGAGATGTTTCCAGCTGAAAACATGCATTTAGTGACGTCAAACTCGTAGCTAAAACACGAGATAAAGAAAACAGGAATAAGTCCAAGATTAGTTCAAAATCAGAAAATTGCGAAGAATAATCACTGAACTGACCTGATTCCATTATCCACATGTCTGACCCAGCTGTCATCTCCCAACATTTTCACCATAGGAGAACGAAATCCGTCCGTTGACACCCGGCTCATTTTTGCCAAACGCTTTGCTCCCAGACCCATTGCCACAGAGCTCCACAGATCTTCTCCTGTAGATAACATACACCATAAGTGACAAACTCAAGGCCCGGGGGCCAAATGCGGTCCACCGAGCCGTTTGGTGTGGCCCACAGGAAAAAAATTGAATAAGAATATGGTTTACAGACCAGGTCAAATGTAAACACTTTTCATTTTAAGTCCCAATTACATTTTGTTTTTTGTTGCTCTTGTTTTTCTATAGAATAAGTTAAAATGAAAACCATTTCTCAATGTTCTTTTAGTTGAATGTTGATTTTTTTTTTTTTACTGTTAAGGGTTTATGCTCAACAATATAAAATACTCAGATATGAAAGATTTAATTATTCAAACAGACAGAGGAAAGTTTGAGAAAGAAAAAAATATATAGATGTATAAAAGTCGAATATTGATAGTTTAAAATTGTTAACGACTTACCCAGTTTCTCCCACAGTGCCAGAGAAAAACTGGCATCTCCCAGAAGAACCAGGTCTCCGTGTCTCTGGAAACCGCGAGGAAGATCTTTCCTCAGCTCGTCAGTCCATCTTTCACCACGGGACTCCAACAACTGCTGCAGGACAGTCTCAAGTTTTCTGCATCTTGTCTTTGACTTCTCTTTCTTCGACTGCAGACCAGACTATGACAAAAGGAAAAAAGAAATCAAAATCAGATTTCCGTGCCAATATGTCGCACAAATAATCACACAATGCAAGATATATATGAAATATAAATGTATATTTGCGCATATTGGAAAATAACAACAACAAACAGAAACCTAACAAAATAAATAGTTAGGGCGTAGCTATTTCACCCACATCTAATGATGAATTTAACTTTCTTACCAAAATCCCAATCAGTTTAAATTGGAACAAAATTACTGACTGATTATTAATTTATTATTAAAAACAAAAAAACTTGACTTCACCTGTATCCAGACTATCTCAAAGACGCTGTCTGAAGACACTAAGTCTCTCAGGGACAGAAGGTCAAGCTGTGAGAGACAGGATGATGCGACAGGCAGTAGTACTGTCTCATCCGAGTCTCTCTGGAGACGCACACTTAGGTCGAGAACTCCGTTGGACTCCAGAAACTTCCTGTAAATCACACGACGCCGTTACTCTCACAGTGTATGGCTTTACTTTCACCATGATGTTTTTTTTTATTAGGTGAATAAATGCGATATTACCTGAAGTACTGAGCGTGACACTGAGAGACACGGACACAGGGAATACTGTCCATTTACAAAGACGAAGCTAAACAGAAATTGAACACGTAAACCCCAGGATAACTGATACACAAATACCACAGAAAAACACGAAATCGTACAGTTCCATTTGTACTAGCACTGGATTAGATTAAATAGATGTTGTAGTAATGGCTATAGTATTTACGACGTACGGAAAATGTCTGAATTGGTGAGAGTGCGTAAATTAGGTAGGCGAATAAAGGAAGAAAATAAACATAACAAACCTTATTGCCTGAAAACAAGTAAACCCATGGACCAATTGTTGCAAAGGGGGCTGTGCGTCGACGAATAGTGTCCCCGAGAAAACGCCGTCCGCTCATTTCCTTCATCAAAAACAAAACCACCTTCAAACAATAATACAATGATAAGTACGCAACACATATGTATATATTTAGATAATTTACGGGCCTAATAATGTTTTTGTAGATATTTATATTCCACCAACGCATCTACATGGAACACAGCAGCCGCATTGGTTCTAATGGGACTGTTAAACGTACGGACATTTTTATTTTCTGTTATGCTGATACTACCTTTAACAAAAGTTTTAGTGGTTACACAATAAAAAAAATCTTAACACTAAAATTTCAGTATCAACAAAGAATTTCGATTTTTCTTTCCTTCAAAATATTACATTAAAATGCTCGATATCGCAAAAGGGCAATTTTGCACTAATGTCACTAGATGGCGACAAATGCAATAGTGGCATGTTATAGTTAAAATCTAACATAAATACGATCTAGTAAAAAAAATCCTCATACTTCGCACATCATAATATAAAATATTGCTAATACAGATATATGTTGGGCTTTCTTTTTACTCTATTTGCCGGAATAAATAACTAAATTCAGTTTTTTTTGTATTCTATTTTTTATGGGCCGAAAAAGAGCAGCATTTTTGGGGACTTCGATCGGGTTTTTTTAATCCTAGCCCTTGGTTTCTTCTAGAATTGTTATAAAGCTACATTAACGTTAGGTTATAACTTTGCTATTTTTTATTTTTCATTTAGATAGATAGATAGCTAGAAATATAGATAGTCAGACAGATAGATAGATAGACAGATAGATAGATACTTTATTATTTCAATGACAGCAATTTTAAATTAAAACGCTATATTATTATTTTGTAAATCTGCATATACATTTCGATTATCCTATTTCCTTTGTTGTGGTTTCTGGGTGTTCCTGTCGCTTTAAGAATAAAGGCGTGTTTCCTTAGACTGAACAAGTCCTGCTGGAAAACCTCATTATCATCATCCTCATCATAATTACCATCAGTAGCAGTAGAAGCAGGTCAGTCCGAATAACCACCATTATCATTTTTATTTTTAATATTTTACAGGGTCAGTTTTGGTCTTTGTGGAGCCGCACCAAACCCCGTTTTTGTCTGATCCGGATGAGCTGGTCCAGGTCCGCAGTTCCTACTGCAGCTGCTGATTTTTCCTCTCCGCCTGATTTTTCCTTTTTCATTCTGGCACACACGGTCATAGTGGGAGCGGACAGGGAGTCGCGGCTGCGGGGATAATATATGCCAGGTAAAACCTGCTGTGATTGTGATTTTTGTAAGGACATGAAAATGTCCCCGAGTCCCCGCCCAGTCCCGGGAAATCATTGCAACAAATCATATTTTTCCCTTTTGTGTGCAAGACTGACCGATCAGGATTTCTGATCCGGATTTTTCTTCTTCATGGTCTTATAATTTTTCTAATTATACACCGGAATATCAACTGCAGAAGAACTCAAGACTGGTCTTGACCAATAGCAGGCCTTGAAACAGGGAGGCTGCCGTCCACCAAGAACAGGAACAGACAAAAAGGGACTCGACTGGCGTGGCTAGAGTAAAGTTCAAAAACAAGACTGATCTACAACCTTTTTTTTTTTTTTTTTTTCTAAAACAGACCTTGATCCAGAAATGGTCTGACAACAACACCCCTCTGAGAACAACACAGAATACAAGTGTGAGAACTGGCCTAAAAAGACCAGCTGGTCTGGATAAAGAACTGGTAAGGGAACCAGCACAGTGAAATGGTCTATTGTGGAGACAGGAGACAGAACGGAGGACTGGACTGGTTTTAAAAGAGGACCTGTCCAGTCTAGTCTGGTCTGGACAAAAGACTGATCGTACAAACATCCTGGGACTGCTCCGGATAGTGGACTAGTTGCGGTCCGTATTAAGGAATATTCTGGTCTGGACGAAGAAAAAAAAAAAATCGGGTCACCATGTCTGCAGTGATGATCACTCGTAAAGTTCGTAAATGGGAGAAGCTCCCTGGAAAGAACACATTCTGCTGTGATGGCCGGGTGATGATGGCCCGTCAGAAGGGCGTCTTCTATTTGACCCTGTTCCTCATCGTCGGCACCTGTGCCCTGTTTTTTGCCTTTGAGTAAGTGATCTCCTTTTCTTCTTTCTTCTAGTCTTTTGAATTCCGTCCATTGACGAATCCCATCGCTCTCTTAAAGTTTGACCAAACACAATTTCCAGAACTGATTCCTCCTCACAATTTAATTTAAGAGCAGCAACTAGAAAAAGGGTACAGTTTGTCATTTTTTTAAAGTCGATCTATTACCATAAATAAATAGCTTCGGTGTTAGAATGGAATAAGCTAGAGAAGGTGTACGTTTCACAGGGGAGGCCATCTTGTGCCGCCATGTTTGAACGCTAGAGTGGAGGAACAGACTGGCGAGGGTGTGAGAGTTCACATTTTTCATCATGGGCAGGAAGTGGTGAGCAAAAGAGTGTTGTGAAGGTGCTACGTTGTCATCGATTCTTCCTCACTAGGCACCGTCAAAAATAGGTAAAAAAAACAATCTGTATGTGTGTCTTATTACATGTAATAATGTGTCTTTTAATACGTGGTTTTGCTCGATGAGCAAGCCTTGAATGTGAGTATTTTCAGTGAATATTCTGAAGACAAAAGGCAAAGATTTTTAAGCCATTATTTAACACCAATGTGTTAAAAAGGTATATGTTGTTTTTTTTAGCACTTCCAGGTTATAGGTTTTCTTGCATAACCTCCCTTATTTACACACATTTACATATTTCCAGTCGACCCATGATGCTCAGCAGCGGCACTCAGTTTTGTGAAATATGCGTCCGGTGTCTCATCTTCAAACCCCAACCTAGACTGGAAATCATTCCCCTTCATTATTTCCTCTGGACAGATATATTATTAAAAGGAAGAAGGTACACAAGAGGGAGAGAGAGAGAGAGAGAGAGAGACTCTGAGACTCCATTACATTTAATTATGTTTGTACAACTCCCTCGATTTTAATTGGTTAATACTGTCTGACCCAGTTTGTCTTGCCAGATCTGTTTGTTTTAACATATATTTCCCACTAGCTGAGTTCTAGAGTCATTGCTTTTCTTTCATTTTTTCTTTCTTTCTTTCTTTCTTCTTCAGGGACACATTATATTTGACACACCCTACCAGATCGTAGCATTGAGTTCATCCGTATCTGCAGTCCCTTGACAAGTAGGAATAACAACCGGCAAAAGTTAAAAATAGGACGAACAGCAGCGTATATTGATACAAAAACACCAGAATACACGAGGAGAAATCGCAGCCAGGCAAAAGAGCGTCCGAGTCACCGACCACACAGCCGAGTAACCTTATCGGGGTGGATTCAGAGGGGCTTATTGAGCTGCAGATCCTCACGCCTTCACACGAGGAGAGCCACTGATCTGTGGCTTTTACAGAGAAAGGATAATATAGCAGGATACAGTGGACCCCCAAGATACGAGTTTAGTCGGTTCTACAACAGCACTCGTGTCTCTCGATCGAATTTCCCCCTTTAAAAATAACTAAAAAACCAATTGATCCGTTCCAGCACCCTAGAAATATACTATTATTTTTTTCCCCCATCTAAAAATCAAAAACATAGATATAAACAAATATATTGATAATATAAAATAAAAACAATTAGGAAAACATTTTATATTATTGTTATAAAATGGGTAAAATAAACAAGCAAGGGACAGTAAGCGAGACAGTGTCGGGGCCACTGAGGTAGGAGAAGGATTATATATATATTCACATATATATATATTATTATTATTTTAAACACTAAAGGTTCGTGATGAGAAATTTTCTAATATTTCTGAGAGTTGTAGATTATTGTTTAAACCATCTATGCATCTATTTGAAAGAACCTTTTTTTTTTTTTTTTGGTATCCGTGTTTGAACTTTCGCGTCCATAATTGTAAAGTCACGTCTTTATCAGCGGGACTTTGTCTTCCTGTTTAGCAGCTGCTGACACAGAAGAGGTTTATGATTGACCACAGCGAATTAATATTTAATAACCACGTCTGCTCACCTGCACTTTAGTGATTTCACGAACGACGGCTGTTGTCTCTTACTGTTGTCTCAGCGAAAAATAATGTTATTTCAATTTTTTTTATTGCTTTTTTTTTTTTTTTGATTTTGCACAGACTACCACCTTAATCTAAAGGGAACGTTTTTATTTATGGTAATAACAATGTAAGAAATCTAAAAGGAAAAAGAGGAACTTTCATCAAGGCAAAGGTTTAAGCTGCATTTCCAGCACATGCTAGTTTTGGTCATTGTTTCCACTGTGTTAAAGTCGATCTAGGGCAGGGGCGTCAAAGTCATTTTGGTTCACGAGCCACATGCAACCTAATTAGCGATCAAGTGGGCCGGACCAGTACAATCATCACCAGTGTAATCATAATAATAATTAACTATAAATGTCCACCTAATTAGCGATCAAGTGGGCCGGACCCGTAGAATCATCACCAGTGTAATCACAATAATAATTAACTATAAATGTCAAAAAGTCCATGTTTTCCCACCCTTGTTTTCATGCAAACACATAGTATTATATATATATTGTATGTATTACATATTCGTATTTAGTCCATTATTTTCCAGCCCTATGAAAACAGTCCAAAAGTGAAAGAAAGTGAATTCTTTGTGACACAGCACAAATTGATTTTTTTTTAAAATCCCTAAAAAAAAAGGGTTTTTTTTTTTTTTTTTTATTCATCAACTGCCAAGCGGGCCGATTTTGGCCCTCGGGCCGTGTGTTTGACACCCCTGATCTAGGGTATGAAAACAGTTTCGCCATGTTCCCAGTGTCTCCAATCTGTGTTTCCAGGTTTCTTAGGAACCCCAAATTCCTAAATATACCTCACACCCACATCCTTGTTTGGACATCAGTCAAAAGACTTCTTTAAAGCAGGGTCCATTATTTTCCGATATATATATATATATATAAACACAGACAGTTGTCATTGAAAAGCAAGCTGCAGAAGTTTGTTGTTTCAGTAGAGTTATTACCCTGCACGCCTGTTTCACTGTCGGTTTTTCACTGGGAGTGACCAGTATGGACAGAATTAGAAATATGCAAAGAGGGACAGTTAAGGTGGAGTGATAAAAGTTTGAGAGGAGAGAGTTCTAAAATGTTGTTGTTGACGAGAGATGGAATTTTCAGATAAACGGTGAACGTCGTAGAATCTGTCTGTGTCGTTGCTTTTCTGTTTTTTGTGACGGAGTCTTTTTCGGGAAAATAGTATAAAAACCTCCATTAAACATCTGTTGATTTGACCAGGCCCAATCTTCACAATGAGCTACTGTATGTGCGAGTCCGGCGTGTGCAAGTGTCCCCCACCCTCCCAGCATCTCCCATTGTTTATAGTTAAAATTCAAACCATGTTAAGTTCCGTTTTTCCACATCTTTTTTTTATTCACGTGTCACTGACTTCCACTGAGCTCCGAACACTGAGTGAAATGCTGTGTCAGAAGCTTTTCATTGTCTGACTGAGCAAAGTGCCTCCATCATGGACAGAAGCCAAAGGATTCTCTGCTGCTCCATCGTGGAGCTGCGCCCTTCCTTCCCTTTTTTTTCCTCCTCCTCCTCCGTGTCATCATCATCATCATCTGTGGCACTGGCAGGATTAGAAACGCGTACGCTTGGGGGAAAGATGCGGTGATAGCGTGTGTGAAAATAATCAACAACAACATCTTCAACGGGAAGTCGACAGAAACGTCTGACTTCAGTGGTACTGCTTTGTGTGGCTGCTACTGTCACAGCTGCTGCTGCTGCTGCTGGAAACTGGTATTGATCTGAGGACTGCTCTGAATTTCCATTAGAGAAAGACATAGCTTTGTTGTGGAAGAACTGCTCAGACCAGTTCAACAAAAGGTGTGAGTGTTTGTGTGTTGTGTACATGTGTGTGTGTGTGTGTGTGTATGTTGTTCCAGCTCTGGTATGTTTGCCGACGGTGAATCATCATCTTTACATGTAAATGATTGGCGTCTGTTCAACTTCAGCTTCGTAACTTTTCTAAAATGTAAACGCACACTTTTTGTGCACGGAAAGTATAGCATTCTCGCATGCACATAAACATTATAATAAATAAAAACATTGATTTAAGTGAGAGAAGGAAAATGGATGTGTGTCGGTAAATGGAACAAACATATTGTGCAAAAAGACTTTGTTGGGGTTTTGGTTCACGTGTTTGCATTTCCGAATGGTACCGTATTTTTTTCGGACTTTAAGTCGCTCCAGGGTATAAGTCTCACCAGCCAAAAAATGTATAATGAAGAAAAAAAAACCAAGTTGCTCAGAAGTATAAGTCTCACCAGCCAGCTAGAGTGCCCTCTAGTGGCTCTTAGTATGAAAATAAAGAACGTGTACATTTTCAGTGGTACAGGAGTAGCAGACACTGGTACACAAGCCTAGAGTGCCCTCTAGTGGCTGTCAGTATGAAAATAACGAATGTACATTTTCAGTAGTACAGGAGTAGTACATACTGGCACAGAAGCCTAGAGTGCCCTCTAGCGGCTGTCAGTATGAAAATGACAAACACAGCAGATACGGGTACACAAGCTGACAGCACAAACCCAACATAAATCCATAATTTAGCCGCATCATTGAAATGTGAAAAAAGTAGCGGCTAAATAATCACCGTAATTTCAATAACGGCATTTTTTTTTCCCTCCACCTCAGATGTCCATACCTGGCTGTCCATCTCTCTCCAACCATCCCGGTCTTCGCTGCTCTTCTCTTCCTCTTCGTCTTGGCCATGTTGCTGAGGACCAGCTTCAGTGACCCTGGTGTTCTGCCAAGAGCTCTGCCAGAAGAAGCTTCCTTCATTGAGATGGAAATTGGTAAGTAACTTAGACGCTTTTACAGACAAAAATTTATTAAAAGAAAAAAGAAAATTACATTCAGCAATTTTCTCATATATAAAAGTAAAACTCAACATAACAGTTCTCCAGCTTTATTTTAAAGTAATTAGTCTGTCAATGTATATTGGTTTTCTCTCATGAGCAGTAACAAATGATGGAACATTGGCAGCAACTTTTTTTGTTTGCTAGAAGTTTATGTCAAACCTCTTCTCAGCCAGTGGTCTCAAACATCTGGCTGGGGGACCACTCGCAGCCCGTGAAGTTCTCACAATCTGGCCCGTTTAGATACAGTAGAATATTTAAGAATAATCCGCTTTTTCTTTATGTTTTTTTTTTTAAACATAATTTATTTAAATCTGTCTAATGAATTTTTTGCTAGTATTTTCATATTTGTATTTTATTGCCATAGCATCGATATCACACATCTTTCAAGATTCTGAGCCATCTTAATATCCCACATGGATATCACTGTGTATTTATATGCGTATTATTGTATTTACGCGTACATAGTTGTACGAGGTTTTTGTACAAATGTTCACCAATACTCAATTATCGTCACCCTTGTGTGTAAACAGAAGCAGCCAATGGAAACGTTCCGGCTGGTCAAAGACCTCCTCCCCGGATCAGGAATGTCGAGATTAACAACCAGATTGTCAAACTGAAATACTGCTACACCTGCAAGATCTTCAGACCTCCTCGAGCTTCTCACTGCAGCATCTGCGACAACTGTGTCGGTGAGAAATGAACTCCGTTTCTGATCTGACCTTCTGACGCAGATTTTGCAATATGAACAGTAACCGTGACACGGAGATGGTTGGTGCTAGAGATCAAAATTAATAAGACGAGAGCAAAAATACAAACGAAATGTAGTGGTATTTTAAATATCCAAGACCACCATAGACTGCTTCCTGTATCCTGCCTTTAAGACCCGAGGCTTTGTAAACTAGCAGTCTTAATAATGACCGCCAAATCTGATTAAGTCTATGCTTTTAGTCTGTGGTCTGCATTGTAACTCAGGGTTAAAAAAATAAAAAATAAAATTTATAAAAGACAAAATTGGCATCAATTTTGTCTTTTATTAATTTTATTTATTTTCCAGTCAACAATTTTTTTTTGACCAATCAATCAGGAAGGTCATTATTGTGGTCCGCATAATTGTTTTGGTACAAGTTTTATGCCGGGTGGCCTTACTGATGTAACCCTCACCTATTTATCTAGGAGGATAAAAATGCGGCCCGCCAAGTTATTTTGTACGGCCCCGGGGGGGACTGAGCTGAGTTTCTTAACCTGATACGTTATAATTTATAAAAACTATTTCTAACTTTAATAAATACTAATCACTCGCAGAAACATCTACCGTTACATCTACAGTCTCCCGTTTACAACCCGCCCTCCTGGTGAACATGGCTTGAAAAGTATTTGGTCCGTGCTTATCACAAACTTATCTTGGCTTCGTCGCAAAATACCAGAAACCCTACACCTGCGTGTTTGTGTATGTGTGTGTGTGTGAGACACACACAGATGAACCAGTGTTCTCAGTGACTCATTCGTTTTTCTCTGTGAGCCTTTACTCTTTGGTCAAATCACTGATATCGAGCAGTCTTCACACACACACACACACACACACACACACACGGGCGAACACTCACTCTTCCGTTCGACTGCAGATCAATGTCTTACAAAATTCATTAACAGCAGCTGAAATGGGTTTTACCGTAATTTCTGGACTATTGAGCGCACCTGAATAGAAGCTGCGCCCACTAAATTTAAAAAAAACAAAAAAAAAACAATTTTACACATATACCTACCAGAAAGGTCATTGGTCGCTAGCTGTATGAACTTCATTAGCCTGTAAAAAATCCATAAATTAGCCGCATCATCGTTTGAGCCGCAGGGATCAAAGCTTGTGGAAAAAAGTAGCGGCTTATAGTCCGGATATTACGGTATTTCATTTTAACCCAGAGAAACGGCACAACTAAAAAAAACAAAACATTATCAATTAATGACTTATTATTATGAATCTGAATCTGATTTATTTTTATTTGCACTGTTTTCTCTTTATTCGTTTACAGTAATTTTTTTTTTTACCACTTTAACATGAAGTCAGACCAAGTTCCGTTTACTTCCTCGTATGTTTGTGCGTATGTTTAGTAAAACAAAATGTTATTTTGGTTCATTTCAATACAGTATTCAGTGTTTTTTGTGGTGTTTTGTGTGAATCCAGATGTGTTTTATGACTTGTCATTAAAGTGTGTGGTTGACTGAGAGGTCATTATAGTCTAAAGAACCAGCGGAGCAGGTAATAGACTTTATGGTGTCTTACCACGGTTAATGGGCTGGAGTGAACATTTAAAAAGACTTCGATGCGCCAATCAGTTCATGATGATGTTTTTTATTTGTTTTACGTTAACAGTGTTGTTTTTCTCTCTCTCTCTCTCTCTTGCACACAGACCGTTTTGATCATCACTGTCCATGGGTTGGAAACTGTGTTGGAAAGAGAAATTACCGTTACTTCTACCTGTTCACTTTGTCGCTGTCTCTGCTCACCATCTACATCTTCACCTTCAACATCGTCCATGTGGTCATGCGTGAGTATCAGTCAGAAGAGCCAGTCCTAGGAGTCACTCAGTGAACCATGGAGAGAAACGGTCGAAGAATCAGTGGAGGAATTGGTCAGAGAATCAGTCCGAGTTTTTTTCTAATTTTCTTTCAAGGTCAAAGTTGCAGGAGGAATTGGTCAGAGAATCAGTCCGAGAACAAGGCAAAGAACCATTTAAAAAAAAAGAAGAGAATCAGCTGAAGAACCATAAAATTAGACTAAAACTGGTCAGAGAATCAGTTGCAATTTCTTTCAAGGTCAAAGTTGCAGAATCAAATGAAGGACAGAAAATGCGGTCAAAAAATTAATAGTGATGCACGCTAACATTTTTCTAACATTTTTTGATTTGATGTAATATTAGTTTTTGGGCAATTTTTGATACCAATATTAATATTTTGTGATTTTTTTAAATTGTTTTACACCAATAAAACACAAGAAAAATACTGGCGTTTAACAACTTTAACACTTCACTTGGTCATGGAACCATTCAAAGAAGCTAACATCTTATGTGCGGTGAAACAGAAAGAACAGTCTAAAGCAGGGGCCGCAAACATACGGCCCGTGGGCCAAAACCGGCCTGCTTGATAAATTTAGAAAGTGAAAAAAAAGCACTTCATGCTAGTCATTTTTTGTCAAATTATATCAAATTAAACTATTTTTAATATACTTATTATATATATTAATATTATATGTAATTTTGTTATGATTGTATTGGTTTGGCACCTGTACCACAATGAGTTTAACACCCCGATCTAAAGCAACAAAGTCCATTCTTGACATTCCGAAATTTGACAAGGCAAAATAAACAGTTGACTGACTGAAGTATTTCTGACTGTTAGTTTACAAATATGTAAAAGGTCGCCCCAGGAAAGGTTTTTGCTAATATAATAACCACCTTTAAACATGTCCTTAAACATGTTTGACATTTAAATATGCTTTAAAGGAAATGCTGCTCAGCTTTCTCCCTATGTCACACCTTTTTTGAAGTTCAATTGAATACGATTCATAAATAAATTTTCTTCTTTTCTGTTTCACAGGTTCAGTGGATAACGGTTTCCTAAACACTCTGAAAGAAACTCCAGGAACGTATCCTTTTAATAAAGTTCAAACGTCACTGCAACGAAATTGAAAATATCAAAACGTCCTCTATACTTTTAATCAGAATTAAAACTATTAACTGTAGTATTTGGAATCAAAGGTTTTCCACAGCAGCAGGTCACGTGAGGACACTGACTGTTATCATTATCAACATTTGTCTCTGCTTTAGGCATAACCGCCGTCAGTGCTGCTGAGACATGGGGCTGAACTGTTTCACGCTAGTCTTTTATCAATTTAGATCAGCTCAGAAACAGCGGTTTGTCATCGGTCTTATTTTATATTTTTATCATTGCATAGTAGAAAAAGGACTACTGGTACTGTTTCCTTAACCGGTGGACAGTGTACTGGAGGTGTTGGTGTGTTTCTTCACGCTGTGGTCAGTGGTGGGTCTGACAGGCTTCCACACGTACCTCATCTCTCTAAACCAGACCACCAACGAAGATGTAAGTTCTAATTCACACACCCACCTCAGTCTCAGTCCACACACGGTCTCTCACATTTAAGTTCAGTCACATTCGCAGATTCTTTGTCAGTTACAAAATCTAAGTACCGTATTTTCCAGACTGTAAGTCTCTCCGGAGTATCAGTCGCACCAGCCAGCTAGAGTGCCCTCTAGCGGCTGTCAGTGTGAAAACAAACATACATTTTCAGTGGTACAGGAGTAGCAGATACTGGTACACAAGCCTAGAGTGCCCTCTGGTGGATTTTAATATATAAGTCACACCTAAGTATAAGTGGCAAACCCAGTCAAAGGATGAAAAAAAGTGCGACTTTTAGTCCGGAAAATACGGTAGATCTAATCCAACATTCCAGATACTCTAAGTCACTCGCATTATTTTTTTAAAGGATTGATATCTGTAACCACAAGAAGGCTAACGTTAGCTTTAAATGTATCTGTAGAGAAAAAAGACAAATGCTAAAATTATGCAAACAATGTTTATAATACTATAAAAAAAATAGTAATATAATAGAAGTACAATATAGTGGCCTGTAAACATTTCTGTCCCCTAGGGGGAGCATGACATAAAATAATTCAGAACCAGTGACATACAGAATGTTCAGATCAACAACTCAGACCTGGTTGTGTGGACTGTAAAGAAAATTTAATACAATGCTTGTGTAAATATTTGGAATTCATGCCTGCCGTGTGTGTGTGTGTGGTGACCAAACATCCATTACTGCAGTTCAAACACGCACGTGCACACACAAGGGAGAAGAAAAGAGAAAAGGCTGTTGTAACACAATCTCAATGATACCGATTGGTCAAGATTACAAATATACACATTAACGCTAGAAAAACAGCGAATTTGATTTGGATGCTTTTATTTCTAAACTGAATTCATTTTAATGTTCAGAATCAGACCAACATTTTTGATTGCACTTGTTTTTTTTTTCCTCCTCAGATTAAAGGATCCTGGTCCGGAAAGAACCGAGTTCAGAATCCCTACAGTCACAAGAACATGATAAAGAACTGCTGTGAGGTTCTATGTGGACCCACCTACCCCAGGTCTGGACCTAACACTGAACACAAACATGGCTGCTGATTTACTCTTCATTTTTAGTAGAAGGATCGATATAAGTTTTTCATGTCAGATACCGATACTGCAATACCAATATCAATCTGAAACCTTCATTTGTCTCCCTGCATGCCGCGGGAATATTTTAGCCTAATTTACATGTAAATTTTCAGTGGTGTCATGTCAGATACCGATACTGCAATACCGATACTGCAATACCTATACGAATCTGAAACCTTCGGTTGTCTTCCAAGCAATTTTTCATTCAGTATTTTTTAAAATACATTTTGAAAAAAATACACAGTCACTACCATATTTTCTGGACTATAAGTCACTTCCGAGTATAAGTCGGACCAGCCAACCAGCGACTGTCAGTGTAAAAATAATGAACATGTAAATTTTCAGTGGTGCAGTTGTAGCTGATACTGGTACACAAGCCTAGACTGCCCTCTAGTGGCTGTCAGTGTGAAATTTATATTTTAATATATAAGTCGCAGCTGCAAACCTAGCCGAAGGATAAAAAAAAGTGCGTAATAAAAAAAAAAAAATCAGTTCGCCCTGTCACTTGGCAGCTCCATATGTAGCTAGCCTGCACCACTACACCTGCTGCCTTCTTTTACATAAGGGTATGATCTTTGTAGTAGTATCGGACCAGACGAGTTATAGTAGCTTTTTTTCGATATTAGATTCTGACATTTTAACCACTATCGCATCGATTTCGTTCCCGAGTATCGCATCGAGCCATCCCTAGTCCATGGTCTTTTCTTTATTTTGAGTTTCACTTCTTTTTTCCAACGCTATTGTTAAATTCTGTATCAACTGTCGGTCAGTTTCTCTGACTGATCATATGTCTGTGTCTGCAGTGTGTTGGACAGAAGAGGACTGATGCAGTTATCGCCCGTCTCGGAGTTTTCCGCTAATGACACTGATGCGTCACCGTGCAGCAGCAGCACCGACAGCAGCAACAGCAGCAAAACACTACCCTCAACCAAGGTATGCTGTCCAGTGCTAAGACTTAATCACAATATTTAACTCATGTGTGTTGTGCAGCTCTGACCCATGCAGGGAATAAAGGGAACAGAACGAAAGATATTAACGAACGACGGGATGTTTCGTACATCACTCAGTCATGAACTGACACCGTCCGACAGCAAAGAAGGAAACGCAAAACCTGTCCACGCAGCACAATTGTCCCCTGGACGGAACAGTACTGATTATTTCATTTTTTTTGTGGGTCAGAAAAAAATATGATATGTGATTCAATCTCCACCTCTTTGTCTTTCTCCCAGCGCGCCATCCTGTGTCTACACAAACCTAGGCCTCCTCCAATCCGTAACAATCCCACGTCTGACGATCTCAAAGCCAGCATCACCGACACGGCGCACACGAGCCCCGCCCACAGCCAGGCAGAGGAGTCTTCTGCTGCGAAAACCCCGCCCCTTGCTACGCCTGAGACTGATGCCGAAGCGTCCGTTGCGAAGAGCCATTAGTTGCATGATGATATGCTGTATATAAAATCAAACCCCTTGACTCTGGCTGTTCCACTCCCCGCCCCCTCCACGACCAGACATTGGATAACAAAATATCTAATTACTGGCCAGGTCCCTTGTCAACATTTACCACAGTATTTAATCTCAGGAGCAGAGGTTCTCCTTCTTGTCTTTCTCCTTTCTCCTCCTCATCACCAGGAGCTGTAGGCGTGTGACTTTTCTCTCTCTGCGTCTCCTTTCCCTATAGTATGTATATCTGATATGTTTATACATATATATATATATACCGTATTTTCCGGACTATAAGTCACACTTTTTTTTTCATCCTTTGGCTGGGTTTGCGACTTATACTCAGGTGTGACTTATATATTAAAATATATAATTTCACATGTTCGTTTTTTTTTTTTTTACACTGACAGCCGCTAGAGGGCACCGGTGCGACCTATACTCCGGAAAATACGGGTATATATCTCCTTGTCTTTCATCTTCCTCCTGCTGTGTTGCCTGCTCCAAAGTGTTTTGACTCCTCTTTTTGGTCCTCCTCCTTCTTCCCTGTTATGGAGAGGGCCATACTTATTCTGATGAGGAATCTGAAGGAACTTTTAAAGGCTTCTCATTTACTCCGACAGTCAAGCAGAAGAGCAAAGTTTCTTTTGTTGTAGCGCCACCTGGGTGTCATGAGCAGGAGCTCCAGGAGTGTTTGAAGCCTCCTTTTCTTGTGGTCTAGAGCCAGAACATTAGCAAACAATGTCTTATCCCTGGTTCAGACCACGCATTTATTTATATATTCCAACACTTAAACAAGGAACAATGGAGCAGCCACAGCTTCTGGACTGTTGCTGTTCTTTTTCTCCTTACCTGGAGCTGCGGGAATGTGTGTCACTTTCCAGTCAGGAGCACGGAATCTGATTCTGACTCTTTCACAGACCGATTTACCGACATATTTAACGGAAGCTGCAGTTCCCACCGAAGCAACACTGACTTCCTCCTCTTCCTCCTCTTCCTCCTCTTCGCCACCTAAGCAGCAGCTGCAGGACAGTGGGGCCTCCTCTGCCTCAGCAGACACAACAGGAATGTCACTCTTCCAACTTTTTCCTCCTTTTTCTCCTCTTTATCGGGAGTGACAGGAGTTTGTTTTTAGAGCTCCTCGTTCTCCTCTACACGTAGGAGTAGGAAAAGAATGTCGCGCCTCTGGGATAACGAACCCACAGCGTAAATGGAAAAAACCTCCCCGTAACTTGCCGTCACTTCCTGTTTTTCACCTGCGGGTGTGTTTTCAAAGTCCTATACAAGGAGCTCAGAAAAAGAAAAAAAAAAAAAACGTCTCGCTCACTTTTGTTGATTCTGTGCACGTCACATGCACTATGCAAAACCATAGACTACTGGAGACTGCGTGCGTGCGTGCGTGCGTGTGTGTGTTCGCGTGTGTGTGTATAGACATTATGTCACTGAGGACGAAGGACGTCACTGATGTTCCTGAAGTCTCCTTCCGAATATTTCTGTCTGTATTTCTGCTGTATTAAAGTTCAGTGAACATCGCACAGAACGCATAGAACATCGAACATCAACCCGTTCCAAAAACAGCGCCACATAGTTCAGAGTAAAAGTAAGAAAAGTAAGAAAACGATCCCCAAAAAATAAATGTGGGAGTGGGCGATTATCGGACCCACAGACCTGAACTGACACCTGTTGTTTTCCGTTCTGCTTATTTACATTTCTGTTGATTGAGGAATGTTAATCAATTCCTTGTCTTTTTATGCTCTATGTTTTTAATTTATTTAATTTCTTTTTCTTTTCCGACCTCTAAGGTTTGCATTATCTGTCTGGTAAAGGCCTAGAAATATTAGTTTAAAAAAATTACTATGATATATTATAGAAAATTCTAGAATAGTTATTAACTTTTTCAAATTCTTCCTTCCCATACTTCCTCCAATCCAGTGTTTTTTTTTTGGTTTTTTTTTTTGGTTTTTTTGTTTCTGTTTTAAGGACAAAGCGCAGTTCAGCTACTGTTCTGTTTCGGTGCTTGTGTCAGTAGTGAAAGCACAGCTCCTGGTCTTATTACCTTGTTCTTGCTACAGAAACTCCCCCAAAATCTACCTGGTTTTTTTTTGCTGTATTACCGTAATTTCCGGACTATAACCCTAACTACTTTTTTCACACGCTTTGCAACCTACGGCTTAAACAATGATGCGGCCAATTGATGGATTTTTACGGGCTAACGAAGTTCTGTGTGTTATACTAGTAGCGCATGTCTGTCTGTGAATGGTCGTGTCCATAGAGAAGCTAAAGTTGAGAGCAGTTTGGCTCAGGGTGGCTGATAATAAAGAGCCCAACTTCCCTGTTTCTGTTTACCTCTGCTGCGGACGAGCACAAAGTGAAGGGAGTTAGCCCCGGAGCTAATGTTAGCTTCGGCCCTGTAGCAGAGCACTAAGTCTCCCCTGTGTATTCCAACTACAGTTGAGGGCGCCGAAGCAGGAAAGAGCTTCTGAGAAAAGCATTTATTTAATTAAAAATGAAAAAAAATCTGTGTAGATATCTGATGTTATAACGTTTACACCTGCGGTTTATAGAGAAGTGCGCCATATGCATATGTTTTAATTATTTCTTTTTGAATTTAGTGGGTGCGGCTTATATTCCAGTGCGCTCAATAGTCCGGAAATTACGGTACTTATGTGATTATCACATCCTGGGAAAGTCTTCTTCCATTCTTTTTAACCCAAGAAGAAATGAATCAAGATTAAACAACAGAAAATTCTAAAACATGAAATGAACTGAACATCTAAATATTTAAATCCAACCGTTCTCTGAGTGCAGATAAATACAGTGTATGTACAAACGATCTATTGACACACAAATGTGTCAATATCAAGTTGGTAAATGTTTCTCACATTCAGATTGATTCTTTATTAGAATATGTGGGAACTGACTATATATATATATATATATTATATATAATTGTATAATACAAGTATATTTCCGAATGCTGACTTTTTTCTCTTGCATATACACTAAGCTGGAATTGTATGGAATTTCAAAGTCTCGGAATTTATGGAGAAGACAGAGTCTTAAATGAAAACTGACTAATGGATGCAGTTTTTTTTATTTTATTTTTTTATTTTTTATTTGCCGTTTAATGGCCTGAAGTTTTTATTGATTTTACTTTTGGTTTTTATCTAATGGGCCTTGTGCAGTTGCAGCGTTTCAAATATTATTTGATGCATGGTTACGGAGAGCGTTTGTGCAAACAAGTATGTATATTTCTGGCTTAACCTTTTCATTTTCATAAAACTCATCAATTCATTGTGACAATTCAGTATTTATATCCAATATATTGTAATGCGGCAATACATTTGCCTTTTCTTTTTTTAGTGAGATATTGTTTTGTGCCATTGATTGCTATTTTATTTTCATTCTTTTTATATGTCGACCATACTTTGGTATTTATGGTTAATATATTTTTTTAATTTTTATATTTGTGTTGCTTTTTTTGGCCTTATATGTTAAATGGATTCATAGGAGCGACTGATGGACTGAGCGTTATTAGTAGCAAACTTAGTGCAAATGGAAAACTGATTCATTTTCTGTCCATATGCCACCCCACCCCCCGCCCCTTCCTCCTGATCTCCTCCTCCTCTCTGGCTCGATCTCATATTCTCTTCTTACTGGTGCTTCTTTTCCTCCTCATGTCCTTTTCGTCTCCATCCACCTTGTTCCATTTCTTCTTCTCCCCTTACTCCCTCTCGAACTCTCCTCCCCCCTCAACCCTCTCTTTATTTATTGATGGGTATTTGTAACAAAAATTGTATTCATGAAGGACAGAGTCAGTGTTTGTAAATGTACAGAAATCCTAGTGTTAAATTGATCTTCTTTGCTGTTTGTCCTTAAGGATTTGTCTCTTTGTCTTGTGAAAAACAGTCAATCGAGTAGGGAGAGGGGGGGGGGGGGGGGGGGGGGCATTTTGAGATTCAGGGAACCTCGCACCTATACAATTCTTTATTTAACATCCATTTTTAGACTGAAAAGGGAAAGCACCATTAATGTCATTCTTTTCTGCAGATTTTCTTTTGTTATTATTTGTCAACAGAGTTAAAAAAAAAAACATTATTCAGTTGAAAAAGAAAAAAGGTGGAAAATGATCATTAGATTTCCTGTCTGTTTTTATGGTGTTGTCTCCACAAGTGGAGAAAAACACCTTAAAGTTTGACGATGCCGAAAATGTGCTTCTGTGTCTGTCGAAATAAAGCCTAAATCCTCCGAGGTCAGCTTTAAACCAACAGCGCAAATCTTCTCTGTCAACGGAAATCAATGAAAAATATCATTATCATTGAATTATCATTATCGTTGAATTATCATTCCAGTAGTGTGTGTGTGTGTGTGTGTGTGTGTGTGTGTGAGAAGTGAGTGGTCCAGTTCCTCCTTTCCACAGTATTGTGATTGATGTGTATGTACGTATCTCTTATTTATTCATCTTCAGTTTCAACACTGTGATTAAATGTATTTAATTTAATTAACTTCTTTTTACATGATTATTGTGTGCAATAAATAAAAATAATATTGGTTTATTGTTGTTTTCAATTGATGACATTTCTTTAACGTCAGATTAATCCCAGTTGTGGATTAATTATGATTCATGATCAGTTTCGCCGTTTGTTACCTTGAAAAAGTAATCTGATTGCTGAATACTCCTTTAAAAAGCTTCTTGAGGGGTTGCTTAATTTTAAACGTAACTTAGTTTAATTACAAGTTACTTACGTTATTAGAAGTGCATTTTCAACAGTATCGTCAATGTATCTGCTGATATTTTAAGTTAAACTTAAAGACTATGTACTAAAATATAAAATAAACACACATTTAACTGTGTATTTAACACTGTAATGGAAAACTGCATTGTTTACAAAACTATTAAATTCTGTTTAACATGTTTTATGAGCATTGAACCTGTTGTTAACAGCATTAGAGCACCACCTGGTGGGACTTTTTTGTACACACTATATATAATTACATATATTCACAGACACATTTATACTTTTACATATATTCATTTAGATTAGTCTACATAAATACGACGTATAATATATACGTCGACTAAAAGAATAGAGTTAACTCAAGTCAAGAGGTTTTTTATGACGTCATGACATTAACAGGAAGTACACCGACACATGTAGCTCTCCGTACGTTACTTTCGTAGCTCTTGCTAATGAAGATAACACAATAATCAGTTGTTCTATCGCCTCCCAGTAAGATGCCCTGTCTTAAGTCCTTCTTTTTTCTTTTTTTTTTTACATTTGGTTGTGTGACATTCATTGACGTGCGGTGAGTTTCATGGCTGGTGACGCACTGACACCTCTGGAGTCAAATTTACTATAAATGGTTTTCCCGATAATCGTTATTACCCATGATGCATCGCGCCGTTTGCCATTTTGTGTGGCAATAGGCGCGAATAGATAGACGTAAAAAATCGAAATAAAATAATGACAACTGCAGAAAAGAATATTAAATCGCCAAAGGGAAAGCAGACGAAATTGTTGTATAAAGATTCATTAGACACAATTACAAAGGCAAGATACCTGGACATCATCCATCCATCCATCATCGTCCGCTTATCCGGGGCCGGTAATCTGAAGTTTTTTTCCTACCCGTAGCGTAAATTTATAGCCATATCTGAAATTTGTGTTCAGGGTGGTAGAACATAATTATACACATCAAATCTCAATAAATACGTGCTTCTGACTCTATTTAGAGCGGTAGCAAATTACTATAGACATGAAATCGCTATAAATACGTGCTTCTGACTCTATTCAGAGTGGTAGCAAATTCCTATTGTAGGCATCCCCATTTCCCATTGGGTCAATTACAGTGAGGAACTTCCCTGCCATGTTCACAACCTTAAGTAAAGTACTTTCATATTCCATATCAATAAACAGGTTGTATAAGGACTTCCTGATAAAATGATCAATATATTTGTTAGTGCAAAAGTACAGTACATCCATAGACCATGTCAAGTAACATATCTTGTGGGTGATAGGGTGTGTCTCAGCCCACCTCCTCTGTTGAGTGGTGTTTTTGGCCTTGAAGGAGTGTATTTTGTGCTTGTGGCATTTTGTGTATTATAACAATGTTGCCTTCAGTATATAGTGTTTGAGAACCTAGTTTGAGAATATAGTGTTTCTTTACAACGCCCACAAGAGGGCGCCACCTGCTGTAAGATTCGATCTATTTACTGTTCAGTGTAAAAGATCCGAGTCAGTAAAAAGAGTCAGTCATCCCAACACTACAATTTAGTCCATAAAACTTTTATTTTTTTTAGTTTAGTTGAAATGTATTTTTATATAGTTGACTAAAATGAATTTTTTTTTCAATTTAACAAACTCTTTATAAAATATAATATATGACTTGGCCTTTTATGGCATTCTAATAGTATACTATGTTTTGTTAAACGTTGTTATTGATTTATTGTACTATTCAGTAATAATATTTATATTTTCATCTATTTATATATAAATATGTATAATAATATTTATGCATAGCAGTATTAATAT
>NC_024321.1:1435397-1436423 GCF_000523025.1 Cynoglossus semilaevis
TCCGACAGAAAGATAGACATTGATGTATTTGTAAAGACATTTACAGGTAAGGGAAACTTGCTTGTACTGTACTCTTATGTCAGCTTACTTGCACAGTGGTGACCATCTGCTAAACAGGGATTACTAAAATGGGCCATGACGACTGTCCTCATCGCCGAACAGTATTTCGTTTCAGGGTTGTACAAAGTACTCAGTACTGTGTATTGCGATCCGCTATCCAGAGTATGCGTTTGTGTTTGTGTTTTTTTCCAGTGCAGCAAGATGCATCCAGTTGAAGGGAAGGTAGACATGGAGCGTCTCGGAATCTTTAAAGAAATGAGTTACATCTCTATAGGAGACAAATACACTTCAGCCTCGAATTGTAAGAATTACATTTGTTTGTTTGCTTGTTTGTTTCTTTGCTTAAGCCAATAAGTCTTTTTAGTTTTAATCTAGGTCTCTAAAAATGTCACCAATCCATCCACTACTGATCAATCCTTTTCAGGATCACAGTCACTTTGTGAAAGGAAAGTGAACTACTTGTCATTGTGACACGCCACACCATGAAATGTGACCTCTGCCTTTAACCCATCACCAAAGTCAGCAGGGGGCAGCAGTACGTGGGGTACGGTGCCATGCTCAGAGCACCTCAGCGGCAATTTGACTGCAACCTGAACGCAGCGCCTTAGACCGCTCGGCCATCCTGACAGTTACCGCAATGCTCACCTATATGTCAAAATATACAGATTAAGGCACAGGTCCGGGGGGGCAAATGCGGCCCGCCAAATTATTTTGTGTGGCACACAGGAGCCATGCAGCAGATTATATTAACCTGATAAATTAAAAGTGTTTGTATTACACAGCAATGAACAATATTAATAGCTTAAAGCGTCTTTTTTTTTTTTTTTGCATTTTCAAGTGCATTTTCTATTAAAAATAATTCCAGGCCCATTCAATGAATCAGCCCATCGTGGACGACAGATGCTGGCAGGCACCGCGAAGAAACAGTGTGCTCTGCAGAGTGGATTCTTTCAGAAGTCCTTCAAA
>NC_024321.1:1436468-1449049 GCF_000523025.1 Cynoglossus semilaevis
GCCCAACAAAACCGCATCCTGCGGGCCAAGAGGAACCTCGGCAAGGCATTCGTTCCCTGCAACAGCGTGAAAAAGCTGTAAGAAAACACAGTGCAGTGTTGTGTTTGTGACAGTTAATGTAATAATAATGTAATGTTTGTTAATGATATATTAGCGAGGTTGTTTTCAATGGTTAATCCTGAAATTTTGGCTAACATCGTAGGACTATCCATAGAAAAAGATGGCATATGTATCGGAAAATTTTTAAAAATTATAGTTTAATTTCAAATCATAACTCTAATTTCCCATTTTAACATTATTTCAACTTTTTTTTTTTTAGTTATGGATCAGGTAGCTACTACGGAACTCTCTCAGGACCGGTTGAAGCTCTGAGTCCTCTGACAGCTGTCCCAAAAGCCCATCAATCACCAAGGCGCAACATCATCACCTCACCGCCAAAGAGAGGCAGTGGTTACAGGTTTATGGCAAGAGCTCATTGAAACACACCAGTTCACTGTGCACTGAGACATTGGGTCATTATTCAGCTCCATTCTTAATACTTGATAACCACATATCTACCAAATGTTTCTCTAAACCAGCGATTCTCAACTATTTTCTGTCATGCACACCCCCTTGTGGTCAGAAATGTTTTGACACCCCCCTTTTCGACCCACAATCCGGCAAATTGGAATACTATTGAGAACCTCATAACATAACGTCTACTTTTATTTCTACAAACCACTGTATGAGTTGCTGCCACCTAGTGGCCACTATTTGAGAAAGTACTGCTCTATATAGACTTAATTTGTAAGGCTAACATTACATAAAAATTAAAAAAATATATTTTCTGGCAAAGTGAGTAGGTAAGCTATTGATTTTAACAGAGTGACACCCATAACTTTTGATGGTAATGTAGATTTCCTTCTCTCTACAGCTTCCCCAATGTAACTCTGTCTAACATGGAGATGTATGTCTCAGAACCATATGACCGTTCCAAAGAAATCAAAAAGGTAAACACTGAGGATCCATCTTGCCCCATATGGTATTTATCTTAATATCTATCAACCCCAAAAAAAATTGTTTATGTATACATATATATTATTATGGATGTCCGATATGAACTTTTTTGCCGATATCTGATATGTTGATATTGCCCAAACACTTGATTTCCGATTCAGATAACAACCGATAACGTTATATATGCAGCCGTTTGCGTTGAAGGCAGAGGACACATTTCATTGTGTGCAGTGCCGTGCTGCGTCACAGTGACGATACTGTGCACAATTAAAGTTTCATTACATATATTATATAATGAAGCTAATAAGCCGGTAATATTGGTTGGCCGATACTATCATACATCCGTATGTAGACTTTGTTATTAGAAAAACTATTTGTTTTACCTCATTTAATGACCTATACTTCTTTGAGTATTTCTGTTTGTAGTTTGACAATTATTATTGTGCTGTTACTGCGTGGGAATCAAATTTGTCAATGTTTAAGGTCATTTTCAAAAGTCAGTTTCAAAATTAGAGTTTGTTCATCTGACTTCGTAGAAGGAGGCAGCAGTACATCGTTCTAAGTTTAGAGGTGGTCCCTTCAAGGTCAACCTTCATCCTGGAGACTTTTTCCAAGCCAATCCATACCACAGTGACAAGCCCGTGACGGGACCACCCAAGCCCCGCCCACATACACAGGGAGTGCCCGTTCCTTTCAAGCCGTCCTCCCCCAGCAAAATGGTAAAAAAAAAAAAAAAATTAAGTGTATATGTTAATCGTAAAAATTTGGAACATCACCTGCTTCTTCTGCTCTCTTCTTGATTCGTGTCTGTCCACCTTGGGTTAGCCCGGAGGAATGAAGGCGGGAACATTTGATGCTTATCCATCGCACTCCGCTGATCCATTTACTGTTCGCCGCTCTAAACCGACAAATCAAGGGCCAGTATTTTACCCACCTCCAGGTCCTAAGAGCACGCCGGTAAAAAGTATCATCACTGTCAATGTTAACAGGTACAAACACAATATTATCCTCACAGAGTCTTTCAATTATCAGGGAGAATTTTTTTTCAAAGGAAGATTACGAGATTAAATGTATGTATGTATTAAACGTATGCGAATCAAGTCAAAACACTACGAGAAACAAAGGTCGTAACCTTGCGAGGAACGTTGCTATGTTAATTGTGTCGCAATGACAAACGTGGAGAATCTTGTGCAGTTGTACTTTAATATTTGATTGACAAATAGAGGAGATACTTAATCGTCTTGCTCATCAGCCTCACATCGTAGTAGGCGTCAGAACATTGAAAAGGTATTTTGTACCAAAGACAGAACCACACCACACCTGGAAGACATTTGCAATTGCACGGATTCACCACCTTCTCTTCACCAATTCACCAAGATGAACAGCATTTATTAGATATGTTGATGATAATAAGTGGTTCGAATGTGGACGAGGCATGTGTTGACACAAATTTTTTTTATTTCTCATAAAATTATGACTTTTCTCTGTAATGTTACATTTTTTTCTTGGAATATTTTGACTCGAATCTCATCGTTTTTATTATTATTAATCTCAATGTGGCCCTAATATTCTCAAGTACTCCATTCCTTTTGAAGTAAACAAATAATTCCTACGAACCCGACATGTCACTAAAGTATAAAAACAGGGAACTTTCTTAGCTAATAGTCTTTTTTTTTTGCCTTTTCAGGAGCGTGCACTCTGCAAATTACACATCAAGCGTCCCGGCTGTGATAACATTCTGACTACGCTACCACACTGTTTTTATTGTGTGTGTGATTTTTATATGTTGAAAACTTCAAAATAGACAGGGGATAAATTATGCTGTGCTGATAAAATGTTTTGTCTTGTCCTTTTTTACTATTTGTTCCTCTTTTTTCCCTATATTTACTTCTCAAATAGTGGCGCTTCCTGGCTCTATAGTGAATTGTTATTGTTTTTCACATTTTTACACATTTTTATCGCATTAATGCGATTGTATTGTCAATGTAACGGCGTGTTGTTCGTGCAGAACAAGCCAAGTGGTATGTCTGCATTTTAAACGATCTTTGAACGCTTTTCCCAGAATGCACAGCGAACTCAACTATAAACCACATCGAGTTCCACACCTGTCTCGGATTATTAGTGATAAAAATGGAGTGTGTATCGTTGAATGTTCCGCTCGTAAGTTATGGTAAGTAACTCGATGCTTTGACTTAGCCTAATTTATTATTCACCGTTTTTCGACAGTAACGGTAGCACTGCTAGCCTCGTTGTACGTATTTAAGCCGTTTAAAACAAATTTGTGGGAAATAATTTGTCAGTTGGGCACTTGTTACAGCTCAAATGACAACTACTGAATCAACCTGCATTAAAAACAAAAAACCCAGGATGTGCCAACCGAATTTTCTCTGCTATCCAGCGCTCAGTGCTTGGCTCAGTCCACCTAAGATGTCAGGTATTCTAAACATGGATTTACACAATATAGTAATGCCACATTATTTGAACCCAATCACGAACTTCCCTGCCAGAGATTATTTATCTGCTGGGGTTACTCAGAATTGGGAGAAAAGGCCAGGACTTGGCACAGGTTATAGTAAAATTGGTTACTATAATCTGACTAAAGACCTGGAACAGGCTTTGTAATGTAATTGCTTGTTTTACCTTTTTACACCATGCTTTGTTTTAATAGTATTTTGTCACTTTCTTTTGTAGTTAACCCTCTGCTGTCAAATCTGAGTGGATGAAAACTAACTGCACTACGATGACTGTTTTTTGCTTGGATTCTGAGTGGTGATTGGTAAGTTAATATCTGAACACATGTATTTTTGTACAAATGATTAAATAAAATTGTATGTTGCAGTACCTTGTTGCACAGTTTGGTGCTTTGTCTCAATCAGAATGAAAGTTATTTAACCAACCCTCTACAGTTTTAAAAAGTTTAATTTTAATTTAGTACAGGGCCGCACATTAACATAGTGATGCTACGTAGCTACGATGATTTTTCTTCAGAATTGTTTCTGGTTATGTCTGTGTAACGACGTGTCTGACATTATCTGCTGTGATCCGTGTCATTTCCAACCAACCATTTTGTTTTTCTGCAGGGTCTGGTGAGATTTTGGGTGCAGAAACCATCTGGAACAGACCTCCCAAGATGTCAGGTATTTTACGTGGATTTACAATATAGTAATGCCACATTTGAACCCAATCATGTACTTCCCTGCCAGAGATTACTTATCTGCTGGGGATACTGAGTATTGGGAGAAAAGGCCAGGACTTGGCACAGGTTATAGTAAAAATGGTTACTATAATCTGACTAAAGACCTGGAACAGGCTTTGTAATGTAATTTCCTTTTTTACCTTGTTTATATCATGCTATGCTGTATTAATAGTATCTTGTCACTTTCTTGTGTAGTTGACCCTCTGCTGTCAAATCTGAGTGGATGAAATCTTACCTGCACTACGATAACTGTTCTGTTTTGCTCGGTTTGTACAAGTGGTGATTGGTAAGTTTATTTTATTTTATTTTTTTTAATAATATAATTTTTATTTTAATATCTGAATACATGTTTTTGTACAAATGATGAAATAAAATTGTATGATGCAGTACCTTGTTGCCCAGTTTGGTGCTTTTGGTGTCTTAATCAAAATGAAAGTTAACCAGCCCTCCAGTTTTTAAAGTTTAATTTTAATTTGTGCAATTTACCCATCAGTTAACTCGAAATGTTTGCTTTCACTATTTTTTTTATCACAGTTAACTCGAAATGTTTGCTTTCACTTTTTTTATCGCATAAATGCGATTGTATTGTCAGTGTAACGGCGTGTTGTTCGTACAGAACAAACCAAGTGGTATATCTGCATTTTGAACGATCTTTGAACGCTTTTCCCAGAATGCACAGCGAACACATACGTATATAAGCTACACCGACTTCCTCTCGGTCTCTCAGATTTTCGGATATGAAGATGGCATGTACGCCATTAAATTTGTCGCCTGTAAATTATGGTAAGTAACTAGAGGTTTTGACTTAGCCTTCTTTATCATTTCCTGTTTTTCGACAGTAACGGTAGCATTGCTAGCGTCGTTGGGCGTTTTTAAGCCATTTAAAATCATTTTTGTGGGAATTAATTCGTCAGCTGACCACGTGTTATCTAAAAACGATAACTACGGAATTAACCGGCAGTAAAACAAAAACCCAGACTTTTCAACTTTGCTTGAATACAGTCTTCCGTTTTTAAAGAGAAATGCAAACCAAATGTTGTCTGCTATCCAGCTCTCAGTCAGCTGACCAGGCTCAGCGTGCTTGGCCCAGTGTTACAGTGCTGGTAGACAAAGTCTCTGCTCTTGGTGTCAGTTCAGTAGGTTCTGTTTTAGAGTCTGCTGCTGCTGTGCCGTTGCAGAGCGTGGCTTAACGAGAGTGGCCTGTCCCGTTCTGCTGTCGGGATGAGCCTAGTACAGGGCCACACATTAACATAGTGAGGTTAGCTCCTGTTATCTCTTCAGAATTGTTTCTGGTTATCATGTCTGTATAACCACGTGTCTGACATTATCCGCTGTGATCAGTGTCGATTCCAACTTTCCAACCAACCATTTTGTTTTTCTGCAGGGTCTTGTGAGCTGTTTGGTGTCGAAACCATCTGCAACAGACCTCCCAAGATGCCAGGTATTTTACACGTGGATTTACACATTATAGTAATGCCACATTATTTGAACCCAATCATGTACTGCCCTGCCAGAGACCACTCATCTGCTGGGGAATCACAGTATTGGGAGAAAAGGCCAGGGCTTTGGCACAGGTTATAGTAAAAATTGGTTACTATACTCTGACTAAAGACCTGGAACAGGCTTTGTAGTGTAATTGCATGTTTTACCTTGTTTATATCATGCTTTGTATTAATAGTATTTTGGTACTTTTTTTTTGTGTGTGTGTAGTGGACCCTCTGCTGTCAAATCTGAGTGGGTGAAAACTACCTGCACTACGATAACGGTTCTGTTTTGGAGGGATTGTACAAGTGGTGATTGGTAAGTTTGGTTGTTGTTGGTTTAAAAAAAAAAAAAAAAAACTCTGAACACACATTTTTGTATAAATGTTGAAATGAAATAAAATTGAATGTTGCAGTACCTTGTTGCCCAGTTTGGTGCTTTTTTTTTTGTCTCAATCAGAATGAAACTGTTGTTTAACCAGCCATCCACAGTTTTAAAGAGTTTAATTTGTGCAATTTACACATCAGTTCACTTGATGTGTTTGCTTTCACTTTTAGGACACCCATTGTTTCATCAACTAGGGTTTCAGACCACTGTGTGGATTAGATTCTATTTTTTTAAATTGCATGTCGAACACTTGGGTGAAAAAATTCAGCTAAAATCTTATGAACCCTAATAAATTAGTCGGAAAAAGTAACTGAATTAGATGTGAAAAGTTTTTTACAAAGCAATGTGAATTCAAACTTAGACATCCTGTGAGTGCAGTTAGTGTCTTGTAGTTGTAGTATAAAGATACCTTTTTATAAAATGTCTAATGTCTAGTGTTTTTGTTAAAATAGTATAAAGATACCTTTTTATAAAATGATCAGTCAGTGTTTTTGTTAAAATTACAAGGTTTAAAAAAATAAATAAAAAATCACACCAAGCCAGTCAGAGAAAAGATTGTGGGAGTGAAGTTCAGTATTGGTTTAAAAAAAAAATATTAGCAGCTAACTAAAAATCCCCCACAGTTAGTTAGATCAGAACCTGGGCAAGTCATGGCTCGTGGGCCAGATGTGACTTGCTGGCCTTTCTATTCTGCCCTACCAAACACTGGTACAAGGTATGGTTAAGACTATCAACCCTTATTCGTGCTATTAGCGAATCGACTGTAGGGTCTGTTAACGCCACCAGAGGGCGACAGACATTAAATGTAGATCGAACTTTATTAATCCCTTGGGAGTTAACTTCGGTAAGTAATTTAATTAAATGTGCGTTTTATTAAATTATTTCGCCCGGCGTTCTACCTGAGCTACAACTTGTAGCTCTACCACTAGGGGAAACTCACCGGCGTTCTACCTGAGCTACAACTTGTCTGGCACTTCTTTAAATCTGACAAGTGTTGACGATTTGTGCTGCAACAAGCTGCCCCTTGGAGGCGCCAAGTATGTGTTTCCCCTGGGAATCGAACCCAATCTCTGCTCTCCGCTTGAAAGGCAGGCATGCAAACCGCTACTCTCCGTACCCACATGATAGTATGGGTTGTATTTTATTTTGTTTTTTTTTTTTTTTTTGTCGAAAAGTTGTTCATTATTAATTTTCAAAATAAAAGTTTCATAAAAATGCACTAATTTCTCTTATAATACGTGTTTTATTTTGTTAAAATTCAGAATATATATATATTGTAACGTCAACATTGACCAAAAGCAACATACTATACTAAAGATATAAGATAAAAAATATAATATATACATTTTTGGGAAACTTTTATTTGAATTTGAATGATGTTTCTAGCTTATTAAGACTAAGGGTTTGTAATAGGCCAAACATATCAGTGATTCTGCTATTAGTAGTAGTAGTAGAATATTTATGTATTTTCCATCCAATGATTTTTAAAAATATTTTGAAGTCGTACGAATAGGTGAAATGTGGACTTCAGTTAGGATTTACATATGAGTGGAAGTCAAGGGTCCTTAGAAGACTAGTGGCGCATCGTTGTGTTTGGGGGTGTGGATGGAGTGGAGGAGACCGGAGGAGCGGAGGAGGAAGAGAGAGGTGGAGTTTAGTGCCTGAACTTTCTTCACCTCCTTATAGTATGCGGTCAAATGTTCTGAGGAAAAAAAGGCATAGGCTGCTGTGAACAGCAAAGGTAAGAAGTGCGGTCGCAGCCGCAGCGTGAATGTTGACTCCACTGTGTGACTTTGCTCTCGCGAAGAAAACGCTTATTTGGCAGAAAAGCTGTGCAGACGGATGTTCGGATCACGAGTTGGAGATTGTGCTGTCAAGCCTCCGCTAACTGCTAAACTGCTACACTGAGACTGTTAACCGTGAGATTTGGTCGTTTTCGCAACTGTCAGTGAGTTTAGGACGGTTCATGAGCAAAAAAAAAAAAAAAAAGCATTTTTCTCCGGATCTTGTGAATGACTTTACTCCATGTTCCAGTAGCTTAGGCTGTGCTGGGGTTTTTTGTAAACACGCGACTGAGGTCTGTTAGTTAAAGGTATGATGTTGTAGAAGAAAAAAGAAAAAATCAAAGCAGCATAAGCAGAAGTGAGACTTTGAAAAAAATATATTATATATTTAGCAGTCACTATATTAAATTGAGCAGGTGTGGATGTAAATGTTCTGCTTCTTGGAACAGAAACCAAATGATTTCCGTTAACAAAAAATACAAAAATCGTAGAATGTTCATTTAAAAACACCTAATTTAAATTCGTTGCTGCATTATTCGACATTTATGAAAGCATTTTGAAGGATTTTTGTCGAAAGATTTTCGTCTTGGTACAATAAGGTTTGTGTGTGTATATATATGTATATATATATATGTATATATGTGTGTGTTTTTATATATATGTGTATATGTATATATGTGTATATATGTATATATAAGTATATATGTATATATGTGTATATATATGTGTGTGTATTTGTATATATATGTGTATATGTATATATGTGTATATATGTATATATGTGTATATATATGTGTGTGTATTTGTATATATATGTGTATATGTATATATGTGTATATATGTATATATAAGTATATATGTATATATGTGTATATATATGTGTGTGTATTTGTATATATATGTGTATATGTATATATGTGTATATATGTATATATAAGTATATATGTATATATGTGTATATATATGTGTGTGTATATATATATATTTGCTTCCATTTCCATCCAAAGCTCGATTTCCCAATCCCCTAAATCCATTTCTCAAACACGTTATGAGAAGCTAAAATGCAGAAGTAGACAAAGCCCGATGCCTGATGAAGACATTTGTGTTTCTGCAATCTCGTTACCAACACTAGTCTGCATGTCACTGACATGACAGAAATATTTAGAAGTCTGGCCTTTTTGAACACAAATGGCGTAATTTATGTTTTGTTTTGTTTTTTTTCAGATTTTTCGTAGTCGTATGTTAAACATTTTCCGAGCGTTGCTGAAAGTGGGAAAGAAAAAAGTAGGAAGGAAAATTGCACTAGCATTCTGCATACAATCACCTGATTATCAAAATAGATTAATCAAATGAGCTGCTCTGCTGCCATCTAGTGACCGGAAGTTTGTTTATTATTCAGACTGCTATACTAGAGTATGTACTGTACACTGAAAGGCACCGTCTTACAGCATCAACACATTAATGTAGTGTCACTTTGTAACTTTTTTTATACTAAATCTTGCCGATCTTGTGTGTATTCTACGCAGAGGTCAGCCGAGTAAAGACGTGGGCCTGTGCGATGGCACGATACCTGAAGTATTTCACCACTGTGGGTGATGAGCGTTCCGTTGAGTTGGAAGAGGAAGACCTGCATGTGGTGAGCGAGGAGCTGGGTCCGGCGACGGGTCAGTTTCCACAGAGTGTGACCTTCAGGGACTCTCTCAAAAGACTCTACAGCTCAGAGCACTTCCAGGTGTGTCAACTTTATCTCCTCCATTTTAACGTCTATTTATATCAGTCCTATAAAATGTAAAATAAAATAAAATAAAATAAAAATGCACATCACACTTATGTTAACTTCATGTTACCCCCCCTGCCCCCTTGAGGACAGATATGTTTTCACACACACCCCCCCAGTGAATTGAAATACTATTGAGAGCCTGATAACATGTATATTCTTATCTGTACAAACCGCTGTATGAGTTGCTGCCCCCTAGTGACTGGAGGCTTGTTATCGTTCAAGCATTACAGAAGTGGTACACTTATGTCTATATTTTACTGAATAGTGTACTGTACTGAATTAGACTCAGAGTTATATTAACAGAACAAACTACCTAAAGGTGCTTTTTCGCGACATCAACATTTAATGATATATCCTTCTGCAGTAGCCAAAAATGAATCTTCCGTTATCCAGATTTAATATAATTTTAATGTTACTTTTTTTTTTTTTTTTTGGAGTTACAAGCCTCGAGCGCCCTCTAGTGGCCGTCAGTGTGAAAATAACAAACATGCCAAGTAATTTATTTTAATATATAAGTCGCAAACCTAGCCGAAGGATAAATAAAAGTGTGACTTATAGTCCAGAAAATGCGATATATGTTTTTATGGCATGTTCTCCAAAAAAACAATCATACACAATTACAGCAATATTTTCTGTATCCGTCTGCATGTCAACTTCTACATTTTTTTCTACAAGACCATAATATAATGAAAACTTGTCGGACAGCCGTAATGATGGTAAACCGCTAGCCGGGATTGATAGTTCTGTTGTTGCCTTCAGGTGCTGGTGGTGTGTCTAGTAATCCTGGATGCCGTCTTTGTTTTGGCGGAGCTGCTGATAGACCTGGCAGTGATCCAGGTGGCACACGGTCACATTGCCCCCGAGGTGAGACACAGTGGAGCTGACAGTCATATTTCCATCCATAAGTAACGGAACTGACACGTCTTGTTGCTGCAGGTGTTCCACTATTTGAGCCTGGCTCTTCTCACCTTCTTCATGGTGGAGCTGGTCGGAAAGCTGTTTGCCTATCGCCTTGACTTCTTTCAGCACAAATTTGAGGTTTTCGACGGTTTGGTGGTCGTGGTGTCTTTTGTGCTAGACATCGTCTTCATTTTCCACGAGGATGCGTTCGACGGCATGGGTCTTCTTATCCTGCTGCGACTCTGGAGAGTGGCCAGAATCATCAATGGTCAGTAGTCGTGTGAAGCGACCACAATACAAATTTCCTTTGTGTTTAAGTATGAGCTGAGACAAAGCCTGACATAAAGTACATACTTGAAAAAAAATATGACCAAAAGTCTATTGGGTTCCAGCCCGGTAGCTCTATACTAGGGGTCCTCAACCCCTGGTTCGGGGACCTGTGCCGGTCCATAGGTCATTTGGTACTGGCCCGCAGTGGGACACAGTGAAAAAAATGTACTTCAGTTTGACTTAAATATACTTCATTCATTTACTGTTTTCGTTTAAAGATAATGTGGCCGTGTTTCAAAACAACAGGTCATTTAGACTTGGTACAAAAATGTTAGGGACCACTGCTCTAGACCTCAGTGCAATGTTAGGCTGACATTGAAGTGTGGTCATGATATTTGATATATATTTATATATTAAATATATAAATATATATAATATATATTTATATTTGATATATATGTATCAAATATATATATATATATATATTTGATACATGATATTTGGATGTATGGCAGGTATCCTGTTGTCAGTGAAGACGCGCGCGGACCAGAAAATCCACAAGTTGAAGATCAGCTACGACCACCTCGTCCAGAGAGCCACGGAGCAACAGGAGCGCATCGATCAACTGGTGATTCTACGTACAGTACATGACATCACAGCAACTTTAATGCATCTGCAGAACAGTCAATTGCGTAAGTACTAACTCGCCATTTTTTTGGGGGGGGGGTCTCCATCCGTAGGAACAAGAGAGAGAGAAGCTTCACACACTCCTGAAGAAGAACGGCATAGAGTTTTAACTCTTGTATCTTTCTTTTGTTTATTTTGTTGTTATGATGCACCTTATGCACACGGACTATCTTTTTATTTCCACCACACGCGTGTCATTAATTCCATTGCAGATTCAGTATTAGTGTCACTCAATAGTCGGTTACCGTAGCAACTTACGCTTGCTCTCCAGCACAAGCTGCAGGGGCCAAAGGGCAGCAGTGTTTAACATTTTCAATTGAATTTCATGTCTATACTTATAAACCAGGCATGGGCAAACTAAGGCCCGGGGGGCCGGATGCGGCCCGTTCAGCTTTTTAATCCGGCCCGCCAAAATGTTTTCAAATTATATAATTTATTTATATTATCATTATACTTTTCGTTTTCCCTGCAATACCCACATTTCCCCAATAGATGGCAAAAAAAAATGATAGAAGCATTTGAGCATTTATGCAAGACATGTCATTTATCTTAGTGACCCCGGCCGCCCTGTTCAATTGTTAGGACAATTGTGGCCCGTGGGTCAAAAAGTCAAAAACTGTATGTCACAACTGTAGGACTGCTCAATCTAAAACCTTCTTTACACAACGAACAGGAACTCATGTCTGTTTTGCTGGTGACTGACAATCACACAGAGGAGAGAACGAAAGGCTGTGAACAGCTTAAGAAAGAAACATGGACCAATCAGGAGCAGCAGACCAGCAGGAGTACCTTAAAAAGTGTATTAATTTATTCAAAATACATTAAAGAATCTAATATCATATGTACATTGTTAACGTTTACACAAAGACGCGTTGTCACGTGTTGCAGTTCACTGACGAATTCAGACGAAAGGGAAGAAAAAGTCAAACGGCAGTTTGGCATTGAAGGTGGGCGTGGCTCTGTAACCGGGAACGGCATTGGCCGACACATGAACGAAGGTCACCGAGGTTGTGATTGACAAGGTGCCGCTTCCGCCTGATATCAGAGTCTGCGGGGGGGGACGGACAAGCAATAAGAGAGTTGAATAGTATACAAAAAA
>NC_024321.1:1449421-1479706 GCF_000523025.1 Cynoglossus semilaevis
GATGTGAGGGGGTGGGGGGGGGGGGGGAACAAGCAATAAGAGAGTTGAATAGTATACAAAAAACACGAGATTTACGCCTCTATTTTTATTACTCATTTCTCGTTTGCAATAAAGCTGAGTCTCACCAAGCTGCTCGTGTTGCCTTGTATGATTTCTCTGACGCTCACAATCTGAGATTGGGGGTTCACCAGGGATCCGTATTTGATCCATTCAATTTCGAAATGAAGTGACATGGGGATCGTACAGCTCTGTGCATCCTGCAGACAACAGAGCGATGAACAACATTTGTACCTTATATATGTTATAATATATTGCAGAAACATTATTTATACATTACGGAGTAGTTACATCTACACCAGGCATGGCCAAACTACGGCCCGGGGACCAGATGCGGCCTGTTTGACTTTTTATTCCGGCCCTGCCAAACTTGTCCAATTTTTTGATTTTCATTATACTTCTGCGTTTTTCCCTGCAATGTCTGCATTTCCCCAATAGATGGCGTAGAAAAGGCTAAAAGCATTTTAGCATTTTAAACTTTGTTACATGTCATTTGTCTTTACGCTCCATCTATGTGCTCCTGACCCGGCCCGCCAGTCACATTTTCGGACCCATTGTGGCCCGTGGGTCAAAACGTTTGCCCACGCCTGATCCATACAGTCTACCGTTTTCTTACCCCAGGACTGAAACCATTTTTCAGTTGCACCCAGTCCAGTGGATTGTTCTGAGGTGAGTTTCCAAAGGAAGCCAGATATTCCGGGTAGTTTGGACCTCTTAATATATCCAGGAGCTGCTGGGAGACCAGTGAGCAGTTTGACACATCCGCAAGTCTGCGGAAGAACGTGACAAGTCAGCATCCCATATTCCCCCCCCCCCCCCCCAAAAACACAGTGATTGGTGCGTTGAGGTTTGATGCCTTAATACACAGCCGGACACAGCATCTTGACCGAACAGGATGGGGGAACGTCGATGCGGTCCTCTCAGGCAGTCCTGGTCCTCGGCGGTGGCCAGAAGAGACAGCGTTTCTCTAGGGTTCACGCTTCTGACAATTCCAGTGAAAATGGCTAAGGACAAATCATTTCTCAGAATGGATGGATTGATCAATCGATCGATCGACAACTGCTCTCAACTTTCGCTACCGATGTCTCTTTTTGCGCTCCACGCACGCAGCCATTCACAGACAGACATGCGCTACTAGCGTAACACACAGTAGCCTACCAGAAAAGTCATTGATCGCTAGCGGTATGAACTTCGTTAGCCCGTAAAAATCCATAAATTAGTCGCATTATTGTCAAAGACACAGGGTTCAAAGCGACCCACCCGAGGGTCGCGACCCAGTCTTTGGGAAACAATGAGATAGGACATTGCTTTACTTACATTACTTTGAGCGATTAAAACAACAAACGTTAATAATGTCTTTAGGAGTACTGTGCAAAAAAAAAAAAAAAAAAAGGATATTCTGATGTTTTCGATCCAGACACAAGGGGCAGTCCAACCACATAACCTGGATTTCCACTGAACCGGACAACATCTGGCAACACGTCCTGCTGTTTGACAGAACCAACAAACATTTGACATTTTTTTTTGTTTATATTTTAACTGATTCTTTCCATTCCCTTCTTTACCTGGATATAAGAAATATGAAACTCCTGTTTCAGGGGCAGTGACGACTCTTGGACAAATCCCAGCACTAAAGACACGGCGACGCTCCTTATCTCACCGGCTGAACTGTATTTGATCAAATACTCAGCCTGCGAAGGCAAACAAAAATGTAAATGTAGTAAATGATCAAACAAAAGATTTAAAAAATGAATTACAGACGTAATGTTTTTTACACGTTAAATGTACGGTTGTCTTTGGACCGACGGCTCACCTTCAGCACCACGTTTGCACACGTGTCTGCGTTCAAGAGAACCGGACTCAGACTTTCTCCTTGACTCATTTCCGACTCAGTCTGAGTCCCACTAACGGACTCAACTATGACTGCAGCTCGTACCGCTGGAACCACCTGCAGTGACACACACGCCGACTTTTTAAGGAGTTTTTGCACGGTTCCCATTTACACTACCAAGCTAATTCATGTACGCCACACGTCGATACATCATCTGGTTGAAGAGGAGATTCAGAATCATTTCAATCATTTCAGTCGACAAGTGGTTACTCATTACCCTTGTGAAAGGTGACCGTTTTACTTCATTCTTTGTGAGAATCGTGGTCCGTTTGCTAAATTCTCGTCTTTCCTGTTTTCACGTTGCGGCATTTAACCTCAAACTTCGAGTGTGAAGTTGCAAGCAGACACGCGTGTTCATGTGTCCTCCGGATTGCAAAAAAAAAAAAAAAAAGTCAGGTTCTTGCTTCATTTTTTGTTTAGGTAGAAGCTCAATAGAAGCAACAGTCAACAAGCACGAGAGACAAGGAAGAAAAAGACTTATCGCGACTTATACTCAGGTGGGACTTATATATTAAAATACATAATTAACGTAGAAAATATGAAATAATTGTGAAAATAAACGAACATGTACATTTTCAGTGGTACAGGAGTAGCAGATACCGGCACACAAGCCTAGAGTGCCCTCTAGCGGCTGTCAGTGTGAAAATAACAAATGTGAAATTATATAGTAGCCCCTCGCTATTTCGCGGTTTATCTTTCGCGGAGTCACGACTTGGCGGGTTTTTGAAACTGCATATATAAAATATACTGTATCCCGTATATTTTATTTATACATAGAATTGCTTCTTCTTATTAACTATTGATTACTAACTTAATACTTACTGCTGCGTCTTTATTTTTACCCTGCAAAGTAAAAAAAAAAGAAAAATAGTTAAGGTTTCGTACATGACTTTAAATCTTACGGAATTGCCAAAATAGTGACAAAATTGTTGCTGGTGACTGTGCGTAAGTGCAGAAGAGCGCAGAGACAACTTACAGAAAACAGCTGGATGTTACTGTACGTGTCCATGTTAAGGGCAGCCATGGACTCGCAGTCTTGCTCCATGACCACACGCCTGGAACACACTCGCCTCTCGTCTTTTAAAAAAGCTGTCCAGGCCAAAAGTCATATGATGAAAAAAAAACGTACGTACAGGTGAACAAGATTTGTGAAAGGTTCGTTACGTTTTTTTTTTGCCATAATTCATAATGCCTTCTGAAGGGTTCGTAAAGGGTTAACAGAAACGTAAATAATATAAAAACGACTGTGACAGACGAGGGACCACTGTGGTCGCTCTGTAGCAGCGCAGACTTTATTATAGGGCAATTGAATGCTTTTTAAGCTTCAACGTGGGACACAAAAAAAATGACTTGGTGGGCCAAAAATTGGGCTGCGGACCTCGCGTTTGTTCACTCCAAAACTACAGTACGAATAGTAGCTACCTGCAGGACTGGCTTCTACACATTCAGTCGTGACACCGGGAGCTGGCAGCGTGAACATCTTTCGTTCTCCACTTTGCCCTGCTGTCTCCATTTGATCGCCAAACTGAAACAAACAAAAAAAAAAAACAAAGTCCTTTTAATAATTAAGAAAAACAACATAATAATAAATAAAGATATTTAGAAATACCAAAGGTACCTGGTATCCGTTTGATTCATGTAGCATATCAGTAGCCATTTGGCCACTGTTTACCTCTGAGCCAAAAGCAAAGCTAGTAAATTTTTGAAATAGTGAATCAAAGTTGCTGTCAGTTGGAAGAGCTGGTGAGGGGTGAGACAATCCATCGAAACCTGTATGAAGACACATATAAACAAATGCAGATATAGGGAAGGTGGAAAGGTTTAACAGACAAATAATAGACCTCTCTGGATTTTGATGGTATATGTTCAGCTTTTTAATCCGGCCCGCCAAACTTTTTTAAATGATATAAATGATTTCTATTATCATTATACTTCTGCCTTTTCCCTGCAATACCCATGTTTCCCCAATAGATGGTGTAGAAAATGATAAAAGCATTTTAGCTTTTTTCCTTTATACATATATAACCTTTATATATGTATGTACAATACAATTTGATTATTGACGTGACGCCCGTAACTTACGGTTTTGGGACTGAATGCAGAACACATTGTTACTGGTCTCCTTCCTGACAGACGACTGTACCTCTGAGTGTCCATCTACGGTTGTGGCCAAAGAATAAGATGCGACAGCGGAGCTGCACAGCTGCTTGTTTCCACTGTAACACAAAGGATGTGGAGTGCTTATACAGAACAAAACCCAGCATTGAGGACATGCAATTCTAGTACTAATGCGGTCTATTTAAATGTCTTGATAGTAAAGCTTAATTCAAATCTGGTCATTAATACTGTATATGTAGTTTTGTGTAACACAGTCACACAAAACTATTATTATTGTTCATGAAAAAAATGGCAGATGATGTATCTCTAGCTGATTGTATCACAACAAGCCACTTATCGGTTCTCAGCCTACCATGTCAATCAGCACCGGCAACTAACCTGACGGTTTGCACTGTGCAGCTGGTGAACAAAGCCACTTCCTCTCCACAGTCCTCATCACAGCAGCAGTTTATGTCACACGCACTGCCTTGCACATCACAGGGACACAACCTGCCAACTAACACACAACACGAAGCTAGAAGTTAGAGAACGTCCCCGAATAGAATAGAATAGAAATATTTAATAGGAAATTTAAATAACATTGTAAATCATTTTTTTAAAAACAACCGAGGCTACTACTCTCTTTGTAACATTTGTAAACATGTTGCAGTAAATATTATGGTCTTGCTATAAAGTCTTTTTATTTAACGTGATGTAAACTACTAATTACCCCCGCCTCTGCCCGTTGACCCAGTAGATAATGGATGGATGAACTATGAATAGGAGCATCTCACCGTCAGTCACAGGTGTGAGGAGTTGACCGGACACAGGGAGCGGTAAGTCTCCTGCCGTTGGTTGGACGGGCTCCTCAGAATTTCCTGCAATTGTAGTCGGTACTGTATAGTCGGGTGTCGCTGTATTAGTGTCCGTAAAGTTATCTGTGACATTCTGGTCACCGGACGTTACATTGAAATTCGGGTCTGTTTGGTTTCCATCCGCATTCACAATACTGAAAGACAATAACGCACATATTAATAAAAACCAGGGAGCAGTTTCTCTGGTCGCCATGTTTGTTTAACAGTTGCTATGGTTCTCCTCTTTTTTTTTCCTTCTCATTTACGTTCTTGCTACGCCTAAAAAAATCTTTAGTGCCATCTAGTGTTCTGGATCAGAATACACTGGATGAAATCGGGTGTCCTGTTAACGCAGCCGACATAGCATGACCCATGTTTAAGTTACGAAGAGTAAAATATTTATTTGATATTTTTCTTCCTTAATAATATGTTTTTTTTATTTCTGTGCAGCCCGGGACCAAATGACCCACGAGGGGGTCTAGATTTCCCAGTCGACATCTTGTCAAGCTGAAGTCTAAAAGTTTAAAATAAAGCCAGTAGGTGGTAGTGTTGCAACACACGGCGTACAGATCTGCCAATAAGGCGACGAGAGAAGTGAGACTGAGGCCTACTCTTGCTAAAGATGTCTTCTCTGTAACATGAAAAGAACGTTTGAATACAGAATCACATTTATTCTTGTGTTATCATTTATGTAGAATTTTACTATCTCGAATTCATTCGTGCAGCGACAGAAACACAGGATGACTACAAAAATTAAAGGTGAGTAGTAATGTTATTATTGTGCTATTGCTAATGCTAACGCAAATGCTAAAGTATACACAAACTGTCAGTCGGTATTTTTAAATTACATATCCTTTGTTTAAACATAGATATATCGTTTGTTTTCATTTCGCAATCTATTTATAAAATGAATCTAAATATTTAATTTTCGAACAACATACTTTTGTATAATAACAGAAAATGCGTATTTATTAAAGGTCAGAACCAACTCCTGACAGGAATTAGCTTCTATTTAGTCAAAAACGTTGTGGACCAGTATGTGTCAGGAATTGTTTTTCATTGGCATTCTTTTTCTTTTTCTTTTGTTAATACAAAGGCTCAGATCAGACGAAGATACTTCAATTACCAAAACGTATTTGATTATTGAAAATTTTTAAGTTTTTAAGCAGAAATACATGGACACAACATGACAAACACAAACCTTAATAGTCTGTTGTCATCACTTCATCCGTATTTTGTCATTTCATAAATTTCAAAGCTTAGAAATCCGACAATGTCAATATAAATTACGTTTTGTCATTTTTTAAATAGAATATTAAATTTTCATATCTTTAACCATGATAAAACTTTAAAAAAAAAAGGATAACCACTTTATCACGAATCACTCACACCTTCAGGTTAAGTGTAATACTTTGTTCATGATGTTTTGTTATTCTAGTTGGAAAGGTCGGCTCCAAGAATAAGGAGGATGCTCCTTACGAATTGGAGAGCCAGTTTGTCCTCCGGCTACCCTCGGTGAGTTTCTATAGATATACAGTATCTATTCTTAACTGTGCATTACGGGCATCAGTGTTAGAACCTAAAGGCTGTTTCACTCGTGCTAAATTAATTTCATTTGCAGGAATATGCGTCCACAGTGAGGAGGATCGCTCAGTCTAGCAGCATGAACATGAAGGACAGACTCACCATTGAGCTGCACCGTAAGATGCATATTCTGTAAAATGGTGGCATTTAGATTTCATAGTGTGGGTTACTTTATGTGCTGAAGTTTATGTTGTAGTTAAATATTTGCAAGTGAAGCAGTTATTGACTGCTATTGACTTTTTCTTTGGTTCGTAGCTGATGGCCGTCATGGTATTGTTCGTGTGGACCGCGTACCATTGGCCTGTAAGCTGGTGGACCTGCCCTGTATGATCGAGTCTCTGAAAACTGTGGACAAGAAGACATTTTACAAAACTGCTGACGTCTGTCAGGTGGAGTTCAGTCACCGTTCTCGTGTTTTTCCTAGTTTGTTTAAGTGAATGGAGGGAAAAATAAGTTGTTGTTGTTGTTGTTGTTGTTGATGGTTTAGATGCTGGTGTGCTCGCTCGATGGGGACCTTTACCCTCCTTTAGAGGAGCCAACTGGCACAGACCCAAAGAGCAAGAAAAAGGACAAAGACAAGGACAAGAAGTTCGTCTGGAACCACGGCAGTAAGTGATCAAACCTAGAACCAGAGTGAAACTTGGATGAGGTTGTTTCGCAGGTAAAGATTTAAACGGCTAATCCAGTGATCCACTGCAGTGAGTGGATTTTAACACCTTAACTATTAGAAATATGTTAAATTACAGTTAGTTCAGTTTGTTATGATGGGTCACAGTTGCTTTGTGGCCTGCGACTGATGAGTGGATTTTAACACCTTAACTATTATTAAAATATGTCTCGTAGTGTCTTTATTTATGCGGATGTTTTTGTCGGTCAGTTACATGTCCTTTGAAGAACACGCGCAAGAGAAGATTTCGAAAGACAGCAAAAAAGAAGGTTTGGATTTTTTTTTTTTTCTAGGATGCTTTATCAATGTCGTGACTTCTTCCTCGTCCAACATCTCGTCTCATGAGCTTTCACCTTTTGTCCTGCTCCCTCCCTCCTCCTTACTCTCCTGTAGTACATAGAGTCCCCAGATGTGGAGAAGGAGGTGAAACGTTTGCTGAGCACAGATGCTGAGGCTGTCAGCGTTCGTATCCTTTACATCAAAGTTTACGGCACGGTTTGTGGCACCAGGATTGTCGTCGCTTTTGTTAGCTCTTAGTTTCTAAGTTCACATTTTTGTGATTTGCTTTGGTAAAACATTTTTTAAAAATCCTCAATTTAAGTAAATTATATTATTTCAGTTTCAAAAAGAAACAATTTCTTACTGGTTAATTTAATCTCACATCCAGGCGAAATATATTACGTGTTGAGGTACATCTTTTAAGATGATGTCCAGGCGAAATATATTACGTGTTGAGGTGCATTTTTTAAGATTATCTTTTTATCATATTACACACTTTTAATAATTCCAACAAGAATTGAATTCCTTAACCCCATGACCTTCAAGGATGGGAGATCATCGCAGAAGATGAGTCCAAGGAAACGGATCAACACGGATCCTTGGGAAACCAAGACTCCTCACCTGGAACCTCGGGGCACAAGATGGGTCACGGTTCCTTAGGTTTGTTACAGATGTACTTTGTTCATTTTGTACGGTAGAACAATAGTGGGACAAACCAAGGTGGTCCATCTGTTCTCTTACATCTATCATTCAGCAGCAAAGTACTTCTTTCTTTCCGCCACTGAAAGTCATTGAAACTCCCCACTGTTTCCAATCTGAAATTGCAGCACAGCGCGACGAGCTGAGGGAGATCTTCAATGATCTCAGCAGCTCCAGTGAAGACGAGGAGGACGATGGAGACCGACACGAGGATGAGGACCTCAACATCATGGACACGGAGGACGATCTGGTCCAACAGCTGCAGGACAAACTCAACCAGTCAGATTCTGCTCAACACGAGAGCGACGGGAACAGCCAGATAGGTGAGTTCGGTTTGCAGAAGTGTTCGCGAAAACGCGAACCGAAAAGCTGTGGTTGCGGAATGTGCCGTCTCAGTCAGTATTTTAAGTCTTTGTTACTGTGTGAATGTCTCCCTCAGTGATGGAGTATCAGGTTCAGATCAACAACGTTAAGACCAAACTGCAGGACACGCGGGCAAGAAAGAAACAGCAGGAGGAGCTAATTATGAAGGTGGAGAATCAGGCTCTGAAGGTAAACTGGGAAAACAGGTTTCAGGTCTGGTTTCAGAACTTTCTTCTAGAATCTTCTAGAACTTTGTTCCTGTTCTTTCATAGAACCGGTTCCAGGCGTTGTTAAATGAGATCATCCAACAGGAAGAACGTGAAATGGAGCAGGTGAAAAGCTTTTTATTTTAGTATACATATATATACATACATACAGTAAATATAGAGTATATATTCTTTTAATGTAATGTATATTGTTGACAATGTATCATATTTATAATAATTGTTTATAAATTATTATTTTACTGTTATGTTTTTTTTCTTAATTCATGAATTTGAATTGAATTTGCTTCCTTTTAAATCATCATTTGACTTACTCCCAGTGAAGGTCATTCCTAATCCAGTAGATTATGTTCATTTATAATCCAGTGGATTATATTTTTAATCTATAAAAAACTGAGGAAAATTCAAAAATTAAAATTCTAAAATTTTAACTCATTCATTAACTTAATTTTTTTTTTTTATTTCAACAGTTGGCATCTCTGCAAGAGCAGCTGGACTCGCTGATCGAGAAGTGACCACGAGAGGCCGTAGTGGCGTCACGTTCAAAGCACGTCGTCGCTGTTGTTATTGTCCATTTCCTTTGTATTTCTTCTCATTAGATTTTTTTTGTTTTCATAGGTGAATCATTTTGTTAGTTGTTTTCTTTATTACTAAATGTAAGTAATTCAAAAGCAAAGTGAAATGTTTAAACAGTTGCGTGTCCTTTCACTGATGTTGACAAATTCATCTTCATCAGATCAGCTCATCAACCAAATAAACAAAAAACCTCTCACCTTTTGTAAAAAACGTTTGCAGTTTTCGTTTCATTTTTTATCAGAAATTAGAGTGTATTATTATTAGGATTTTAGCAATGAACTGAACTTCGCCGCATCATGTGACTGTGAAGATGATGTCGGTGATCTCCAATCTCCTGGCCTTGTCTCGCAGAGGAAACGCCAATCACAGGAGCAGGTGAGAGATTAGCTCCTCAGATTAAGGTAGTCATCGCCAAATCCTGTAATCCTGCCATCTGTCACAGAGCAACAGACAAGACAAGAAAAGATTCTGCAGAGGGTGGAGAAGACAAACCTTATAGAATCTTCATCTTTTCACCTGAGCATGGAGGAGACATATCTGCTCAAACATCCAGGAGTCAAGAAGAAGATCCTGGCTGGAGGCCGAGGAACTCTTCCTCATTTTCCACCTGGAACAAAGGTAGTTTAATTCATCATGCAACTCTCTGTGTGTCAGCTAGGAAAAAAATATTTTTTATAGGATTAAATCTCCAGGTTTTTCCCCAGTCCAATTGTCTAATCATAAATCATAGTTAAACGTATTTCTGACTGGAATATTGTGCGGCCATAGCTAGTGTTTCATTTCCAGACTCTCCTGGATGACTTTGAGCGAACAGTGATTGATGACAGTCGACAAGTCGGCCAACCCGCTGAAATCTTTGTGGGGAAAATGTTCAAGTTGGAAGTTTGGGAGACGCTGCTGATGTCCATGAGGATTGGAGAGGTGGCGGAGTTCTGGTGCGACGACATTGTGAGTTAGGTTTCATTAAATTTGATAGGTAGAATAGAGTAAAACTGAAACAGTAGTTATATACTGTTACATGAATAACATTGCATATTATAAAAAAAAAAAATGACGTCCCTTTTCTCCCAGAAAGCTACAAAAATATAATTGTACACAAATCACACAAAATTTGTGTGATTTTTTTTTTGCAAAATAAAACGTTTTCAGTCCTAATTCTCAGTGAATACAAGAATAGGTTTAAGATATAGAAACATAAATATGCTTGCCTAAATAAAAGCTCAGGCTAGCTGCCTTTTTCTCCTCCCCGCCGTAAAGGTGCTCATTTAAAAAAAACAACAACAATGAAACTGGGTTTTTCTTGTTTTAAAAAAATAACATTGTTATTTTATGTAATATACAAATCACATAACAAGGGTGGTGCATGCAAGGAGGCGGATCACTGACAGTGTGGGTGTGGAGTCCTCCGACATGATGTTCGTTGCGTCTTTCATTAACTCGAGTGCTTTAGCTGTTTCCTCAGCATTTGAAATGGAAACGTTTTAGAGATGGGATTAATGGCTCTCTGGAGGGAGCCGGATCTTTGGGATCTGTTCATTTCAAAAGAGCCATTCAAAAGACCGGCTCATTTGGCTCATTTTTATATTTATTCACTTAATTCATTTTGTCCTGGAAATAATCACAGGGAGGAATGATGGGCGGAGATTTGGATCAGAATAAATTCAAACTCAGATTTCCCACCAATATTTGAGTTTGAATTATTCTGAAATACTGACTATAGTTTCATTTGACATGTTTGGACAAGGTTTTAAAGTCTGATATAGAGTCACTGTAAATATTCCACTGCCATAATCCCTCTGAGTTGACAGTGAGATCACTATTCATCACTATGTATACAGTGTTTGACTTATGTTATTCCTGCAACACCTAAACACAACGCTAAATACACAATAATAAACAAAGCAGGCTACAATGTTTACAAAGTTCCATGTAAAAGGCTTTTAGTGCAAAATCAGCTTTTAGTGCACAATCTCCACACAAGAACATTTTTAACAATACAAAAAAATGTGCATACAGCCCACTACTACTACTACTACAAACTGTACAATGGACTTATAAAACTATATACATTCGTACATATATACAAATACACAGAAATACAAATGCCTTACATTTACATATTTACATTTTACAATACATTTAGCAGTCTCTTTTCATCCAAAGACACAATTTGAGTCAGTCAGTCAGTCAACAGTCAAGCTTCAGTCAACACTCAATGTGAGTAACAATGTTTCAAACAGTTAAATAGCAATAAAGTGCAACAGTGGTAAACACCCCCTGCCCTTATAGACCCTCGCAACGGCTGAGGAACAACTCCCAACAAAACCCTAATAGGGAAAACAAAAGGGAGAAACCTCAGGGTGAAAGACAGAGGAGGGGATCCTCACCCAGGACGGGCAGGCGGGCAGTAGCAAAACAATGATTTCAATGATTAGTCAATCAACAATCCAGCTACAGTCAACATACAAAATACAAACAATAATAATAAATAGTAATAAATAATAATAAATAGTAAAAGTACAGTTATAGTCATAGTAGGTCCTTGACATTTTAAATGTGTGCATTTAACCAACCCTGAGAATAAAAAGGGTGTGGAGGTAGGTTACTGAGTGTAACTAGCTGTTACACCTTCCTGTCCAGTCCTCTGCAGCGGCCCAGGGTCCGCATGTGCAGAAGGACCTCTGGCACCGCGACTCTGGCGGAATACTGACTGACCCTCAAGATTCTCAGGTTCCTGGAACTCCATAAGGGCATGCTTGTGATGAACAGGCTCGGTTGGTTGTTCCCTGGCTTCTAGGAGGAAATCCGTAGCCACAAGCACCTGCTGAGGGAAAAAAGTAAATCAGGAGACATTGTTGTCTTAGCCACAATTCTTTGCATTTTGAATATTTATAGAATATTAATTAGTAACACTGTAGTGTTATTGATTGTCACCAGCACCAGATCTATTTTTTCCATGATGTCCCTGCAGTCCTCCAGGACTGTTTTTAATGGGGAAAAGTCAACAGTGACAACAGACTGGGGAATGCCAAAGGTTTTTCTTCTGTTGTCCTTCGTCCTATTCCTGGTTTCCCTGTGTTCTCTGAACAGCCTCAGAGCCACACATCCAGAAATCCTGTTCGTGTCTGGTCTTTGGACAGCCTGGCCGTGAATCATGAACAGTCTGCAAATAGATGACAAGATTTATATTGTAATTACATTACAAAACACAAATTTCAGTGACTGGTCAAAAGGATCCTGACAGGAGTGCAATCCCTTCGTCCTATTCCTGGTTTCCCTGTGTTCTCTGAACAGCCTCAGAGCCACACATCCAGAAATCCTGTTCGTGTCTGGTCTTTGGACAGCCTGGCCGTGAATCATGAACAGTCTGCAAATAGATGACAAGATTTATATTATAATTACATTACAAAACACAAATTTCAGTGACTGGTAATATCTCCGATATCTCGGAGATGGACAATGCTGTTATTGTCCGGTTGAGACCGAGAAGGTATCCTGCCAGGTCATCAACTGCCTCCCATCCTGGAATTCCTCTTCTTGTGTCACGCCGACTATCCTGTCAAATGACTAAGATGATTTCATATAAGAGATCCAAATTCAAGCAAACTGATTTAGGCACAGTGATCAAGACACCATAGTTTTGATGAACAAGCTGTTGCCACTTTACCCGGGTTGATGGGATCTGTCGAGGGTCCTGAAATGATGGACTATCAGGAGCATCAAGAGTCGATCCCTAAGAATTATTATTCATTAAGCGGGCTTGAGAGGGTTCTTGGCTGGGGAGGGAGGGTACTGGGTGCTGTTGAGCCTAACTGTTCAGCTGACTGAGAAAAACAGAAGCAGGTATATTTAAATTTTTTGAAAGAGACAATTCAAGCACAACAGCTAAATTTATTTTTTTTGAAAGTCTACAAAGTACACAAAATGCCATAATCAATTAAAACCACGTGAAAACCTAAGAAAGAAAAACACACCACAATGTGAAGATGAATGAGAGCAAGAGACCCGAGCTGTCTGTCAGGCGACAAATGAAACGAGTCTGCGAGAATTATTTTACAGTGTCGTGATCGTTATAGTCATGCAACAGTATTTCCTGCTCCACCGGAATGAAGCAAAATCTGTGCTCAGTTGAGACTTCATATGTAGTCGCTGTTTGCTCAGTGGTTTTATTTAAGGAATGAAACATAACCGGATCTCATTAAATGGCCTCTCCATTCTTCCCCCTTGCTCTCATTCTCTCACTCTTTCTCTCCCTAATTTCTGCCTAAGCTTGCCCATGTCCATGCCCATGGCTAGTCTATTTCCATGTATTTTATATCGTTGTCCATATCCATGACACTGTCTATATCAGGGGTTGGCAACCCAAAATGTTCTTAGCCATACTGGACCAAGAAAACAAATAAACAAAAAATCTGTCTGGAGCCACAAAAAAATTAAAAGCCTTATATAAACCTTATATGAGGGCAACACAGCTGTAGTTGTACATCTTACACTTACAGCTGTGTTATACACTGTGTATAAAACAACTATAGTGTGTTGCATTTATGAAATCAATGAACTGCTGACAGAATTTTGACAAAGAATTTTAATTCTGCATGTAACAAATACATTTTTGGCACATGGTTGATAGTCTGCAGGGGTCGACGTCATCTTCATCTTCACTGTAAGGGCGGGCATACACTTTACGACTTTAGTCCCGATCCCTAAGAATTATTATTCATTAAGAGCACTAAGAGGAAAATTAGTTGTGCACAAATTCCATGCTATACAAATATGAAATGCGTGCTTTGCGGGCTTGTGAGGGTTCTTGGCTGGGGAGGGATTTTCTGACACTCCGATTGGGTAGTGGACCCTGATCTCTGGTCTGTAGAAAATCTGTACTTACCCTTAGTGATGGGAAGACCGACTCTTCTTACTGGCTCGGATCCTTGACTCTCGAACAGTAAAATAAACCAGTCGTGAACGAATCATTTCATTCGTTTTAGAGCAGGTGGCGCTTTAGCCCTATTGTGGGCGCTGTAAAGAAGGCTGCGGACAGTAAACTGAAGGCAACATGGTTTGCTTCTACTGACAAAGTCTACAAAGTACACAAAATGCCATAAGCAATTAAAACCAAGTGAAAACCTGAAAGAAAGAAAAACACACCACAATGTGAAGATGAATGAGAGCAAAAGAGATCCGTGTCACGTGAATTTTTTAACGACTCTGTGAGAATATTATAGTCTAATATTACATTAATATAATGATAATTTTATATCATTATAGTCTAATATTATGTTACATACAGTCTAATATTAGTCATATTAGATCGGTGCAGGCAGAAAGATTAAATACACAAAAGAACACCGGTAATGGTAAATACCTGTATTGTGTAACCGATTTGGGAATGGAGACGGAGGATATTTCGACAGAAAGAAGGATGCTATGGCTTTCACGTATTGACCGTGCTAATTTCAACCCAGATCCAAGCAAAAGGCATTACAAAGTCTGTTCTGAACAATTCTTTTTCAGGTAATTACATAATATTTTTATGTAACTCATATGTTTAATTGTGACTTTTACATTAACACGCTGTATTATTGTGTTAATAAATACCGCAATATATACGTTGTCTGGCTAATTTTCAACTTTTTGAATAGCATGTCGCTAATAACCAGCGTTAGAGTTTTTAAATAAATCTTTATTGAACATTCTTAATAGAAAGGACAATCAGCAGGGGTAGACGTCATCTTCATGATTTTAGTCCGTTTTTGACCCGATTTCTGAGACGCACGACCTGGCGACGCTCGGCCCGATTTCCCGTTTCGTCGGGGCTGTTTTTCCGTGCAGTGTACAGGGTGTAACGATGGCCGATGATCGATGGACGGTCGGAAGAATTTCTGACATCAGAAATTTTGGTCGACCGACAAATTCCTTTGCAGGGTGGAAGCATAGTGATAGTAAGAATGATGCGGTGTTAGTGGTACTGTCCACAATAAACGTAATAAATAATAAATAAACAACAAACGTACTGTCCACGTTTATTGAGCCATCTCCGACTCCAGATGCGCCGACGCCTCTTCCTTTTCGAATTTTCAGCGCAGAGTATCGCAGCAATCATAATGGCGGCCTTCTTCATTTGGAATAGCACGTCGCTAATAACCGCCGCGGAGCTTTCAAATAAATCTTTGTTGAAAACTCTCAATAGAAAGGACAGTCTGCAGAGGTCGACGTCATCTTCCTCTTCACTGTAAGGGCGGGCATACACGACCCGATTTTTGAGACGCACGACCTGGCGACGCTCGGCCTGATTTCCCGTTTCGTCGTTCGTGTTTTTCCGTACAGGGTATAACGATGGCCGATTATCGATGGACGTTCGGAAGAATTTCTGACATCAGAAATTTTGGTCGGCCGACAAATTCCTTTGCACAGTGTAAGCAGAGCCCCGAGCGGACCACAGCATTTCTCCCTCAGTGCGCCTGCGCAAAGTGATAGTGATAATGCGCGGTGTCAGTGGCACTGTCCACAATAAACGTATTGTCCACGTTTATTGAGCCATCTCCGACTCCAGATGCGCCGACGCCTCTTCTTTTTCGAATTTTCAGTGCACAGTATCGCAGCAATCATAATGGCGGTCTTCTTCTTTTTGAATAGCATGTTGCTAATGACCGGCGTCGGAGCTTTCAAATAAATCTTTATTGAAAACTGTCAATAGAAAGGACAGTCTGCAGAGGTCGACGTCATCTTCCTCTTCACTGTAAGGGCGGGCATACACGACCCGATTTTTGAGACGCACGACCTGGCGACGCTCGGCCTGATTTCCCGTTTCGTCGTTCGTGTTTTTCCGTACAGGGTATAACGATGGCCGATTATCGATGGACGTTCGGAAGAATTTCTGACATCAGAAATTTTGGTCGGCCGACAAATTCCTTTGCACAGTGTAAGCAGAGCCCCGAGCGGACCACAGCATTTCTCCCTCAGTGCGCCTGCGCAAAGTGATAGTGATAATGCGCGGTGTCAGTGGCACTGTCCACAATAAACGTATTGTCCACGTTTATTGAGCCATCTCCGACTCCAGATGCGCCGACGCCTCTTCTTTTTCGAATTTTCAGTGCACAGTATCGCAGCAATCATAATGGCGGTCTTCTTCTTTTTGAATAGCATGTTGCTAATGACCGGCGTCGGAGCTTTCAAATAAATCTTTATTGAAAACTGTCAATAGAAAGGACAGTCTGCAGAGGTCGACGTCATCTTCCTCTTCACTGTAAGGGCGGGCATACACGACCCGATTTTTGAGACGCACGACCTGGCGACGCTCGGCCTGATTTCCCGTTTCGTCGTTCGTGTTTTTCCGTACAGGGTATAACGATGGCCGATTATCGATGGACGTTCGGAAGAATTTCTGACATCAGAAATTTTGGTCGGCCGACAAATTCCTTTGCACAGTGTAAGCAGAGCCCCGAGCGGACCACAGCATTTCTCCCTCAGTGCGCCTGCGCAAAGTGATAGTGATAATGCGCGGTGTCAGTGGCACTGTCCACAATAAACGTATTGTCCACGTTTATTGAGCCATCTCCGACTCCAGATGCGCCGACGCCTCTTCTTTTTCGAATTTTCAGTGCACAGTATCGCAGCAATCATAATGGCGGTCTTCTTCATTTTGAATAGCATGTTGCTAATAACCGGCGTCGGAGCTTTCAAATAAATCTTTATTGAAAACTCTCAATAGACAGGACAGTCTGCAGAGGTCGACGTGCCGTTTTCACCCGCACAGTGTGAGCTCTCTGGTCGTGTTCGATGATCGGACCGTACAGTGTGAATACATAAATCGTGAACTCCGTCCGTACATCACTCTTATCGTGTGTGATAAATCGTGAACTCCGTCCGTACATCACTCTTATCGTGTGTGATAAATCGTGAACTCCGTCCGTACATCACTCTTATCGTGTGTGATAAATCGTGAACTCCGTCCGTACATCACTCTTATCGTGTGTGATGGTATCAACGACAAGAGTTTCAGAAATCGTGCATTGTATGCCCCATAGTTCACGTGGGAGACCTGCTCACGTACAGTATGTATGTAGATCCGAAGATTGCCAAATACATGCCCCTCATGTTCATGTAAGTGTCGAGAATGGCAACCCATAGTTCGAACACGTTTGTCCGGTATAGAAAGGTTTTCAATATTACTTCATTTTCGATTCTTCGCAAGAACGGACCGGTCTCTTCAGCAGTGAAAGCAGATGACGTTCTGTTTTACTACAGGAACTTTCTTTTCCATGATATAAATTTGGCGCCACCTAAAGATATGTGGCGCCAAATTTCGAGCGCCAAAATTATGTTACAAGATTATCATCTTCAATTTATAATTATATTTAAAAAAGAACAAATAATAATAATAGAATAAAATATATATACAAATATAAATATAAAAATTTAATTAAATACTCGTTATTTTCCAAAGTCCAACAGAAGGACGAAAGAGCCATATGCGGCATGGAGGCGCGGGCTGGCAACCCATGGATCGTTGTTATCATCTATTTCCATGTCTTCTATATCATTGTTATCGTCTATTTCCATGTCTTCTATATCATTGTTATCGTCTATTTTCATGTCCCTGTCTTTGTCCATGTCTATGCCCATGTATGTAATCATGTTCCCATAGACATTGATATAATTAACATGGACATCCATTCCTTTAGCTAGAAGTTGTAATCACACTGACCTGTGTTGTGTCTCTGTGATAAGTCTCACTCGTGTCACCTTTTATAAACCTGGTATAAACGATACATACTAACTCCTCCCTTATTCAAGGAACTTCAAGGAAAGGTAAAACAGGTAAGGCAGTGGGAGTGCTGAATAGGTGACACACGAGCGGGAAAATGATCACAGACAATTATATTTTCTTCTCATGAACAAAAGACATAGGACAAATGAAAAAAAAAAAAGTTTGATTGTTATCGTCTATTTCCATGTCTTCTATATCATTGTTATCGTCTATTTCCATGTCTTCTATATCATTGTTATCGTCTATTTTCATGTCCCTGTCTTTGTCCATGCCTATGCCTATGTATGTAATCATGTCCCCATAGACATTGATATAATTAACATGGACATCCATTCCTTTAGCTAGAAGTTGTAATCACACTGACCTGTGTTGTGTCTCTGTGATAAGTCTCACTCGTGTCACCTTTTATAAACCTGGTATAAACGATACATACTAACTCCTCCCTTATTCAAGGAACTTCAAGGAAAGGTAAAACAGGTAAGGCAGTGGGAGTGCTGAATAGGTGACACACCTCTGTGAGGGGAAAGAGCGGGAAAATGATCACAGACGGTTATATTTGCTTCTCATGAACAAAAGACATAGGACAAATGAAAAAAAAAAAAGTTTGACGAAAAGACCCACGAACACTGGAATCATGTTAGACAATACGACATAATGATAATAATAATAAGAAGAAGAACAATAAAAAGTAAAAAATAAAGAAAAGTTGAACTCTCTGCGGAATAGTAAACCCTGAACAGAAAGTGAGGAGAGCCTTTCCACCATTGGTGCATTTCAATTTAAAAAAGACTTACACTAACTATATTAAGGACATCTCACCTACGAGCCAAGAGTTTCTTTAGTTTTTTTGGAGCTATCTGCTCCCATCTAGTGGAAGAGATTTGAATTGTTTTGTCTCACTTTCACATTGAGGAACACAAAAGAACATTTGTTAAAACAATTTATTTGCACTAAGCACAAAATACAACGCTGGGAGAAACGAGTGAGAATCCAAACTTATGCGAAATCTGGTGGAAGAAACGTCAGCGGATCACAGCCAATCTCAGCTTTTTAATGTGGTTCAAGTTTTATTCGCTTCTGTTTCCATGCATTGCTTGTTATTGTTTTTGTTATCGGCTACGTTTTCATGACAAGGAAAATAATGTACAACCAATGTTTTTCTTTCTCGTACTAGAAGTGAAATAATCTTTTTTTTTTTTATTTTATTTTCATCAACATTTTTAGCACACTGGTTTGTATCCCATCGTGTCCAAAGGCATGAGGTTAATAGCTGAAGGAAAAGACCCCTTGGAGGGTCAGAGACACATGTGTGGAATGGGAAACCTCTTTCATTATCATTCAACTGGATTCTCTGATCTGGATGAGCTGATGAAAAATCCTCAACCACTCATCTTCATCATGGAGCTGCTGCAGGTAAAAACAAAAAAAAACAAAGTTAGACAGTTGTACTTGCTAGAAAAAAAAAATCTCATAACATATAATCACTTTATATCCAAAGCTTACACTTGAAAATGCACACGGTTGCGGTCTATCTGAAGGAAGATTCTACATCTAGAGCAGTACAGGACCAAAAAAAAAAAAAGAAGAAAAAAAAAACCAATAATTCTATATTTTGTGCATTGAATGTTGGTTGTTTTTTTTCCTCCAGGTCGGAGATCCAATGTCCTACCACAGAGAGTCGTGGATGATGGAGAAGGATGAGAAGCTAACGACGGTACCGCTTCTTCACATGCAGGGAAACGCTCTGGTCAGACAGAGGCAGTTCAGAGAAGCGGCCAGTAAATACAAGGAGGCAGTTCTGCTGCTGAAAACGGTCCAGTCCAGAGTGAGTCCTGACCAAATAGGAGTCAACTGTAAATACATAAATCGAATGATCACAACCGAAAATATAAAATGCGATTGCAATGTGGCTTTAACTTTTATTGAAGATGTATGTATTTCTTTATTTTTCTCTCAACAATTTCTTATTATTGGGTTTTTTTTCTTTATGCATTGGAACACAACTAAATAAATTGACAATAACAAACTCTTTAGGCCGCATAGGAGCACAGGCTCTTACTAATGATCCTTCTTTATGGAGTTGAACGAGTTTTTTGTTGCACCCCAGCTTGCTCAGCAAAAAAAAAACACATCCAAATTGGAGATTTAGGTTAATTTTTAACCCTAAATTAACCATAGATATGAGTGTGAATGGCTCTTGGTCACCACATGTGGAATTATCCGTGGTGTACTTCACCTTTTTAGGACTGATTTCAGAGTTTTATTGAGTTACAATAAAATGCCTGCTCCTAAAAAAAAAAGAGAAAAAATTCTGTGTCTCAATATTAAGACCCTTCTCTTTTTTCTTCACGTGTTCAGGAGATGCCTGGTGATGTTGACTACATCAGCCTCGGTCGGATGATTGTTCCTCTGCAGCTGAATTACTGCCAGTGTTTGTTGGAGCTGGAGGAGTATTATGAGGTGGTGGAGGTCACCACTGAGCTGCTACACAAACACAAAGGTGAGGATTTTCAACCTGTTTCGAAGCTAAAAGCTCGACTTTGAGAGGCGGAGTTATTGATTTAGTAAGATGATAAGAAGATAACAGTATGTGAATTCTTGGTGGTACAGGAGTAGCAGATACTGGTACACAAGCCTAGAGTGCCCTCTTGTGGCTGTTAGAGTGAAGATAACAAACGTGAAATTATATATTTTAGGTATATATATTTTATATATTTAAGTCGCACTTGAGTATAAGTCGCAAACCCAGCCAAAGGATGAAAAAAAAAGTGCGACTTATTGTCAGGAAAATATGGTAGTTGTTGTTGTGTTACAGTAGTAGAATAATAGATGTTTGTTCAGTGTCATTTTTTTAAACGTCTGCCTCTTGTAATTGTGTTTCTGAGACAACCCTGAGCCCCTGTTGTCTTTTATGTGGTTTCTCCTACCTCAGACTGCGTAAAAGCTTATTACAAAAGGGCTAAAGCTCATGCTGCTGTGTGGAACGAAAAAGAAGCGCGTCAGGATTTCAACATGGTGGCTCAGCTGGATATCACTTTGGCCTCTCTGGTCAGGAAGGAGCTGAAGTTGTTGTCAGAGCGAATGAAAGAGAAATACTGGGAGGAGAAGGAACAATTCTGGAACAAACTGGAGAGGAAGGGCAGCAGACCTGATGATGAGGAGGAAGGTGAAGGAGGTGATGAAGCTGCGGATGAAGGAACGATCAGAGAAACACGAGTTGAGTCTTCGAAAACAGAGGGAAAAGACTGGCAGCAGATGCTGAGACTGGTGATGATTCTTCAAAAAGAGGGAAACTTCCTCATCAAAGAAAAACAATTCCAAGAGGCTTCTGAGAAATTTGGTGAAGCCTTAGAATATGTGGAGTTTCTTCAGAAAAAGGTATTACCATCAACAACACAGGGTTAATTCAGTGGTTCTTAATTTTTTTCTGTCATGTCCCCCCCTTGTGGACAGAATTATTGCCATTGCAGGGGAGTGTGGCTGGAATGAATGAAGTAAACATAACGAAGCATACTGTCCAAGACACTGGCAAAAAAACTGATTGGTTGAAGGTGGTGTAAAATGATATGTAAAAAATTAAAACATCTGATGATAATAATAATAACAATAATAATAATATTGCAGGAGGCCTTTATTTTTAATCAAATTAATCTGTGAAAATACCTCGTAGGTGCCAATAAAGAAGTTGCTACTACTGATAAAAATAAAATTATTTTGACACATCGTTCAAACGTCCTTATATGTAAATCATATTTTAATCCTTATCCAAATGAAACCATCCAAATTCATCTGTGTCTCGGCTTCACTTTCGCCTCGCTTTCTCTTTATTTGTAACCTTCTCTTCAGACCTCTTTAGCACTTCCTTTTCTCTCACACAGCCATCTGCGTACCCTCTTTTCTGTGTCCTCCACCTGAATCCATATGTGTCATCACTCTCTACAGCACGATCATGTCATCTGTCTGTGTCTTCCCTCTGCGTTCCCACAGGCAGGTGAGCAGGGAGAAGACTGGGAGTCTCTGGAGAAAGTAGGTCTTCCTCTGATATTGAACCTCAGTCAGTGTAAACTGGAGATGAAGGAGAACCAGGAGGTGGTGGAGCTGATGAACAAAGTGCTTAGGAAACACAAAGGTTTGTGTTTATCATCACTGAGTTTGAGAGTCATACTTTTTATGCTCTTTTCTTTCCTCCTAAATGTAGTTTTGGTTCCATTTTCATCTCCCTAGTATTTCTGATCTGTATCATTTCCTTTTGTTTCTACATTATTTTTTTTTTTCTGTAGGAAACTTAAAGGCCTTGTATCAGCGAGCACAAGCTCATGCTGCCCTGTGCCACCAAGATGAAGCTCGTCGTGACTTTGAAAGGTTGGAGAAATTGGATCCAAAGTTCAAACCTCTGGTCCGTCAGGAGCTCAAGTCATTAGGAGAGCGCGTTCGCTCGATGCACACCAGCCAAAAAAAGACATACTGGGATCTGACACAGGACAGATGGGGACCCGGAGGAAGCAAAACTAATGCTGAAGCCAAAAATGAGACAAAACAAAATGAGGTGGATGAAAATGCAGAAGAGAAAATGATCACAGAAGGAGAAAAGGCAAAGAATCAGACTGGTGCCGAAGATGAATCTGAGGAAGAGAAAATCAAAGATTGTGGAGAAAAGCAGGATGAGAAAGTATAAAACATTATATATATATAACATAATACAAAACATAAATTCATACATACAAAAAACATTGCAAGACAAAGCAGTCTATTAGAATGTTATGTCCAATTTATTCATTTCTGATGATAACATAAATGGAAGATACATGGAAGATATACCAGAAAAAAAAAAAAACAATGTAAACAACAAAAACACGTAAACAAAGAAAATCCAAGGGAACATAATTGATTGAACAGAAACGAAAATGTGAATATTTCAACATTTTTATCTCACACAATCAATTAGGAGTAATGTTAGTTTGTTATTTAAATATATATAATTAATAGAGATACGGTGTGATGGTTTTAAATAATGACGTGGAGTGACAGAGATGTTAAACTGTAACATTGACAGAAAGGCGCCTATAATATGTATAGAAATAAAATGTATTATTATTATTATTTTTATTTTTTTTTTTGTCTTAACAATTAAAAGCAAAAAAAATCTGTTGTTCGGTCTCCTCACTGTTTCCAGAAAAAAAAGTTTAACATATCCTAAATAAAAAGTTTCCTTTTGTGGCAGTAGAGAGCAGCATTACGACGGCCACCGTCCGGCATACCGGAAACGCGTCCGAATCAGAAGAAGGAAGTGTCACTGCTTTGCCGGAAATTAAGTCAAACTGAAGTTGATGTCAAACTGAGGCTCAGTAAGGAACCGTTTCTGCCGATAAATATGTAACCTGCTGCTGACAGTGACCGTAACGAAGCGGCAGTTGTTTATCTGGAGACTGGCGACAAAGGGACGTTCACTGACCGGAAGGGATAGAGGTTTCCGTTTAAGGAAGTCAGTTGAGAACGAGCTAAGAGGCTAACGGGCGTTAGCAGCGGCTGAGGGGCCACCGCTGGTGTAGCTTCACCAGGTGGAGGTCAGTGGAAAGTAAACGGCTTTTCCATAACTCTAGTAAACTGTCCTTTGGAATGGATTCATCCTTGGGGATAAAAGAAGAGCAGTGCTTGGCGATATCCTTTTCATGTTCAGCATATTTATGAATATGTTTTGATTTTGCTTTGCTTCATCTTCTCATCTAGTCTAATCATTGTTTAACTTTTGCCAAGATTTCTTTAAATTCAAGCCGGAAACGATGCCAAAGTAATCCTCCAAGTCATTCCCACTACACGAGTATGATTTATTTCACTGTCTTTTTTTCTTTAACACACGGGGTTGATATTTGGTAGAAATATTTATTGTGAGAAATAGAAATTGTGGCTACTGAGGGTGCAACCCCTGTTATAAATCTAAAAGGAATTAATAGATTAGAATTTAGCTCATGTTAGAGCTCTTCATATAGCTGTTTTTTTGTTTTTGTTTTATTATATCATTGTTCCAGTGTAGTAGATTATCATTTTATGATCTGTATAGATAAGAATGTTGGTGTCATAAATTCATATTTATTGGTTTTTCAATGATCTGGAAAGACTGGAAAATAGATCAACAATTAAGTAAACATGGAAAATTTAAATTTATTCCTCCTCCATGGATTTCCTGCATTATGAGTGAACGCAAACGAGTTAAAGGTTGCGATGCACTTGGAGACATCTCCAGCGACACTCCTGAGATCATCGTTGTTTCAGGTCTGGCTCTTGTCTGTGTCCCAGCAGCACAGACCCGCAATGTTTATCCTCCTAAGCCAAAGTCGTCTACTGGCTTTTTCAGCTTCTTCCATTGCAGCCTTGATGGCTACTTTATCACCTAGCTGTGATTCCCGACTGTGCATAGGTCTTATAAAGTGAGTGTGCAGCCAACTCTCTGCAGACCACTTCAACCGGTTCACAGTGAAACCATTAAGCCTGCCACCCTGCAGTGTTTCACCAGCTCATGGTGCCACGAACTGTGAGTTTAATTTGAAGCACGTGTTCTTTGAAGGCAGAGAGAAGCATCGACGTGTTACAGTGTGATTTTGAAACCTGAGCTGCCTGCCAAGATCTACTATCAGCACCCAGTCAATAGCAGCATAGAGGATGGGACTGATTTTCTACTTTACTTTGACAAAGAAGATGCTTCTCTGGTGGCAGGCTTGCTGTGTTTTGTTTATTGTGCCGGAGGTGGTCGTGTCTCCAGCAGTAGTATCGCTCCCCTATCTCGATCAACCATCGGACAGTTGTTCAAGAAGTGCTTTGTAGTCCAGCTATGGGTACAGCCAACTCGAGGGCGATGGAGCTTGTTGTTTCCAAGCCCTCTGAAGGTAGCTGTTGACCTTCCTTTTCATGGTTTCCACTGTTGACATTACCTCATACGCCAGTAGTGGAAACAGGATGCAAGATAAGATGCCATGTTGGTAAGTCTAAGGGTCATCTCCATGATATTGGCTTTGATGGCTGCTGTGTCTCTGAGGATACCGTTGATGACCTTGCTGACAAGGCCATCTCTGAGGATACCGTTGATGACCTTGCCAAGGGTGCTGACAAGGCCGTAAGCAGTGTGTGGGGACGGTGCCATCACAGCGGTAACTGGGACTGGTGGTTTTGAACCTGCAACCTTCTGGACTCAAGTCCGCTTGCCCCACTAGCAAAGTTTGAACTTTTCTGGGTTAAAACTCATCAGTGCCCAGGATAGCAGTTTGTTCCAGGTATTGCGAGTGACGTTATCCATTAAGGCTGTTAAACAGAGGAGTTACATACTGTCTGTTTTTACGTAATTTTTGAACCAGTCACGAGTTTTGTTTTTTTGTTTTTACTCTTTTAGTGTTTAAGTTTTTTCACTAAATCACTAAATCTTGTTTTTTTTTTTGACGAAAATTTTTTTACCAAAATCTTTTTTTTTTGTTTTGTTTTTTTCCGAGTTTGATGAAAAATTTTTTACCGATGTGTTTTGTGAGAGTCTTTGTCCTCCTCAATACTTATGTTTCCTTGATTGTTCTTCTCACACTGTGAGAGGGCAGGAGCTGAGGTCAGGTCAAAAAGAGCCCAGGCTGCTGTCACTCATCGAACGCAGTGGAGAGTTTTTGTAAGTATCAAACAGCAACTAAAAAGAAAAAACAATCTTTACTTTGACAGCGGGACAGCAGGGTTGTCTTTCTCTCCGTCTCTCACCTGTTGTTTCTTGGTTACTTCCTTAGTCTGTTTGATGGCCTGATTAGTTAAGAACACCTACGCTTTTCTTGTGTTTCTACTTAAACTCTCATTTCAGAAATGTTGGTTCACCCTGTGGAAATAATATGTATTAGGACTAATTAATTATAAAGTTCTTTTAATAGTTTTTACTGACAAACTTTTGATTAAATAAAAAAAAAGGTCCCCAACCTTTTTTGTACCAAGGACCAGTTGTCGAATTATCATAAAGGACCATTAAATTTTCTAGATAACATTTTTTTTCTGTTAGTATTGCGGTTTCAATGACATTATTTTTTAAATATGGGCAAATCTTTAAATGAAGAAAGTAAATAGTGAGTGGATTCTCTTTCAATGAAGTCAATTAGTAAAAATAAAATACATTTTTTCCCATTAGGGACTATTACCTGTCCACGGACCGGGGTTTGGGGATCCAAAAAAATTACAGTTTTCTTTCTTAACTTATTTACTCGGTGGGCAACGTATAAACTGAAATTGCTGTATTTGTCAGATCTAGTTGTCAGATGGGTATGATCTCATGTATTAGCGCCTACTGAATCTAGGTCTCAGTACAGATTGAGTTACAAAGAAATGAATTAATTTTTCCTGAGGTTGTGTGAAAGGTTTGTTTTTTGTTTTTTTTTCAAACTTTTATCAACCTCTGAATCGTTCCTGATTGTTTTTTTCAATATGTTTCAGATGTGTTAGGTGAATTTAATTGATGATTGGAAATGTTTTGTGATGGGGACCAATGGGGTTCGGTAGATGTTTGTGTTTTTGTGGTCAGTTTAAGAAAGATTTTCATAACTGCAGAGCTGGTAGTTTTTAGCCTCTTCGCTCCAGTTTCTTTCAAGGAGACAGTAGACAATAGATTGATAAAATAATAACAATATCAATAAAAAAAAAACATGTGTTGCCTGGGACATTCGAAACTTGCGTAAAATTGACCTAAAAAATCTGAAGTCTATTATTGCTTCAACTACGGCAAAGAGAACATCTCCCATCGTCAACAACTTGTGATGTAGTTGCTCACATGATTGCTGGAACAGCTCTGTGATTCGCATGTGACCCGGATGACAATTCGCAGTTTAACACCCATTGTTACAACGGCAAAGCTTTTGTGAATGAGAGATGAACATCTATCAGATGACAAGATGGTCGAGACGCAGGAGATAGTTGAACTTTGACTTGTTTTGTTTTCTGTCATGGATTTATGTGTGTTGTGTTACGGGATTCGTCTCGAATGTGACATGTCTTGTCGTAAATCGTAACTAATGACTGGTTACACCATTAGCGTCGGTTTGGTTCGTGAAACGGGTTGCGGTTATTCCTAGAGCTCACAGCTCCTCTGCTCAGTTTTAGATGGTGATGCGATTCACGTGGACAAAGGCTTCAGCTCATAGTGTCGTGTCGTGTAAGGACCTGGGGGCAAACTCAGAGCATCTCTGATAGAGGACGATCAGCAAATATGTCATGAATGGGCTAGTGTTTTTATCCTGTGGTCTAAGATACGTATATTAGTCCTTGAAATAAAAACTGCTGCTGCATAATCTTACGTAAAAAAAAAAAAAAAAATCCAACATAGAAGTAAAGAGGCATCAGTCACAAATAATGGATAACTACATAGTCAACATCCATTTTTGATGTTTTCTAAGCCTGAATTATCTTTGTCTCCTACATCATGTTTGCAGTTTAGCACTGTGACGTTTTAGTCTCACTGTAGGTAAACGTTTTGCCAAATAGCCCTAATGCTGAGTTCACCTTGGTTTGACATTGTAATTGGTTAATCTACACAAGCGAGAGGGCGGAGGCATTTACGCGACGATGCGCTACTACTGATAGGAACTGGTAGCACAATCTAACTAAAATGTGTTTTTCTTGTTTAGGTGAAGGCTGTTAAAATAAAATAAAAAGTATTATTTTTTGACTTGGAGATAAATAAATGAGCTGTTCTATTTCTTTAGCTGCTGCTTTTGCTTTTCCTTTCCTATTCATTCGAAGCTCTTATCAAGGCCCAACAGCCTGACCCTTCTCTGCCAAATGCTTTGAAGTTGTGATGTTGATGACTCACTCGTGGTTAATAAACCATGGTCCTCTTAAATGATAAACTGCTAGTACCAAGGTCCACCGCGGGGATTCGCCGATTGAGATCTGGAAAAGATCCATGAGACACTTTTTGACTTTTCGTTTTTTTTTTTAAAGAACAATTGTTTTTCAGGCTGGACGTGGATACTGGTGCGTCTGGTGCTGGTGGCATTTACCTCCAGGATGATGCCCTACCACATTAATTTATTTTTTTATCCCCGCTAAGGTCAGAAATCTGTCTGTTGCCCGCTCTGTACTACGAAGTACAAACCCCTCTTTGCGCTCATGCAGCTCTGTTGTGCAGTGATGAGAAGCCATTGCTTGTGATATCTGAAAGGAACAGGAAGTGTAGTTAAGGAGTGGTGCATTTGATATTTATAGTGGTAGGGATTGTAATATGAGATGATCTGAGCTTTGACAGTAGAATCGCAGATTTGCTGCTCTGTATTCTTCAGTGAAATGTAAGGTTACATGAATACATGAATAGTATTTTATATACCAGGATTGAGTGTCAAATGGGGCCACATGTCCAGGGTGTGCCCTGCATTTGCCCATTGACAGCTGGGATTGGCTCCAGCACATCCCTGCAAAGGAATAAGGGGTGTGTGGATGTGTGTTTGATTGTTTGTTTGTTTGTTTGGAATTGACTTATATGGCAGGAGCCAAGACGTTAAAAGTCCTGTAGTTGTTTGGCTCCACTACCCAGTACTTCCTGTTACATAGGTAGGACTATCAGGGTGAACTTTAAAAAAAACCTTGTCAACAAACAAGGAAAAGTCTGAGGTTCGACTCAGCGGTTTATTTTTTTTCTGAATATTTTCTGAATATATTTTCTAATATTATTGTAAGTTAGTTAAAACTCAGAGTTGAATAATGTTTTAATTTTCTTTTTTTTTTTTTTTTTAAATTGTTTCAGGTTGTGCGTGTTGGCGACTCCTGATGCTGTTGTGTCTCGTCCAGTGGCTCAGCTCTCCATTCCAATCAATAGCAGCTTTGAAATCATACGAGGTATGTGACAGTTTTCTCCCTGCAATGGCTTGTATTTAATAAACTGCTTCACAGTTGGCGCTGTATATTTTCGTAGCGACGATTTCTTATTTAGAAATGTTTTTTTTTCCCCAGATGTAAGTCTACAGGTAATGACTCGAGTTTGCCAAAAAGCAAACAGTTTTGTTAAACTGAGCCAATTTAAACAGTTCAAATTATGAATATGAAAAAGAGATGAAGGCTGTGGAAATAATTTATGACGCCTGAGCTTTATGGCCGTAGAAGACTCTGTCCTGGTTTGAGAGTGTTCTTCCTCTGATTTCAGATGCTGAAGAGGCTCTTCTCATCAACTTCTCCGTAGATGGTAGGTAAACCACAATGAGATTTCCGAAAACAAAGCCTTTGTCAGAAAGTGTGCAGCGGTTTTTCGGGACGTCTGTTGTTGAGGAAAATCCCAAGAAGTGTCACGCGTTTGTGTCTTTCCGGGTGACTCTGCAGCTTTTGTCAGGATTCGAATCAAGGGTGAAAAATCTCCCGTGCTGCTGCTGGAGCTGCTTGACGATGAGCGCAGTCAGACCTTCCTGGCTCAGGTGAAAAGTGCGCAGGAACAAGGTGAGACTCCCATGTCCACGATGTTTAAATATTTATTCTGTGATGTAATATTTATTTAGAGGCGGAATTACACTGCACAATCTTTTCTTCTGTCTCTAAAGAAAAGACTTAGACAATACCTAATTTTCCAGTGGACTAGTCTTTAAACCCAGCTGTTCTGTTACCAATCAAATCACTAATACCTGTATTTCTTAATTGTTTGAATTTCCATTGCGGTGCCTGGTGCCAACTGCCATAAAAACAGAAGAAAAAGAAACCCTCCTCCTGTGTCTTTTAGCTCAAGTTGTTGTCTGCCTTTTATCTTTAGAGTAGAATCAAAGGGAATCAGCGAGCACAGCGCTCTTCCTGCCACGTAACAACGTTTCTTCAAAACAGCCCATGGGGGGCCTTGTCTCTGGTTACTTGTGTTTACAGCTACATCCAAAGCAGCGAAACTAAGAGTGATGGCGGCTCCAACACCTCAGAGAACTCCGGTCCCTGTTCCACCGCAGAGAATCAACAAGACCCTAAACTCAAATTCTGGGCTTCACCAGTCAAAATCTGCCAGTGCACTTCCTGTCACCAACAGCGGTACAGCCCATCAGACAGGTAACGACAGACACACACACACACTGTGTAAATGTTAATTTTGTCAAATGTTATCATCTTTATACACATATTTATAACTGCACATAGTGACCAGTAACAATGTTTACCTATATTTACATTATATACACATATGTGTGTTTATATATGTCTATATATGTGTATATATATATATATATATACTGTATGTATATATGTCTATATGTATGTAT
>NC_024321.1:1479815-1486579 GCF_000523025.1 Cynoglossus semilaevis
ATATATATATATATATATATATATATTATTATTGACCAATAAATTAGCCTCCTTATTGGTCAATTTGACTGATTTCAGTTTCTGTGTAAGGCCAGCTATAGTGCAGGCTTTTTATTTACATATAAAGTCCATTAACCACGCCCATCGCACGATCTCCGGCCAAACATCAGTCACAAATCATGAGTAGATTCTATGTGGCTGTATCTGTAAAGGGAACGTACCAGCCATAATTCCATATCTTTTGGGAGGTTAATAGATCTTCCACTGAGACCCTCAGACTTTCTTGATTCAATTCTGAATTCTATCTTCCCCAGACACTGCTCCATCCCTTGCTTTCAACTTAGGATTTGAAGATGGCTCGAGCAATGCTCTCAAAGTGGAAGAGATAAAGAACCAGCAAAACCGTTTGGTTGCCTCCAAAGAACCTCCCCCTGTTCCTCCTCTGCCTCCTCGCAAGGCCTCCGTCACTCCGTCTAACCCTCAGTCTTCTGCACTGGTCACTAGAGACAGCGCTGCGTCTGTCCAGACTAAAGAGAATTTCTCCAGCTACAACACTAAACCAGAGTGAGTTCAAACACATCTCGTTTGTTGTTGTATTTCTTTATCTTCTGTGCTGTTTATTTGGTCCCTATGTGGGAAGTCAAGTTATATATTTCCTAATATTTTCTATATATTTCTGAAATTTCCTAATATTTGATGTTTTTTATATTGACAATTTGTCAAATTGGAATATAAGCTGCAGATTTAACGTCACCAAAACCTGTATTGACATTGAGTTGTTTTTCTTCAAAGTAAACTTCATGTATGACTTAAGAGAGTGGTTCGCAAACTTTCTCTGCTGGCGCCCCCTTTTGGATCATAAGAACATTTTTGCGCTCCCCCCCCCTCCCTCACACAAGAAAAAAAACATGACACACGCACACGTTTTATTTTCAGACTGGTTTATTTCACACATTATAAATGCTACTTCTGCTCCGAACAGATTGAAGGGGCAACAGCAAAATAAGAGGAAGAATTAAAAATAACGGGCTCCTTTTGCAATGTCATTATCGGATATTAATTTCAAACCGCCTTCAACCAGTCTGGTTTTGGGTTTATAGGGATAGGCCAAAGATCTATTATCACCCTTTGGAACTCACATAGTTGCAGGAACTAAATATGTTTCTATCAGCAAGTAAGGACAAAGAAGGAACTAAAAGTTTACAAGCGCCATGAGAACCAAGAACCCTGTATCTGCGGTGTCCTCTCTACACTCTTGCCTAGTGGTAATGATATAATGATGTGTTGTGTCGATTGTTTTAATGCATATTTCTATTACTTCTGAATCTGTGTCAAGACCAGGCATGGGCAAACTAAGGATGCGGCCCGTTCAACGTTTTAATCCGGCCCGCCAAACTTTTCCAAATTATATAATTTATTTGTATTATCATTATACTTTTGCCTTTTCCCTGCAATACCCACGTTTCCCCAATAGATGGCGTGGAAAATGATAAAAGCATTTTAGCATTTTCTTTTATCTTTTAGGATAATTTGGATAATTTTAGGATAATTGTGGTCTGGTCTAGACAGATGTGTATTTTGAGGTTTAAAAACTTGTTTTTTTTTTTGTTTTTTGTTTTTTTTTCTGCAGTAGTTTCAGGTCAGGGTTGGATCATTCAGACAGACCCCTCTCCTGGTGTGACAGTCCCACCACGTACAGTACGAGGCAGGCTTCTTTCCCCAGTCAGGCAGGACAGAGAGAATATCTGATCAAACATAGACTGGGGAAGAAGGAGAGCGAGTATGTGGACATTCAAGGCTTCAGGTGAGACAATCTCTGCACATGGTTTACGCTGTCGGTAAAAAAAAAACAAAAAAACAATTGAAATATGCTACCAAGGCTCCCATCATCATCATCGTCGTTGTGCTGCAGGTTTTTCGTTGGAACGTGGAATGTGAATGGTCAGTCCCCTGACAGCAGCCTGGAGCTGTGGCTTAGCTGTGAGGCAGAGCCTCCTGATGTTTATGCTATTGGGTCAGGACAACACGTTTATGCAACATTTCTTCTTTCGTTTTCAGCTGACTTTTACAACGTATTAACATATATTTTTTAGATTTCAGGAGCTGGACCTGAGCACTGAAGCATTCCTCTACATGGACTCGTCCAAAGAGCAGATCTGGGTTGAGGCTGTGGAGAGGAGTTTACATCCCAAAGCGAAATATAAGAGGGTGAGCAGCGAAGGTCGCCCCCTGAATGATTTTTTGATCTCGTCGAGAGAAGAGAAATATACAGATGATGTCTTGTTTTTGTTCGTCTAGGTTCGGATCATCCGACTTGTGGGGATGATGCTCGCCGTCTTTGTCAATAAGAATCTGAAACATCACATTAAGGAAATCGCTGCCGAGCATGTGGGCACGGGAATCATGGGAAAAATGGTTTGCACAACATTTATATTGTATTCTTAAAAAGAGATGTTTGAGATGCTCTACTTTGGGATTTTTTTGCATTTCGATTAATATTGTTTTAGCACATACGGCTAATGTTAACAGTTTATAGTGATGGAGTTTCCATGGAGTTTTCCTGATTTTTACCGGATTGCTGTAATTTAGGCCAAAGTTTCTGTCTTAGTTTTAGCCGTTTATGAGCCTTGAGCCTCACAGCAGTTATGAAATTAGTTTTTTTTTTTTTGTTTTTGTTTTTTTCTATGGGGTGTTAACGGTGTTGTTCTTGTACCTTATTCATGTGCAGGGAAACAAAGGAGGCGTAGCCGTAAGGTTCGTTTTTCACAACACGAGTTTCTGCATCGTTAACTCCCACCTGGCAGCTCACGTGGAAGACTTTGAACGACGCAACCAGGACTATAAGGACATTTGTGCCAGAATGACTTTTCACCTACTGGAACATCCACCTCTGAGCATCGTCAAACACGAGTGAGTTCCGACTTGTTGCCTTTTTGTCGTTTGCCCACTGCGTATTAACCCACCTGTAAATGATTGGGAAAAATGTTCTTAGAGCATTGCTACGATAAAGATGTTTGTTCTTTACTGTGTTTGTGTGTCAGCGTGGTGATCTGGCTCGGGGATTTGAACTACCGTCTCTTCATGTATGATTCCGCTGAGGTGAAACAGCTCATCGCTCAGAATGAGTTGAAGAAGCTTCTGGAAGTTGATCAGGTAAATGAATGACAGACGGGGCTGTTGGGACCAGTGTTAGTCGTGGTGTAACTTACTGTCACGCATTACAACAAAACGATCCATTTCACTTTGCTGTTATTCACTGTCGCAGCTGAACATCCAGAGACAGACAAAAAGAGCGTTTACTGACTTCATGGAGGGAGAAATCACCTTCATCCCTACGTACAAATATGATCCCAGAACAGACCGATGGGACTCCAGGTAAAAAGTCCTCAACTCTTTACTCTTAGTTATCATTTTGAGCCTTTGGGAATTTTTTTAGGGATGTCCGATATGAATTTCTAGATATTGGTTATGCCGATATTGTTAATTTCCGATCAAGATACCAATATATGCAGCAGTTTATTTTAAATTATTTATTAAAAGTATATTTTAAATTCAATTTTAAATTCAATTTTAAATTAAAATTAAATCAAATAAATACATTTTATTATAAATTTATTTATATTAAATAAATAAATACATTTTTATAAATAAATACATTTTAAATTAAAAATAAAATTATTTATTCAACTATTTATTTAAAAAATTTTAAAAGCCGCAAAGGACACATTTCATTGTGCGCAGCGGTGTGCTTTTGCTAATTCACTTTCACTTCTGAACTATATGCTACTATATTTTTAGGTCTCAAATAAATAAATACATTTTTATAAATAAATACATTTTAAATTAAAAATAAAATTATTTATTCAACTATTTATTTAAAAAAATTTAAAAGCCGCAAAGGACACATTTCATTGTGCGCAGCTGTGTGCTTTTGCTAATTCACTTTCACTTCTGAACTATATACTACTGTATTTTTACGTCTCATCAGCGAAACCCAGGCATTGCGTTATCGGATTTTCATTATCGGAGGAAAAAAAACCTAAAACGATTCTTACTGATATTACATAATTATGCTAATATCGGCCGATAATATTGGTTGACATATGTCGATATTATCGGACATCCCTAGAATACTACTGATAAATAAAAAAAAAAACTGACACATTCAGTGTGAAAGTCTGTTTTCATGGTCTGAGTTTCCTCTCTCATGTAGCGGGAAGTGTCGTGTTCCGGCCTGGTGTGACAGAATTCTGTGGAGGGGAAACAACGTCAAGCAGCTCAAATACCAGAGTCACATGCAGTTGCAGACCAGTGATCACAAACCAGTCAGCTCCCTCTTCAGTATCGGAGTGAGAACAACGCCTGGCACTCGCTTGGTTCAAACAGACTTTGCTGAAATAGATTTGATTCGACAGATAAAAAAATTGAATATTTCCTTGGTTCAAACAGACTTTGCTGAAATATAGATTTGAATCGACAGATAAAACAAATTGAATATTTTTGCAACAGGTGAAGGTGGTGAATGAGCAGAGACATAAAAGAGTGTTCGAGGAAATCGTTCGAGCCATGGACAGAATGGAGAACGACTTTCTTCCCTCTGTCTCTCTGAGCAGGAGGGAGGTAAGATTGAAAACCTTAAAAAAAAACATTAAGAAACAAGCAGAACATTTCTGTGATTTTTTTTTTTAATTTTTTTTTTTTAAATTATGCTCATTTTCTCCTCTCATTCCTTAGTTTGCATTTGAGAATGTGAAATTCCGCCAGCTGCAGAAGGAACGTTTCCTCCTCCAGAATGACGGACAGGTTCCCTGTCACTTCGCCTTCATCCCCAAACCCAATGACACGAACTACTGTAAAACGTGGCTGAGAGCCGAACCAGCTGATGGATTTTTGGAACCATGTAGGTTTTTCTTCACCACTTCTTTCATGTTGTCACCTGTCACAAAATGTATTTAAAAGGAGACTCTAACACAAAAACACATATGGAAAGACTCAAATGTATTCTTAAAAAATTATGAATATAAGAAAAGTTATATTAAACGGATGTAACCATAAAACACTCATTATATTTAATGACTAAAAATCTATTAATATACTATAGGACATCAATCTTGTGCTTGTGATGAAACATTAAAAGATACATAATTACATAAAATCAAATAATACAAATATTAAAAAGAAAAAGAAAATACAATCAAGATAAGAGACAAAATAATCATAAAAAAACTACCACCGATTCCAAAGTCGATGATCTTCAAGTCAGTGCATTTACTATTAACCAAATAAATAAGTATTTAAACTATTTCTTAGGTGAAGAAAAAAACTAAAAAATGAGTTCTTCTTACTTCTTCTGTTACTCAGTTTACACCAGGAAATTAAAAAGAAGAGTGATAGTTTCTAGTGAGACATTTTATTGTATTTTATTTTATTTTTTTACATCTTTCTTCTACCGCAACCAAAGACTGATTAAGTCTTTCTCTCTCTTTTTCTACTGTCAGTTGAAAACCTCTGACTTAGGGCTACGTTTGAACAGGTCTCCTTTCATTAAACCTCAGTCCCTTAGACTATCTTCTAGACTTCTCTGTAGTCTTTAAATCATATTGATATAAGCTTATAAACACGCAAACATTTGATTTTTTTTTCTCTCCTGCTCAGCTGAGACTCTGGAAATCTATCTGGAAGTTTACGTCAGCAAAGACTCCGTGACTCTGCTTAACTCTGGAGAAGATGCCATCGAAGACATCCTGGTTCTCCACCTGGACCGAGGGAAGGACTTTTTCCTCACCATCACTGGAAACTACTTGTCCAGCTGCTTTGGAACTTCATTGGAAACTCTGTGTCGCATGAAGAAGCCCATTAGAGAGATTCCCATCACCAAACTCATCGATCTGGTTAGTAAAAAAAAGCTGAGCACAAACATCTGATTACGCCTTTAACCCCATCTGAACAAAAACGGAGACAGTGTGTTTTAGAATATCTTCCAGGATATTTCGAGCTCTGAGGCCTCAAGGGAATGAGGACGTTTCAGACATGCGTAAAGATATTATCAAGAACGGGAAAAACAAATCCAGTTTGCACCACTTGAGTCTTTATTCTGTAATAGTGTACTGGTCTGATGACATTGTAGAACTCCTTCCTTCTTCTATGATGTCCCTGTTTTACTTTACGTCCATGTTGTTCTTTACATCTACTAAACTGTCCACATTTAAACTGACACCAACATTTATTTCACAGTCAATTAATGAATTGTTTTTTTTATAAATTCTTTTTTTTTATTTATTTAATTAAAAAATAATTTAGGCTAACGTAAGCTAATGTAGCTAACATTAGCTCTGGTGTCTGTGCTGGCAGCAACACATTTGGCGTTTAGCTGGCACATTTGGATTGCTATTAGCTAGGCTGCCATCAGGAAGTTAGGCAATGCAGTATTGTCTTCCATCCCTTTCAACCATTTTTTCTTGTTCAACAACTTGCACAACCATAGCCTGTGCGTCTTTTTTTTTTTAAGCTGGCAAACGTACTGTGCACTACTGCCACCTATTGGGGATGAGTGTGTGCCTGAGTGTAACCTGCCTGATATTAGTGAGCAAAGTGTTTTTAAATACATGGGTTTTTTAACCTGTTATTATGTCTATTATAAATCCAAATTAATGGCTGAATGACATTTTGGTCACTAGTCATTCTCAAATTGTACACACTCTCCTCTTTGGGAACCAGTGCTCCATTATCTTCTACTATCTCTGCTCACCATGTTCTATCAACCT
>NC_024321.1:1486601-1498143 GCF_000523025.1 Cynoglossus semilaevis
CGATCCTCTTTCCTCTTCTGTCTCTTCACCCTGGGCTTTGGACTCACTTGTGCTAAGGGGGAAGACAGCTACATGGAAAAGGTAAAATATGATCATTGAAAAAATGTTAGTTATATTAATGCTCCATTTTATTTAAGACTATTTATTTAAGACAACTTCCAAAACCTTTCAACCTAAAGGATCAGTACATCAACTTTAACCGGATGATTTTTTTAATCATTATTAATATTGAAATATCAATATTATTATTTAATGGTTAAGAAAGCTAAAACACTGCATAACAATGTCTTTTGCTAGATTTTATGAACTAAACAGAATATGTTTATAGATGAAAATTTAAAAAATAAATCTAAAAAATAAATTTAATACATTTTTACATTTTGTCCCAACACTGGTGTCAATAGCATTTGATTAAATCAAACACTTTCATCACTGTACACCAGTCCTCATCCGCTGAACCCAGTTTCACCTCTTTACGACCTGCTCCGTCTCCATATCAACTGTATAGTCCTGCGGTTGTTTTTTCAGAGGGAAATTCATGCTGAAGTGTTCAAGTCACTTTATTTTCTTTTCCAGGAGAGGTCAAAGATGAACTTCCTGATGGCGGATGGTGCAGGAACGGATGACAAACCTCTGAAAATCCCCAAGGAGCTTTGGATTCTGGTCAACCATCTCTACACCAAGGCCTGTGATCAGGTGAGAAACAGCGCCACCGACTGTAAAAACAGCAACCCAAAGATGGAATAAACATCTTTTTTCAGTAAATTTGGAGTAAATATTTCTCCCGATGTCTTTTTTTTTTACATGTTAAATTGTCTTGTTTGTCGTTTTTTTTGGGGGGGATTTTTGTAAATATTTCTCCCGATGTCTTTTTTTGAATCTTAAATTGTCTTGTTTGTCGTTTTTTTGGGGCGGATTTTTGGTTTTTAGGAGGACTTGTTCCAGACTCCAGGTCTTCAGGAAGAGCTGCAAAGCATCATTGACTGTCTTGACACCAGCATTCCTGACTCACTACGTATCCTTATCTTGAAAGAAAGGTCACTCGGCCTCGCTGCCGATTTCACCTCGAATCACTCACTAAAGAAAATGTGTATCAGTGGTTCTGAGGTTAGGGGGCACTATTGCAGCAGGGCAAATAAACTCAAAGTTTAAAAAAAAAATTTTTAAATTTTAGTTATTTGCGCATTTGTAGTGTTTTTAAATAAGGTTTTGTAGAGTTCGTGGTCCTTTTCATTCACCTCTTCTATGCTCAAAAATTAGTTCGCAGTCTCAATCTGCGTCTGAATTAATAACAAAATAAAATAACAGTTCAGCATGTTCTGTAGGATTTCTCTAAAATGTCCGCCATAAAAAAAAAAAAAAATTGCAAAGCAGAATTTCTCCTCCCTTGACTTATCTCACAGCTGGCTGTAACCACTCCGTAGCCGAAGCTCTGCTGATCTTCCTGGAAGCCGTTCCGGAACCAGTGGTGTGTTACGAGCTGTACCACAGGTGTCTGGACTGTGCCCATGACAGTCGACTGTGTAAACAGGTGCACAATCACATCATCTTTTGGTGTCCTGTGTGTGTCTGTGACCGTACAGTTGTCTTTAATAATTCACTGTATCTGACTCTCTGGTGATTGACAGCTGATCTCTCAGCTGCCTCGAGCTCACCGCAATGTGTTCCGTTACCTAATGGCTTTCCTGAAAGAGCTGCTGAAGCACTCCATCAACAACAATTTGACTGCAAACCTCATAGGTAATACCTCACACTGCTGCTGTTTTTTTTTTTAACCAGCGCCATAACTTTCTCACAACCATCTACTTCGGGGACTTGGGTTTCAGCAAATGAATGTCTTTATTCACGTCGCTAACTTTCCTCGTCAGCTCTCGACTGACCTGACGTCGTACCTAACACCCGACTGCAAGTTTCCTGTGGTTCATCTCTCCGCAAGGGCATCTCTCAACTCCTCTCTAAATGCTCCGCAGTACTCCTTTTTCATACTCCCTGACCTCTTTCAGAAACTACTTCCTGTACATTCTGTACATCTACTTGTGCGCATCTTTTCTTCTTCTTCTCCAGCCTTCTTAAAATAATTATGAATGCCAGTGATTTTTGTCCTTTTTTCCCCCCAAGTCTGGAACAATCTGTCCGTCTGCATTTTATCATTTTCTACACCATCTATTGGGGAAACGTGGGTATTGCAGGGAAAAGGCAGATGTACAGTATAATGATAATATAAACAAATGATATAATTTGGAAACATTAGGCGGGCTGGATTAAACAGATGAACGGGCCTCAGTTTGCCCGTCCCTGCTCGAGGCTGAGAATGTCCGCTCAACGGAAGCAGTGGACGCGACGTTAGTCATCTCTAAACTTACTTTGGCGCATACATGTCAATGTAGTTGCAGTTTGTTGGATTCGAGACGGCATTCTTTGAGCATTACATCAAAGCACTCGCCAATCGCCAACGTAACCAGAGGTCCGCTGGAAGGCCCTGGCGTTGTTTACTCAAAATCACATTGGTCGAAGAGACAGATTCATTGCGAATTATTTTAGGCGTTATGACAGATTACTTTGACCCTCTATGATTATATGGAATACGGGGAGGGGGGGGGGGTCCTGGAATTGCGTTGGAAATCCGTTCCTATGGCGCGATGTAACTCGACTCGATCCTGAAACCTTTCGGACCCAAGCCCGCTTCCTTAACCGCTAAGCCACCGCTGCCTTTCGCGTATACCCTCCATCCGCCTGCCAACTAGTTTACACGTGAAATTTGTTTCAATGCTGCCTGCTTTATTACATAACATCAATTAAAAAGGCTATTAAAGACACGAATGTGATTTTTCAATTCTAAGACTAACTATCTCTCCAGTTTTTAGTTATGATTCTGTTTAAACTTCTGATCGCACGCTCTTCTGATCACAGACTAATAATTATAATTCTCTCCGTCTGTCTCCTTATCCTAGCAACCCTCTTTGCCGGCCTTCTGATCCGACCCCCTCCAAATCTGACCAGTCGGCAGACATCACAGGAACGACAGAAAGCCATCGACTTCGTCCTGGGATTCCTTATGGCCGGAGATGAGGATTAAAAAAATGAGATGGAATATTAGGTCTGCAGATGATTTCTCTTGTTTTTTTTTTTCCTTGCAGTTTGGACCCAAAGGGTTGCTACGGAACCCCAGCAGCTTTGCATTCGGAACCACAATACAGACTGTGATTACAATAACAACTGTGATGACCAAGTATGATATCTGTTTTCAGACAGAGACCACTCACTGGCTTTTAGGAGATGCTGGCAGAGGTGTGGACTAAAGACAGAGCACTTGAAAATGTTTTTGTCCACAGACCCAAACTGTCCTGGGACCCCGTCCTCTGTGTAGGGACTGGTGTGCAGTAAGTCCCGAGTTATAGAAATAAAATACACTATCCGTTCGCACGCTTTCGGAAAGCATAATTCACACTAAAGAAAGAGAGATTCCTGCATAAGATGTAATGTAAATAACCGGAGCAAACCAAATCATTGAAACCAGGGAAAGCTGTTTCTGGTTGATGGTGAAACGTGACAATCATCATTGTGCAATTGTTAGCCGCCAACACGGCCGCGAGATATCGCGATTCGCCTCCCAAGTTCGTTTCAACTGTTATTAAAATGCGTGTCTTCGTCTCTCACTTCTGCAGCAACTCAACAGTTCTAACATCCAAGATACAAAAAGCACTATTTACCATGTTTGTGTGTAGGCGTAAAAAAAAAAGAAAAGAGTTTCATCGTTATTGTGCTCAAACCGAGGTCCTTGTTAGTCTTTGTCTCTTTGTTGGTGTAAATATTGCTATTATTGTTTTCTGCTCCGTGACTTGAGAGTCAATCATGTTTAACTCCCCGACACATAGAACTAGGAACACTGAGCACAAGAAACGGTTAGTATCAGGAACGTTACACATATTTCTTTGTGTGTTTCTACTCAGGCCAACATTTGAAGTGAAAAGTTTTAGCTGTTTTTTTGTTTTTTTTAAACTGGGAAATTAACAGATTGGCCTTGAAAATGCCACCAGACTGTGTGAAGTTGCTTATTTATTGATTTAAGTTAAAAAAAAAAAGAAGAATTTTATAACAGTATATCATTTTTGCTGATTCAGTTGTTTTTTTTTCCCCCATTCTGAGAACTTTTTGTGACGTGATGTTAAATTTGGAAAAAAAAAAAACAATAACCAGAATCTAAGACTTAAAGAATTTTAGCTTTATAAACAACCACATTCTTTTAAATGGAGTATATGTCCGCTAAACCAAATATTAGCTTGCTTGCTTTTTTTTAATCGAAATAATTTCCCCATCTAAAACAAACAAAAAAAAAAAAACCTGAACTAAAAAATACAATTTTTCTTAGCTTCGTTAATCAAAAAGCCCTCAAATCATCATTCACAGACATTCATCATTCACAATCCTCTCTGACAATCCTGGCTGGTAAAAGCAGGAACTGTTTTGAGGACAAAAATACTGGTTTAAACTTTCATTACTTCCCCAGTCCTTGTGTTTTGGTCAAGTCCTGATGTTTAGGGTAATGAAAAAGTAAAAAAAAAAAGTTCTCAATTCCATCAACTCACAGTCCAAGAATGTCACTCACCTTGCCCTTGTTGTAAAACTACACCGTTTCTAGTACAGTACATTGTTCCCAGTAATGGTTCCTATATTTTTAATTTCATAAAGATGGAAATAATTACATCCACAGAACCTCTTTTTAGGTCTGGTCCTTGTCAAGTCTTAATTCAGATCTCAGGATTTTGGAAGTTAACAAGTTGCAGGAAGTTAACAAGTTTGAATCATTTTTAAGTTTGGAAGTTAACAAGTTGCAGGAAGTTTACAAGTTTGAATCATTTTGTGTTTAATAAAGGTAAAAAAAAAAAGTAAAAAGGTAACTTCACACTGCTCTGCTGTATGTTTGAGGCATCACTTAGCAAGTTCAAGTCAACTCCCTGAATTATTTAATACAGACCCGTATGGTCACGATGATGGAAACATATCTTTCTTCTCTAACTTATCCTCGTTCCTGATAACAGTTTCTGGCTTTATTTCCCTCATATCACCCTCATAATGTACATTCTCATCATGTTTAATATTTAATCCGCAAATGTTTTAACGTGTAGTAAACTGTGTCAGTGTAATATTAAGTGTTCTTCACTTTATGTTCGAACAACTAGGTCCGTTTAAAAGGTACGTGATCAAATGCGCACCTGGTTTAGACCTACGTTAGTAAGTCTTTTGGTACTTTTAATTTATTTAACAGAAATAAAAGTTGTGCATAAATACATGTCGTGTTTGTTTTTGTTCTTGTTGTGGTATTGGAATTCTGTCAACAGGGAAAAAACACGAGTCCATAGCAGCTGTTGGTTCTGGCTCCTCGGGTCCGTGTGAGATGGTTCCAGGCTGATGTTCCCATTATAGTTGGATGAGAGATGTTTCACTGAAGTGTTGAATTCCCTTCCCCTTTGAGTATAAAACCATCCCCTTGGATATCCTTTGTCTGTTTCTCTCTATTTGTCGCGTCTGAGTCCAGTTCGAAACAGACCAGAACCGGTGCCATGGCCATGCTCAGAGTGTCGTCGTATCGTCGGCTGTTCGAGGACGGTATCTGGGGCAGAAAAGGAGGGATGAACTTGCAGTCTGCCGGGTTGTATCGGGCCAAGAGGTCAGTACCAGAGATGTTTAAATTTTCTAAACTTTTTTTTTTTTTTTTTTGAAGTGTAAAAAAAATAGGATGTATCTCTTTAAGAAATGCCGGTTGAATTAATAATATTTTTTTTTATGTTAAAACAGCAATGTCTTGAATAGAAAGACTCTGTTTTTCCCCGTAGAAAACAGAAGTTGATTTGAAAATGTTTGTGTGCTTAATAATACTCATAAAAAAAAGTTCTAATATTTCAAAGAAGTTTTCACCCTAAATCAGAATATCAACTCATACAGGATTTTATTTTTCTTTCGTGTGGCTGACAAATGGGATTTTTATTTAGAAAAATATAGCATAACTATTTCTTCTTGGCATTTTAAAATTTTGAAAAAAAAGAGGGAATTTATTGTATGTTGGATAAACACTTAAATGAATTAATTTAGATTTCGTTTTTAACATTCTTGTATTTAATTTAATTTAATTACTGATGTCCTACCACGGTCTAACTTTGACTGAACCCTAAGGTCTCTTCTCCAAAAGTAGTTCTGGACTTGTGTGTCCTCCCAGGTCTGCTGCTGCTGCTGACGACTGTGACTGTGATAAACTGGACTTCGGTGCTGCCAAAGCTCTGAACCTTGAGGGTCTGACTCGGTTCGTCCAGGAACGTTCTGATCTGGCCTCCCTGAACAATCGTCTGGTCAGCTTGATCGAGTTGGTGAGGACAAACCTTGTAATTTGACTCTTAAGAATACAGGATTTCAGGAGGCCGGAAATCCATTAATGAACTAACTGATGATTTTTTTTTGTGACTCCTACAGGCTCGTTGCTTCGAGCAAGAGAATAAATCTCTGGAATGTCAGATTGTGGAGCTGGAGGAGAAGTTCAAGCCTGGACCTGCTTCCTCCTCTCGTGTTCTCTACGCTGGGCCTCCAGCTCAGCCCAGTCTGGACGCTGTGGTGGAGAGGTTGCGTCAAGAAAAGGTAGAAGTGTTCTTCTAATGCAGGTCTCTTGGGGGGCTGTGGTAAGTCCTCACTGCCTTCATCTTCCTCTAGGATGAGATTCTGTGCGACTCTGAGGAGCTACAGAAAGAACTCCTTCGTCTGCAGGACCAGTATGAGAAAGTTGCTCAGCAAAGAATTTTCTACCAGCAGCAGCGACAAGACATTTCACAGGTATTTAATGAAGTTGCATCTTGTTGCTAAAGCAGTTTGGCCACATCAGTCATTAAAAAACAACTGCAGTGTCGCTTTAGAATCACAGAATTTTGATTTTTAATCTGAACTTTTATGCTTTAAAACAACTTAAAAAATCTATAAAAAAATGGTCAAGATTAGGACTGTTGAATAAAAAAACTACTTAATTTCTTTAAACACGCCCACCAAGTCTAAACTTCTTCGCCCAATCACTTTTCCGTTCGTTATTACCAAAATAAAAGCACCGGAAGTACACACAAGATGCATAAAAACCCTAACGATATTATCATTTACTTCGAGAACTGCTGGTATATTTTAGAAAATACTAATTCTTTTTTTGTGTTTTAGTTTCTATTGTGAGGAGTTTTCGGTAGCGCACGTCGAACGCCATGGTAACGCGTTTTAACGGCGTACACAGTAACAGCACGGCGCCTTTACAGTGTCATCATCATGGTGTCTAATTCCGAGGTAGGACGCTAGAGCTGCAGTGTAGGAGGTTAGTTTTGTTTCTTAAACGTAACCACGTCTGTAGACTTTTTTTTCCCCCTTTGTGCAAACAAACACAAAACGAGCTCTGCTGATGGAATTGACAGTAATTAAAGGAGGAATACGCCAAGTAAGGGCTATAAGCTGATTCGCCATAAGTAGGCTTCGCGGTAATTAGTGGGTGTTCAGGTTAATCTAATTAACTTCAAGTTGGTTCACGAAAATGCCAATGCTATTGTTTATTTGGCCTGTTTACAAACTATTTGCCATAATGAATGTTGTATAGGTGCTTAAACTATTCAGTCTAATATCTGTCAACACACCGTTTAAAGACCGTTTAAATGTATTTTAAATGTTACATTAAAAAAATAAAATAAATTTGAACAGAAACAATTTATTTTTCCTAAATTCCAGATGACAGAACTTTAAGATAAGTAAACCGCAAGAATACGGACTTTTGTGAACAACCAGAATATTTTCCTGCTATGACAGAACTTTAAGATAAGTAAACCGGAAGAATACGGACTTTTGTGAACAAGGAAAATTCAGAACGATAGTTGAATCATTTTTCAACACAAGTGGGCAGTGTTGTCAAACTCCTGGTTGTTCTTCTCCACTCAGCCTTGAGTGAAATCATGTGACAGTTTGCTGGAAAACTTCACCTAGCAACATTAACAAAAATGTTTCATTTGAAATTACAATAAAAAAAAAAAAAATCAGAAGGGCCTAATTTTATCTGGGTCAAGTCTGATTTTCTGGTGGTACAGTTTTTTTTTTTTTGGTGTCATACCTGTATAAAGAACTGTGTTCAAACCAGATCATTAATGTGTACAAACCTGCCTTTGTTCTTTAAATATTGTCAGCAGAACTTAATGTCCTCCTAAACACTGAGTTACAGTGAGGGTGTTGACTCTTGATTAAGCAGATCAAAAATAATCTGGATGTTTAACCAGGTAATCTGGTGTAATCTGGGTATTTATGTCGACATTTTAATCTCATTACCCACCCACCCCTTTTCACCATCTTCCTGTCTACTTTTCATTTTACCCTGCAGTGATTTCTTTTACGAATTTTTCTGTCATTTTCGTTGACAGGAAGTTGATACGGTGACAGCCGAGTGTTTGGCGTTGAGAGAGCAGGCGAACATATATGAGGAGCAACTCGCCAACATGGAGGAACAGCACAGAACGGTGAGAAGCTGAGTGGTAAATTGATAATAGAATGACCCAGGGTAAAGAAGAGATTTATTTATTTATATTTATAAAATAATCCCAGCAAATAATCTTAACGGTAAAACAGATTGATTTATTCAGTAGTTTTGCGTGACCTTATTTTCTGTTGTTTTTAATGATGTGACGGACACTTAGGGGTATGCAAGATGGCGAATGAAAGTACACCGGAAGTTGCTATCAATGCACCTTGCAACTGGCCATTTTTGCTTCCTACTGGAGGATCGCTCTTTGGCTCATAAGCCACTGACTTTTGCTGCGTCCAAGGTGACAGAACTGTGGTCTGTTCGCCAGCAGCACCACCTAGTGGCCATTTTCGAATTCACGACATACATCATGCGGCTTGAAAGTCCAACCCTGTTGCTGATGGTCTCTAGTGAGTGCTTAAGTGTCAATATGCACTTCGGAATAGATTTTCAAGCCGCGCTACTTACGATCCCGCTGGTTCCGACACCCTCGCCCTTAGGTCTGCAGATATGGGCCTCAAGCTTGTGGTGCAGAAAAGCGGCCCTGCACTCCTCTGCAGCATCTCCACAGGCTACCCCTGCACTGTCATATCAGTGTCCCGCAGCCAATGAATTTTTTTTGCTCAGATAACTCCTTCTGACACTCACTCTGGATTTCAGGCGTCAGTGAAGCTGGTTGTGGCCTGGCCTGCGTGGTAAAGTCCAGGTTGGAGATGCAGGATTTAGATGGTTTAGCCATGTGTTAAGGAGACATAGTGAATAAATTGGACAAATTATGTTGTTGCCGGGCAAGAGGGGAAGAAAACGCTTTTAGAAGAGATGTTATTGTAGAGAACACGCAGAGTGTTGTCAAAAGAAGTGGAAATGGAATAAAACGCTTTTAGAAGAGATGTTATTGTGGAGAACATGCAGTGTTGACAAAAGAAGTGGAAATGGGATAGGGTAAGATGGAGGCATACGATCTGCTGTGGCTTACCCTGAAGGGAACAGCTGAAAGAAGAAGAGACCAATCAATGATCTGATCAGAGAACGTTTGATGAACAGTGGAAGGATACCATCTTGAGATGGGTTTTTTTTTTTAAATATTATCATCAGGAATTGAAGGAATTGGTAGATCCTACCTCTTTAGGGACGGTACGTCAGATCTTACTTGTTTTACATGATGTAATCAACTTTATATGTCACTCCCTCTTTTAACAATGCATATTATTAACACACGTCGTTTCTGTCCTCTCACCTCCTTGACATCATATCTACCCAGCACCTCCTTATCACATCTGTTCCTGTCGGCAACATGTATATTTAGGTCCCCCATCCAACCACATCTCTCTCCCCTCAGGGCATGCCTTCGCCCGCTTCACGTAACTTGCGCCACAATTCTCCTTTCTCTCGTGACACGGAGCTTGTGGTGTGGACGCACGGACCATATTCCGAAGCACATCCACCGTTGTGGAAAACCCAGTTCGTCACCAGCAGCTGACTCATCTGATCCAGGATCAGCATGATCACTCTGTTTATATCTGCTGTTGACTGAACGGAGAATACAAGTAATCCCCCCCCCGACGGAAACTCTGCAGAACCTCAGACCTGGGCAGGGAATTGATCAAGTTTCTTTATTTCATTAACTATTTTTTCAAGTGAAAAATAAGCTGATTTTTAATGATTTGCACTAATGAAATCCCATACAAACTGTCATTTCTTCCTTCGCTGCTGTTTCTGTGTGATGGCAGGAGGTGGAGGATCTTCTTGAACCGTCCGAGGAGACCATAGCAGCAGCAGCAAGAGCAGGAGCAGGATTCAAAGGGCCTGATGTGACTCCTGCCCTGTTATTGAAAGAGTTTTACTGTGCGTTGTCTGAGAATCTGCAGGTAATGAAGCCTAATTGGTCTAAAAAATCAAGTATTTTTGACATAACACGTCCACTATTCAAATGAACAGGCTTAAGTGATCTAAAGTGATGTACTTTAAAAAAGTTTACTCATATAACTGGAACATACTTTACATATACATTATATGTTGGGGTGCTGATTAAATGCATATACCGTATTTTCCGGACTATAAGTCACACTTTTTTTCATCCTTTGAAACATTCAGCTAATCGCAAAAATAGCCATAGCTCGATAAAACACCCCATTCCACAGCATGCCTTCACCCTGAAGGTAAGTATAAGAATGACCCCAACAATTCCCCGGCCCCAGCCCTAAACCCCACCCCTTGATCATGCCAAAAAAAAAAAAAAAAAAAAAAAATCACCCTTGAGGTAAGTTGGCGCCACTAGTGACACTCGAGGAGGTGTTCATTAGAGCACGCTTGCACAAAGGCCCTGATGGAGGTGCGTCAGGCAGCAATGCCCAGCAGGCAGAACGTCACCCTGTATCGTCATCATATGTAAAATATATAATTCCACGGTTGTTTTTTTCACCCCGCCAGCCGCTAGAGGGCACTCTAGGCTTGTGTACCAGTATCTGCTACTCCTGGATCGCTGAAAATTTACATGTTCGTTATTTTCACACTGACAGCCACTAGAGGGCACTCTAGCTGGCTAGTGCGACTGATATTCCGGAACGACTTAGAGTCCGGAAAATACGGTAGATATTTTATAATCTGCAGATGTAAATTCGTGTGTATGTCTCTGTGTTCACAGTCGGAATGTGCTGAAGGATTCTCCGTACCTGCTGCGATTCTCACCGGTGAAGGAGGAAAATTACAGCAGGCTGGAAAAATGACGGCTTCACCGGTTAAGGAATTGACAAAACCAGAGAACATCGATGAGTTAAAACGTCTGGCGAGTTATTTCACTGCCTTTTTATCAAATAACAAATAATTACTTTCACTAAAACTACACTTTCTGCGAGGTTCAGAAGTCGAAACTGCATTAATGCAATTACCAGTCCTTAACTGACGCAGAAGAGAGGAGTCTTTGAGTGGACAAGTCTGCGTCTGCGTGTCGAGCATCAGCTCCTAAATCAGTGGAACTGCTGTATAGGAAGAGCTTTCCCACAGCAGTGTGTGGGGCCCTGC
>NC_024321.1:1498192-1513001 GCF_000523025.1 Cynoglossus semilaevis
TGGGAAGAACTTCTCCTCCGCTCTGACAGGGCCTATCACCTGCTGAGTCTTGTCACTTATTGAATAAATCGGCCCTTAGAGTAGAGTAACTGTAGCTTCAGAAACATTGTGAGAGCATCCTGTAAAAAACAGAGGACAGAAAATAAAGGCTGTTTTTTTCTCCAAAGCAGAGGAGAACCAGCAGGAAACCATGAGTCATGGTCAGTCACACAGACAATATATAGAGGGAACGTGGTCAGGTTTAATGACACCCTCTTTAACATCCGTGAGTGGTAGTTCTTAAAACACAGCTGACCATCAGTCTCTGCTTGGATTACGACTGTGTTATCACTATCCCTTATTGATTGATTGATTGAGTCTGGCTGTGTAAAGAGGTAATAGAGGAATAGAGGAATCGGACTTGGGTCCGGAAGGTTTTCAGGTTTCATGTCAGAGAAGATTGTGGCCTGAGTGTGACCTGGACTGGATCAGATGTCAGGTCCAGAATCATAACTGGTTTACAGAGAGATGATCACTTCTGTGGTGAAGATTGGTATTTACCAAACACTGTCTTTTTCTCCAAGAATTGGACATAGGACGTTATTAGGAAGACATGAAATACATTTTTTTTTGTGTGTGTTTAGTAACGATTTAGTAAATCTGGCCAAATACTAAAACCAAAAATACCAAAAAAAAAGGTCGACCGAAATATTCTCGTGTGTTGCGTTTGAGCAGATCGCAGATCTACAACAGGAGCAGTCGGAGCTGGAGAACTGTAACGCTGAGCTGGAGGACGAGGTGGAGATGAAAAGGGCTAGGTTTCAGGAGGAGATTTCTGAGCTGAAGGTAGGAAGAAGAACGGCAGAGATCCAACTGTGAAAGGAGGCACGCGACTTCATCGGATGATGTTTGCCTTGTCTCCCGTCTGTGTTTATGTTCAGATGACTCTCAGTGAAATGCAACAGAAGGAGGTGGATCTCCAGGCTCAGATCAAGGAGCAGTGTGAGGACTACCAGCAGTTGCTCTCTGAGAAGATGGCCAGAGACCTGGAGATCCTTGCCTACAGGTCATTGGGTTTTGTTTTTTTGTTTTTTGTTTTTTATCATTTAATATCTAAAAGACTTATTAATTCCTTCAGCATTTTTTTAAAATACATGGTCCACAGTAAATTGAAGAAAGACAGAGTAAACTTATAGTACAGCTACTTCAATCCTGATACCTGCTTGGTTGGAGTGCCTTCTAGTGAGAGCTTAAAAAAACTTTAAAAATTGGATTGTAGTTCGAATATTTAACATTAAAGAAGCATTAGAAATTTGAATCCAGCCCGAATGAACCTTTGTCTAACACAGGCGTGAACTAAGATAAATGACATGTAAAAGTCATGCATAAAAGCTAAAATGGTTTTCTATGCCACCTAGTGGGGAAACATGGGTATAGCAGGGAAAAGGCAGACATATAATGATAATATTAAAAAACTATATATTTGGAATGGTTTGATGGACCGGATTGAAAAACTGAACGGGCTGCATCCGGCCCCCGGGCCTTAGTTTGCCCATGTCCGTTCTAACACATACGGTAACACTTGTTTTCTCTGCTCCAGGAGTTTGGTGATGGAAGAGGAAACCCGGTTGTGTTCCCTGTGAACGAGGTCTACAAATCCGGAGGCTTCAGTTTTGGCTTAAAGTTCCAACACAAGCACACGAATCTAAAAAGATTTTCAAGGAAAACCCAGAATCGGAGCTGTTGTTTTGGCTAATACCTCGTTGTCGTGTTTGTCCCAGCAGAACGTGTTATTAACAAGCGAGGCTGAACTGACTGAAACTAGAGGGAAGAGGACAGGTATTCTGGATCCATGTCAACAGATCACTGAGGGACGACATTGACACTGGAAGGGAGGTGAAGGGGGACTATACTGGATTTGTCAGGGATTTATAAAGAAATTAGATGCCAAACAACCTTTTATGAATTCAGTTACAACTTGTATCACACATTGTGGTCCACTTCAATCATTTTCCTGGCCCACATATTGGAATTCTGAATGCTTAAAGGTTGTACTTTTGCTGCTTCTTCCTTCAGTTTCCCCTCTGGTCTCTCTGGTTCTGCTTCTTTTTCTGGTTCATTCTATGTTTTATCTTCTGGTTTTTGGAATCTTCTCAGTCTTTTTCTTCATATTTTCTGCTCCTTCTACATTTAATTCCTTGCGTTTAACCGTTGTTAAAGTTGCCCTTTTATCGAGATCAATAAAGATGTGATCTTTATGTGAGTTAAATGCACTCTATGCATCTATCTATGCATCCATCCATCCATCCACCCATCTATCTATCCATCCACCCATCTATCTATCCATCCACCCATCTATCCATCCACCCATCCATCCACCCATCCACCCATCTATCCATCCATCCATTCATCTATCCATCCATCCATCCACCCATTTATCTATCCATCCACCCATCTATCATCCACCCATCTATCTATCCATCCATCCACCCATCCATCTATCCATCCATCCATCCATCCATCCATCCATCCATCCATCCATCCATCCATCTGCCACTCTGCCTGTCCCTAAAACACTTGATTGATGAAAAAACCAGTGCAAACAAACAAAACCAAACTTATTGCTTGCTTATCCATGCTTAAATCCAACTACAGGAGCCTAGTTGGATATCTTCCACTGAGGTTTTGCAGGTTTTTTCGTTACCGAGTGCAGCAGAGATGTGTGCTCTGAATGAAGATTGGCAGCAGCTGGCTGATAAATCCTGACTGAAACCTTCTCATTTCCTGAACCTGCGTCAGTGGAATCAGACTCTCTTGAGCTCGGTCAGTTCTCCGAGGTATCTCGGCGGTTTTCCACGGCTTCACTCACACAAATAAACAGTGTCAGCTCCAAGAACAAGCCCTCGTTTTTTTTAACACTCTTCACCACAGTTGGACCATGGCAGAGCAGATGTGATGTTTTAAAAGGCAAATAAATACCAGATTACAAGTCCCTGAGTTGAAGAAGAAAATGCCAAAAAAAAAAAAAAAAAGGAAAAATATACAATTTCTTTTGAGAACATATTTCCTTAACAAGACGGGAACAAATAAATTATGGGGCCACTTGTCTCTGGAGTCAGGCATTGCCTGAGGGCCACAGGAAGTGGACATCCTACCCTCCCCGCCCCCTATTTTCATGATGTGCATGGTTTGTGTAGAATAATGCGTCAGTAGGAAATAAGACGAAAAACAGCCTCAAATTAAAATCAAAATCCTTAAAATAATGATGTTAATTAGATCAAAACTAAGGCTTTGACCAAGTCTTACTGGAGAAAAAGGAATAACAAACAAAATTCATATTGTAGCAGCGTTTAGAAGAATCGCAGTGGAGAGTTCCTGACGGGTGTACGTGTTTTATTCTTCTGAGATGTCTTCAAGCACCGTGAAAACCGAAGAACATAAACATAAATATTCACTGCTCATCTTAACAATGCTTAAATTGCGATGAAATATTTTACGTTTACAACTTATAGAACAAACATCGTATCAAACACGGCTTCACAGTATAAATACATATATCTTTTTTTTTTTAATCTTGCGCCGCTTAACCAAGGGACGCGAACTCCCGCGCTAGCTAACTTGCACGGTTAGGATCCAAATGTTCCCTGTAGCACTTTCCATCAATTTCCAGAGGTACAAAACAAACTGAGGAGGGGCTTTTCTCCATGTCTGCTGTGCGTTATTTATATATATATTTATATATATTTATAGATATATTTATATTGATATATTTAACACATAATCGCCCTGGAACATGAATGACAAGCAACAGTTCCAACCCCGTGTCATGAATGAGCCCTAAATAACTGCTGTAGCGGCCACTTGGACATATATTAGTAGGGGTGTCCGATATGAACTTTTTGCCGATATCCGGTACGATGATATCGTCCAAACGCTAAATTTTCTGATTCTGATATCAACCGATACCAATATATGCAGCCGACCCTACAAGCGATTCCAGCATGTTTGGCCAAACCCAAGCGTTGCATTATCGTGTTTTCATTATCGGAGTAAAATTCCATAACAATTCTCACAGATATTGCACAATTATGCTAATATCAGGCCAAAAACATCGGTTGGCCGATGTTATTGGACCTCCCTAAATATGACCAATTAGATTGTTGTCATCAATCACTAAGAATTAAGTGTGAGACTTTATTTTATGGCACAAAACTGTTTCAGATGTAAATATAATAATAATATATGAATCACGATTTTACCTTTTACTTCTTTTTTCCTTCGTTTTCCCACAGAGAGAAAACACAAATCAACGCTGCGGTGTTTGTGACAGCGTGTCTTTGTTCTCCTGTTCTGTCACGGCCCTGCAGTCTCCGAGGGTTTCCGCAATACCGACAATACTGTAGACCTGAGAGTGTGCTGACAGCCCTGACCCAGAGTTCACCTCCACCCTGACCCAGAGCAGGTGATAAACAGCAGCAGCAGCAGCGGCGGCGGCAGAGTTTCATCTTTATCCTGACACCTCTGGTCCAACTCCTGGTCTTCAGAATATCAGGAGATGAAGTGAAGCACTTAGGTTTTAATTTCCCTGCAGTCCAAACACTCGGCGATTCTGTCCAAGCTGCAGTTTTCTCTGTCCCCGAAAGATTTAACTTCATAAAAACAGTGAGAGTCGGAGTCGATGGAGGTTCAAAAAGTCTGGACTTTAGGGAAATACCAGGAAAAACAGACTCTGTGTTTAGAACGCTGTAGTTTTTTGGGTAAATAAAACTTGAAGTGCCCTTAGTCCTCAAGACGGGGTCAGGAGTGAGAGAGACTGAGTTAGAAAGATGAAAAATGCCAAAAGGATTGTTCTGAAATGACTCCTCAAAAACATTTAAGCAAGTACAAAAAAATGCAATTCCTTTACCGTTAGAATCTCATGCCATGCAACATCTTGTTTTTTTCCCATTTTTTTCCTCATATTTTTATTTTGTATTTTTCAATTTCTTTTTTCATATTTTTATTTTGTATTTTTCAATTTCTTTTTTTCATATTTTGAAGTAGCCTGAAGTAGCCTGGCTCAAATAGTGGGAAGGGCCCCGGTGAGGTGCCGAGGGGCCACAGGGATTGAGGGGGCGGGGAGGATCAGATGGCATGTTGGACAGCAGTGTGCCGCTGTTGTAATGCTTGAACGATAAACAAGCCTCCAGTCCACTAGGTGGCAGCGACTCATACAGGGGTTTGTACAGATAAGAAAATACGTATTATCGGATTCTCAATAGTATTTTGATATGGGGTGAGGACAGTAAAACCTTTATTGTACCAAGGTCAGCTAGTGGTTAAATTTTCAAAATAAAACATCTTTTAGTCTTTCTTCTGTTAGCATCAGAGTCTGAATGTCCTGTTGTTTTGAAACATAGATTATCTTTGAATAAAAAAAGTAAAGCGATACGACTGGATTCTTTTTGACTGAAGTAAGTTAGTAAAACTGAAGTACACTTTTTCACTATGTCCTACTGCGACCAGGTACCAAATGACCTACGGACCAGCACCGGTAAAAAAATGTAAATTCCTGCTATTTTGCCTTGGGCAAATACACAGGACAAACTTTTATTCACCTTTAATGTCGAATGTTTAAAAAGTTTGGCTTTAACTGGTTTGACACCAGAAAATGTGGAGGGGGGAAAAAATCACACTCAGTGGACGTTGCTACTGCGAGCTTGAGGGAAAATACGTCGGGCACAGTTAATGTAAATGTAGTCAGTCATGGCCTTGAGCCCTAACGTCACGCTGCAGGCTTTTGAACAAACTGCGGATCTTGTTCTCTCTCCGCAGCAGTCGTTCGTCTCTATCCAGACGCACAAATGGTCGTGCTCTGTTTCCCGTCAGAAAGTGGAGTTTTTTAAAAACCTGACATCACTCCAAAACATTTCATAATTATCTGGGTTGAAATGTAGTCTGTCTGTTAGCGTGAGGTCATTTCCACTTTTTCAAAGTTTACATAAGGATATGTAGGAAAGGTAAAAAAAAAAAAATGTGAATAATGCATAAGCAAAGTTCTGATAGAAGAGACAGCACAAACTTGCTGGAGAAACATTTTTTTTTTTTTTTTTGAATGGAGTGCAACGGTTAGCTAAAACACTGCCTCTGCAAAAAGAAGCTAAAAACTTACAGACAGATATACGCTACTAATATAACACACAGTAGCCTACCAGAAAATCAATTGATTGCTTAGCGGTATGAACTTCGTTAGCCTGTAAAAATCCATAAACTAGCCGCATCAACGTTTTAGCCGCAGGGTTCAAAGCATGTAAAAAAAAAGTAGCTGCTTATAGTCTGGAAATTACGGTATATCTCATACAGAGATCATTGCTTTGGAAGTGATTGCTCCCATATATAAACAATAGTTGTGTTCACGTGAGTGTGCTCAGAAATGTGCAACTCTGTAGCCTTTGTTGTTGCCAATAAAAAAAACCCCTAAATTAACCTCACACGCAAAACGGATTTGCATTTTTAAAAAAAATAGATTCAGATTGTGTTTAATGTGAACACGATGTGAAAATAAAAGTTTTTTGGGTTTTTTTTTCAACAGTTTGCTGCAGATCCTTCCAGAAGTGACGTCGAATGTTTGAAGACTTGTTTCTGCTTCTGCTCCTTCTCTGGACATTTATCTTCATCTTCTGGAACACAGCAGCCCCTGGCCTCGCTGCCAGCTCCTCGCTGCTTATTTGATGATTAAATACGTTCTGATTTTGCAGAGCCAGAGTTGTAAACTTCCTGTGCGGCTGCGTTTCACTCCGCCGCTCCCCAAAGGCCTGGCGTGAAACACCATTATTATCCCTGCAAATTAGCTCAGTTAACCCCCCCCCCCACCCTCTGCTCCGTCTCACTCTTTGTTAACCTCTCATTTTTCACTCTGTCTGAACCCTGGACCACAGGACCAGAAGACTGCCCTCTCCACCCCCCCCCCCCCTCCCCCCTCCCTCACCCTAGATTCTGGCCTCTGTGAATATTAAACAGCACAGGGTGCAGGAATGTCAGCAGAAAATTGGCAGCAGATGTTGTTGCAGGGTTTTTTGGTTTGTGAAGTGTTTTGTCTACAAACTAAGCTGTAAAACATCTCAGCCCTGACAGCTGCCCTGTTCAAACTCCGGGTTCAAAACAACGGCACGGTGGTGAAGGACTGTGGTGGAGAGAAGCTCAGGAGAAGGTCGGCAATCGGACGTCGGTCAGTGGTGGAGGAACCTTCAGAGGGAACTAGACTGTAATAAAGACACAGATGAAGCGCTCAGCTACCAAGACAACCTGTGGCCTAGGGTTTCAGAAACTCATCATCACTCAACACTACATCATCATCATCTTCCCCATCTTAAACCAGGTGTGTCAAACATACGGCCCGGGACCCAAAATCAGCCTGTTTGATGAATTTTGAATGAATAGATAGATGGATGGATGGATGGATGGATGGATAGATAGATGATAGATGGATAGATGGATGGATGGATGGATGGGTGGGTGGGTGTATGGATAGATGGACGGATAGATGTATGGATAGATAGATAGATAGATAGATAGATAGATAGATAGATAGATTGATAGATAGATAAACCAGGTGTGTCAAACATACGGCCCGGGACCCAAAATCGGCCTGTTTGATGAATTTTGAATAAACAGATTTTTGAATAGATGGATGGATGGATGGATTGGATGAATGGGTGGGTGGGTGGATGGATAGATGGACAGACAGATAAATGGGTGGGTGGGTGGATAGATGAATAGATATCGCTCTTGAACTTTCTTAAACTCTTGGGAAATACTCTCCCTTTGACACGTACTATATGTAGCCTTATATAATGCAAGGCAAAATAACCTAAAGACAACCAAAAGATAATATAATATTTATAATACACTTAAGACTTTTAAAAACTTAAAATTAAAAAGACTTAAAAGTTTTAAATGAATGAGTTTTAAAACCTGTTGTGAATTGATAAAATGAATCACTGGGGTGACTTTTTTTCTGTTAAAAATGTGAGTTTTCTGACCCCGCTGTTGTAAAAACAAACCCGTAGGAAGTGTTGACACGTGACGTCCACGATCCCGAGTCCATATGAAACCCATGAACGTGTTTTCATACCTTTCCTTCAGTCATCGTATCCTCGGAGTCAGAAGAATGTTAACACTCTGTAAAAATAACAACCAAACTAAGGATTGTAGAGTTTTTTGGTGACTTGAGTGATGAAAAAAAAAAAAAAAAACCTCCATTAGCTTTGAAAAATGAATGAAGGAAAGAGTAGCGGAAGGAATTTGAGGTGCAAGGAAAAATCCCATAAAGGAATGATCACGACCTCGACTCTCAGAAAAAACTGTGATATATATATATATCAGTAGCATCAGCAGTAGCAGTATCATCACCTCGATCATCCTCATCACCATCATCATCATCATTTATAGCATACTTATTAACCTAACATAGTCATCTCCGATCACCATCTTCATCATCATCTTCATCATTACCCTCACTATCCAGTGGCAGCCAACGTCATTTACCCCTGCTGTGTGCAAACCTCGACAGCTCCCCCTCCTTCACCTGGGCTTGTTTATGCTCTACTAATCCTGCCTTCTCAGTCATTCGGTTACTTTTTTTAAATTTATTTCAGTGTAAACGAGGGTATGAAGTTAGACAAAAACTAGCTCGAGCAGTAGGTCTACATAAGAAAATAAAAATATCAGTTTATATTATTTTGTTTTTTTGATTTTTAAGACGGACAATAACCCATGACGCTCCTTCCGAAACACATAGATACAATTCATCCTAGTTTCTTAACAGTGGCTGGACGGCGGCTGCTTTACATTTGTGACTCTGAACAGTAACTGTTGTGAACGTAACTTGATAGAAACCTGTCAAACACCGAGGATGGAGTCAGAGCTGCTGCTGCCTCTGCTGTGTTTGTGACGGAGCCACAGTGTTTTGTTTCTTTTGTTGTCTATTGAGTTTCTCTGCTGGCATCGCTGACAGAACGCTTTTAAAGACTTGCCAGAGTCTGAGCTCACACAGTCGGTTCTAATGAAAGCGTGCTCGTTAAAAAGAAGAAGAAAAAAAGAAGAAGAAGAAGAAAAAGAAGCTTAAAAACAACCAGCAGAATTGACATTTCACTTTGAGGTTCGGGCTGCGGTGGCTTTCACAGTCACTCTACAGTGGATTGGACGGGTCTTTTAGACTCGACTTGGTTGTTTAAAGCGCAGTACTGACTCAAAGACAAACATGGATAAGGCTGCTATGAGAGAGAGCTTAATTGTTAAAGTAGAAATCGTAGAAATCACTTCCTCCAGGTCTCTGCGGAACCAAAAGAGAAAGTCCTTAAAGTACTCACACTTCTTCATGTCTCCATCAGTCAAAAATCTTTTTCGTTTGGGACTTATACTCAGGTGCGACTTATATATTAAAATATATAATTTCACGTTTGTTATTTTCACACTGACAGCCACTAGAGGGCACTCTAGGCTTGTGTACCAATATCTGCTACTACTGCACCACTGAAAATTTACATGATCGTTATTTTTACATAGACAGCCGCTAGAGGGCACTTTATGCGTGGTACCAGTATCTGCTACTCCTGTATCACTGGAAATTTACGTTTGTTAATTTCTAAGTGATAGCCACTAGAGGGCAACCTAGTGTTGTGTACTAGTATCTGCTACTTGCGTACCACTGAAAATGTGTTTGTTATTTTCACACTTATAGCCTCTAGAGGGCACTCTAGTTTTGTGTTCCAGTATCTGCTACTCCTGTACCACTGAAAATTTACACTTCGTTATTTTCACACTGACTGCCGCTAGAGGGCACTCTAGGCTGAAACAAGTGTCAGAATGATTGTGAAGCACGGTAGACTGATTGATATTGTTGAGGAAAAGGACTTCGCCAAAGTTTTGACAAGTGCAACTCTCAACGATTCAACCATCCACTGTCAAGAGGCGCAGTGATGACTAAAATCCATCAACTCTATGAAGAGTTTGACATTTTTCTATATTAATAATTCTATCATTTGGATTATTCACAAATAAAAACACGTCCATCAACCTAGTGTTATTTGTTTTTTTTTTCCCATTATTCACAAATAAAAACACGTCCATCGACCTAGTGTTATTTGTTTTTCTTTTCCAGCAGTATACAGAAAGAAAATCGTTTGTCATACTTAGGAATGTAGGTTTGTCCGGATTATTCTTGATCTAATGTGGTCACAATTAATTGATTAACAGTGATTAATTAACTTCCATGCAATTATTCAGATTTATTGTGTGATTAATTCCGACGTGAGGATGAGGTTCCCGACGGTAACATTTCAATCAGAGCATGGATTTTCCTTTGATGTTTTTCTTGAGATAAATCAAACTTTGGGTAAATATTAGCTGACAATGTTTCTATGTGCTCTTGTTTGTGTTTCCCCTCTGTTAACATAACTTCATTGACCAGCGTCAGGTCTCTGCTCCATATCAACTGTTGTCCTACTTCTTCTTGTGTACACAGTTTTTATTTTCAACTTCCAGCACAGTTTCCCTAGCAGCTGATTGGTGGAACTGTGTTGACCCGTGACGTTTGGTTTTCTGCTGATGTTTACCTGCTGATCTGCAGGAAAGGCTGGAGCTGATTCTCGTGTCAAAGCTCGAAGTGAAGGTTAATGCAGACTGTTGACATAGAGAACAACCAAGACTCTGTTTACTGTTATACTATGCATCACTTTAAAACTCTATCTATCTATCTATCTATCTATCTATCTATCTAACGCGTGCCCGTTTTTCGTTTTTCAGCATATCGCCAATATGAACTTTACAGGAGGCAGGCAGTACCCTGCCTCACCTCAAGGGATCGTACGTGAACTGACAGGTGCTTTGGAGCTGCATTGGTGGCTTCAACAGAGGAAATTGAAAGTTAGCCGTCAAGCTAAAGCCAGTGAGTCGAGAATAGCGTTTTTTTATGCTCTGCCTGGTACGACTTACTATGGAGGATTGTATTTCAAGACTAAAACATTTCTCAAAACTGGACTTCCGGTCCAAACATAAGTGACGGAAGACAAACGCTGGAGCTAAAAGGTTAGTTTCAAACTACACTACAAACGAAAAGGCTGACTGTGTGGCTGCCCTGTAAGAAACCGCTTTCACGGCTTTCCTTTCCTTTTATTCTCATTTTGTGATAACGTCTGGACTAACTCGGGATACTGTGACCTGAAAAAATTGCAAAGAAGCCTCAGCAGACATGACAGATGAGCCACGCACATTCAAAGCTAGATATCTTTGACAAAGAAGCCTCAGCAGACATGACAGATAAGCCACGCACATTCAAAGCTAGATCTCTTTGAAAACAATGGAGGCTCAACATTAGCATACACAATGCTAAGGTGAGTGAAAACCGAGAGATTTTAAAAGACCTTATTAATGCAACCTGTTTACTAACCAAGCAGGAGCTAGCATTTGGTGCTAACGATGAGGAGCACGACATTTTGCCATTATTATGCGACAGTTTCCGTTATTGAACGCACGAGACAGGAGTTTCAACACAACACGCAAACAGTGAGTCAGAGACGAGAAGGAAAGACTGTATTATAACATTATGGACAATGACAGTGTTCAAATGAAAGCTCGGTTTGACCACTTCAGTGAGCTAGCTTTCCTCGGCTTGGTCGACTGTACCACATTTCATGAAATGTCACAACGTTTTGATGACACCAAACTGCAGCGTCTGTCAAAGTATGCAAGATTCTTTAACTTTGTATGCCTAAAGACTGATCTTGTCGAACTGTACATCTCGCCATCAGTCAGGAATGGATGCCAATCCGCTGGACAGCTTCTCAGCTTTTTGGCCAAGAAGCATCTAATCCAGACTGTTCCAGAGGAGAACTGACGTCTTTCTTCTTTGGCCATAATCTCCATCGAGACGGACTCTACAACCAAGTCTTAGAGCCTTTCGTAGAGAAGGATCGGCGCATGGACTTCATCTATAGATAAAGGTAAGGCTAAAAAGTGTTTTTTTTTTTCTTTTTAAATAAGATGTGAGTAGGACAAATTTTGTAGGACAAATATGTTCCTGTGGCCTCACCGGCCATGAACCTCACCGCACGTCACTAAGACAGTGGTATGTTAATGTGACGGAAAAAAAATAGAAATGTCTCTCAAAAGTCCTAACGTTTAACTTGTAAACTTATTTTAAACATCATAGTTGTACTGTAGGTAATAATCGGGTCCACGGTGGCAGGACTGTCTTTCTGTAAATACCTTCATTTAAAAAAACTAACAAAAAAAATGAGGTTAAAATGAAAGTTGTTAATTATTTAATTAATTAATTAATTAATGAAATAGGGGTTTAGTAAAAACAATACCACTATTTATCTGTAACAGTTTCAGCAGAGTCTTGAACCAAACAGAGTGAAACAAAATGCGGCGCTAACCACTTGGGACGCATAATACTTCCGGTCTTTTAAACCGTATTTCTTCTGCCTCAATGACAAAGCAAAAAAAAAAAAAAAAAAAAAAAATCAGTTTTTTTTTTTTACTTTACTAAGACGCTGATACTAACCCTACATCATGGCGTATAGGGTCAAAACACTCATAGGAAGTAAGGAAGTGAATGGCTCCACAGGTTTTATATATATATATATATATATATATATATATATATATATGATATAAAATAGTTTTATATGTTTCAGTTCAATAGTACCTCAGTATTTCTCTCATTTTTGTGTCCTGGGACTGATGATGTTATAAAACAATGCCAAGAAAAGCCTTGGCTCAAAAGAAAAATAAAGTTGAGGGAAAATTGTAGATGTGTTGTTTTAAAGAGAAGTTTATGTTTACAAAGTGAAGCCAACTCCTGCTGCAGACTCATAATATTTTTCCTGTGCCCTTGTTTTCATGTTTTTGAAGCCAAATTGTTTCCTGTTTTATTTCTGGTTGTGTTTTTATGAGCACCACACCGATCTGTCGCTGCTGTTAACACACATCTGAAGGTTTGTTCAAAACCTCCTGCTCTTGCTCTTACCTGCCTCCAGGTTCCCCTCTGAAAAATCAGTGACAGATGTTTAAACATGGTGTTTCTCCCCCGCGGACACAAACACTGACTAAGAGGTTTAGGATCGAGCATTGGAAATGGAAAAATGTAAAATGTTTGTCAGTATGAAGAACTTTCACAGCATTACCTCTGTTTTTGTTACTTTTAGAAATATTTAGACTTTTATTTACTATTTACTTTTAGAAATATTTAGACTTTTATTTACTCATATTGCTCTTTGTCCAGATGGGTAAAGATTTGAGGCGTTGGTAAATGACCATAATTCCAACAAGATCATGACAGCAGTAATGAGGTTTTGGACTGATGTTTCTGTTTAAGGTCATGGAGTAAAGGTAGAGAAGCTTATCAGTGTTTATGGAGGGTTTCAAGATTGGTGTTGTTTATTGCAATTCTGTAAGAAAAGAAAACATTTGTGGCTAAATCACAATTAACTTCTTCTGACCATAAAATAGAAAATAATTCTGTTGCCAAAAAAGACCAACACAACTTTTTTAAAAATCCTGAATTTCCTTTACTACATTAAATAAGACTGTTTGTTATATTACCAGACAATAGCTATTTATATAATACTATAATCTGAAAAAATAATAACAAATTGATATATCTTTGATCATGTAATAAATTCAAATATTTATGTAAAAGTGTAATTCACTTTTAGTTTTAAGATGGTATTTCATAATAGATTAAAACAACCAGGCAAAAAAACCCCACTTGTCCCAGCTTTTGTACAACTCGATTCCTTTTTCATAATTCAATTTCCCAGTCATTAATGACTTATTTGTATGGTACATAACAAATTACAAAAATATGCCGCTTGGGAAAATGACCCCAGTTTAAAAAAAAAAAATTTAAATTGTGTTGATCGGCAATTAAACATGTTTACACATTTTTAAAAATGTGAGAAAAATGACTACGCTGTTAACTGTAAATAATTATCAAAAAGACTAATTTTATGTTATAGATCCGTTTTTACACATCACAGTGTACTTTTTCCAGTTAATCTTGGTTTGTCTCTAAAACACTTCTGCTGCACAGACAATACTACAATTCTCGGCACAGCTGCGAACATGACCCGAGAGCAGCCAACTGCTGTTGCTTATTTATGCAAAAAAAAAAAAAAGAAAAAAAAAAGAAAAACGAAAAGTCACTTAGAGACAGTCTTGGCTTGAACAAACAGCCTTTCAATCATCTTCCCCAACAACGACGGAGGAATAAGTGACACTAGCAGCACCTGCGTGTGCGTGTGTGTTCGGTTTTAAAATCACAGTCGGAACAAACTGCAGCTGTTTGGAACCGCAGCAGCGCTGGAGCTGGATTAAATCCATCACTGTGTCTTTGTCAGACCTTCTCAGAGCTTTGTTGGTGGCAATCGCTGGAGAGTGACTGCAGTAAACTGGCTTTTTATGATGTGGCAGAAGTTGATTATGAGACTCGGTGCTAGGAGCACACCAGATGTTTTGTGCTTCTCTGATTATATACATACATCCAGAAGGGACGTCTGTTTGGTCCCAGTGCCTTTTCTTCTCTCTGGGGCTTGAAGGAGTTTTGCCAATCATTTGAAGAACCTCATGAGAATTGGCAGCTGGATCTGAGAGTGCTTTTTTACAATTGGCTGCAGCTCAGTCATCAGAGTGAGAATTGTTGTTGTTGTTGTTCTTATGTGATAAACAGTTAGAAGATATAGTACAGTGAAGTTGTTTTTATTTAATGAGAAGAAACTCTTTTTTTTAAACTGATTTTTGACATTGTTCTCATAGACCAGGCATGGGCAAAATACGGCCCCGGGGG
>NC_024321.1:1513242-1540529 GCF_000523025.1 Cynoglossus semilaevis
AAACGCTCCATCTATCTGCGCCTTCCCCGGCCCCCCCCTGTCAAATTTTTTGGACCAATTGGGGCCCGCGAGGTAAAAGTTTTACCCACCCCTGTCATAGACTGTGGTCAAGTCCCATTCATTTTCTGTTTTTCAAACATATAAATAAATAGTTCTTCTGTTTTTTTCTGGTTCCATTCTTTGTTTCTATCCAGTGACAGTGGAACCTTCTGGAAGCCACTTTTCTCACACACAATCCTTGAACGGTTTTAAAAACACATCTGCCGTGCTGATAATGGTAATTATTATATTATATATTATACCAATAATATCACAATAAGGTCACGTAGCAACAATTGCTTTACATTTTCTAAGTATTTGAAGTACTCTGAGTAAGTATTTGAATAACTTTTCTATAAATAATTTTGACATAGCTTTTTCTGTTTCCAAATCTATAACGTGTGTGGCGACTGTCGAAATGCGTCGCAACAGCATCTGTCCAAAGGCAGAAAATATCTTGGACAGAGAAGTCGTACCTTATTAGAAACACACTCTTTGCGACGGCACGAGCTCTTTTTATGATGATCCAGCAGTGAGGAGTGAAGAACGATCTGCTGTTCCCAGATCTGACATGAACATCTCCACACATGCTCACTCAGCAGCTGTTGTGCATTAATGTGCAGCAGGATGCGATGTGTGCAGTCCAACTTCACGAAGACCTACCTGTCACTTCTTTAATGGACGAGCAGTTTATTTACATTTACTTAAGGAATGTTTCTCCAGAATCCCATAAATTTACTCCACGGCATTCAGAGGGCAGTGAAGGGTAGAGACCAGACAGTCAAATAGGCTGTTTTGGATATCTGGTAATTTTGTAAAAGTATAGCTATACTATACTTTTTTTTTTGTACTAACAGGTATATCGTATCTAATTCCTATCATACAAAGTGCACTTGAGCTATTGCCAATTTTTTTTTTTTTTACCCACATGTGCGGTAAAATGTATAGCAGAGCTAATTCACACTTTGGATTTCAGAGGTAAATTAAAGTGCAAAACAAATTGAGTCGATTACTGGTTTGTTGTTAGTAGATTCTAAATTTTTATGTCACACGATTGTTATACAGACATAGCAAACATTCAGTTGCCACCCTTGCATGCTTCTTTAGACGGTGTGTGAGCGTAAGCAAATAAAAAGTTGAAGCGAAAAAAAAATTAGACTGGATAAATCACACTGGAAATAAGCTATAAACCGACTATAAGTAGGAGTATAAGTTGCACCAGCCAAAAAAAATGCATAATGAAGAAGCAAAAAACATATATAAGTCGCACCAGTGCCCTCCAGTGGCTGTCAGTGTGAAAATGACAAGCGTAAAATGATATATTTTAATATAAAAACTGCACCTGAATGTAAGTCGCAAATCCAGCCAAAGGATGAAAAAAAAAATTGACTTATCGTCCAGAAACACAGTAATATAATGGTGGGAATGATCTGCTCTGTTATATACAGTGGGTCTGTATCAACTTTGGCAAGATTTTTCTCGCGATATAAGGAAACATTGATTTACGAGTGCTTAACCCAGCTCCATTTTTCCACTCGACACTGTTGCGCTGTCCTCTCACTGTCCCTCGCTTGGATAATTTACCCGTCGCTTTATTTCTCTCTTTCCCGTTCTCTCTCTCTCTCTCTCCCTCTCTAATTTAATTTAATTAATAATAGAAACAAATTAATTAATTAAATTATTTTCAATGGGGAAAATGCAGTCGACGTATGGGTGGATCGACACACGAGTGCTGTTTAAACTCTGATTAAACTCGTGTCTTGAAGCGCTACGATAATGCTGACAGCCACATCCAAAGACGTGTTACGCTGGAACGTGTCCCATAGAGTGCATCCTGCAGATAAGCCTCTAACTGATCAGTCCAGCACTTTACTTCCCATGTAGTCGAAGCTTCCCAGACCAGCTTTTGTTTGTTTTCCGGTATCAGAAAGATGGAATCATGGTTGCTCCTCTCAAAGCCTGGTTGCATAATTGGCTTGTGTCCCTGCTTAAATTGGGTATATTAGTGGTCAAGGGGACATGCTGTCCCACCCCCCTTGTCGGACAGGTTTCTTGTTGGTAAAAGTTAGGCCTGACCGAGCTGCGACATCACATTGAGAGCAGCATCCAGATGTTTGTGTTTGATAGTCTGGGAGCACAATATTAAGTGCAGCCAAAGCGGTGCCTGTGTCTGCCCGGGCCTGGGATGCAGATGGTTGTGGTGCGGATCGATGTAAACTCACGGGGCATATAGAAATGGCCGACACTACGATGAAGTGCTGCAAATGAGGAAAGCAGGACTGGGAGAGCCTAGCATGTTTGCTACGGTGTTTCATGAATCGCTGCCTCAAAGGTTCATTGTTCCTGTGAGTGTTGTTCCGCATACTGCCTCGCAGTATCGCAGACGGCCACGAAGAATCTGCACGGAAACCTTCCAGGAACTGTTGAGAATGCTGGTGTTTTATGCTTAAAAGAGTTGTTGGCTGTCGTGGCTGGTAAAAGCTGGACATTATAGCAAATAAAAAGGTTAAAAATACTGAGGAAAAAAAAAGAATATGTCACTATAGTGACATATTTGTTGGCGTTTCTGCCCAGAAAGATTACAGATGTGATTTACAGAACGTCAGATGACGTTGCACTGCGGATCAGGAGAAATCATATAATGGTGCCAAGGGTGGAACTGCTGTACTGTATGAAGTCAGAAGTGTCCGAAAAGTGTAGTGCGGGACAACTATAAGGCACAGGTTTGGTTCGCAGATAGGGTGACTGATGGGTTCACGGTAAAGGTGGAGTTATATCAGGGATTAGGTCCGAGTCTCTTTTTGTTTGCTGTCGTATTGGGCAGATTGACAGATGAGGTCAGACTGGACGCTCCATAGACCATGATTTTAGCAGAAGACTTTATCTGTGATACAGGTGACAGGCAAGTAGAAAGATAAAGCTTTCGAGGAATTGACGTAGTAAGGGTGGATCAGTTACACTACTTAGGGTTAGCCCACCTAACTATACTATGATGTATAGTTTACAGAATGTGACACTGCCTTTGGGACAGGGGTATAAGGCGGAGGTAGCATGAAGTCCCTAAAAGCTTTACTGTATGTCACGGAAAAGCGGACCAAAGAGGATTTGTTGAAAAAGGGTCAATGTGTTTCTCCAACTGGTTTAAAGAGGAAGAATAGCTGTTTTCTTGTTCACCATTTTTATTCATGGAGCCATAGAACTAAAATATGTGTGCATGTAATAATCATGTATTATTTATTTTAAATGTATTATACTTTTTAAAATGTATTTATAATTTATTTATTTATTGAAATTAGTTAATTGCAAAACTTGAGTAGATTTTCGAGTCACATCTGACCCTTAATTCAAACACTTACTATGAGGTTTTACTCCAACAAACAAAACAACAACAATTCAAACACTTACTATGAGGTTTTACTTCAACAAACAAAACAACAAAAAATAAACATGACCAAAATCACAAGACAAGGTTTTCTTAAAATAAGATTTTTAATATTACTTATTATCATAAAGATATATTTACACACTTTACAGAAATAGAAAATAAAAACACAAAGCTACGCATGAAAGGAAACAAAAAATAAAAAATAAGTACTTCAAGAGCTAAAGCTTATCTTTTATAAATTAGAAATCAAAAGTTTAAATATGTACACAGCATTTCAACCATTTCTGATACACTTGTTTTATTTATTTATTTGTTTACTTCTTTATGTCTTTATTTATTTTTGCCCGGTTCAACATCAAACAGAGACAGGGACTGACTGTACATTTGGCCTGGTGACTAATTTATGAGCAAACACCATGAACAGAACATCAGTTTCAGCAGTAATACACGGTTCTCAGACTCTAACACTGTAGTGAAGACCACACACACACTTGTGTCCCTGCTCAAATTTAGCTGAATGGAGCCGAGTCAGACACAGAATGTGGATGAAGATATGGGCCTGTGCTGTTCTGGCTGGAGAAAGTCTCCAGGCTCATTTCCACCGGCAAATTGAATCTGGGTTTGGATCAATGATTGAAAATTTGTTAGAGTTCGTGGGATTGAATATCAGCCCCTCCATCCTGCAGACGGCCACTTTGAAGACCAACCCTGTGACGTTTGATTCAAAAAGGAAATAGTGGAATGTGTCATGAGCCATCTCTCAGCATGAAGTGCGGAAAAAAAGAATTTGAAACCTGACATTGGCATCTAAAAGGTTTTAGCCCATCTTAAGATCTTATGTTTCTAAACATATATATTTTAACTCCAGTTTTCTTTAGATGCGGTTAGTTGTGCCCAATGTTATATCAATTTATTTGTAACTACCACAAAGTTTTTTTGTTTTTTTTTTTTAATTAAATTTTGTACGAGAGTGAATTTAAAAGAAATTTATTTATTAATTTATATTTTGGTATTTTCAGTGCTCTACACTACAGTCTGTAGATTCAAATGGGTGTTAAGGTCCTGCTCAGGGTCACAATGGCATATAGACCAAAAGGGTCCAACATCACCAGTAAGGCACTGACTAAAAGATGAACATTAACCTATGAAAAAACTCACTTTCATCAAATTTGAATTATGCCCCTGCAGTGTCTCCTTGTTGCCCCCGCCGCCCCCCCCCAAAAAAGAAGACCAGGTCAGCTAAATGCCGATTCCTCGGCCCGACTTCTGGTTTGTTTTCGCCAAGTCTGTATTCAGAGGCAATTGTGTTGAGTGTAACTGAATAGGTTATCCATAAAATCTTAAGTTGGGCTCAAAACGTGAAGTCGGTTTCAGTTCTGCTCGACTTTTCTGTTGTGCTGTAACATTCAAAATCAACTTGACATGAAGGTTTCCCCTTATTCCAAAATCGGAGCCGATCGGAGCTGAAATGGTACAAACTTTCTTGCTACTTAATTCTTGTTCTACATCTTACGTCACTTCTCACCACCACTCGTCGTCACACACTCTCCCAGCCAAATGCGTTTGCCACAAAAACATCTGAACACAGTGAAGCCAGTTCTTTCTAACAGGAAATCATGCTAACAACTGCATAGGAAGATTAGTCAGGCCTTGTGATGTCACAGGGGGAAACAGTGAGAGGACAGTAATCCTTTTCTGTTGCTGGAAGAGACCATTAATGAAAATGGTTTTTGCTTCCAGAGCAATAATGTATTGGTTTAGCGTCTGAGTGTGAGCATGAACGCGCTCGTACCCTCTACAAGCTCAAGGCCCATTAACCTGATGTGCAGAGCAGGGCTGCGGGCAATGATCTACGAGTAGAGAGAATGCCTGAAAGCTTTCACGTGTCCATGACATATTGTGCTGCAGACTACTTTTTCTATTTTTGTTACATCCACAAAAGATACAGGTTTCCACACTGTATTTAAAAAGGTAAGCTTTGGACAACCAGCAAGACAAAGATCAGACAAAAGAAATGTCACAATACACTGGAAAACTATTCCATACCAACAGACTTATTTTTTAGGTGAATTTTTCCAGCAGCATAATGGAATTGAAAAAAGTGCAGCCTCGTGAACCCAAGCAGAGAAGCCATGGAGCAAAAACCATGTTTATTGGTAAGGTATTATTGAGGATTGAGGCTTTGGGATCAGCAAGGTTTTTTTTTATATTTGGATTGTAGTGAAAACCAGAGCAGGATTACAGAGGGTTTCTTCACGTGGTGAAAATGTTTTGCTCTGGTCTGGTCTCTGAAAGGGTGGCGTGGCTGGTGCAGATGGTGAGGATACATTCATGAGGAACGGTGCAGATACAGACGTCGCTGGGCTCGTTAACTAAAACTTCTGAGATGGGGGCTAACGTTACATTTGAACCCCTTTTGACATGTCCTAGTCCACTTCTTACATCCCAGCAATCTGCGACTTTGAACCTCCATCCCCAGCTCCTTTCTTCCTTCTCAATAAATCATAAGACATCCTGAGCAGAGCTGTCTCTTTTCAGAGGAAAGTTAATTACAATCTACATCTCTGTCTGGGCAAGTGTGGAGGGGGAAATGCGGGAAATAAAAGTAGTGGAACTGAAATGATTCTGCTTTACAGTGCCCCCGGGATTCAATTCCCTTTTAATCAGTGTGCGCGCAGCTCTCTCATTAAAACCGCTTCACGCTGGGACTTCGAAAACGCTCAGTTGTGTTAGAATATTTGCATAAAACGTGGGGAGAGGAGAGATTTTTCACTGAAAAAGGAGGAATTTGCGCTGCACACTTAAGAGACTCCCCGCAACTGTGGTGGCTCATCGTCAGGCTCCTTTGACCAATTTCTTAAATGCTTACACACTAAAGCCGCGTTTACACCAATAGGGTCTTGTTTTAAATGTACGCAGGGTGATCTGGCAAATTTGGCCACTAATCCTGCTCCTCTTCGAGCGTGTCATCTGATTGGTTTAAACCAGTGCTTCTCAAACAGTGGTGCCCCATGGGGGAGGGGGTACGTTGAGGTGCCAGGGGGGCGGGAGGGGTTGGGCGTGATAGGCATCCAGCCTGCTCTAATGCTTGAACGATAAATAAGCCTCCAGTCACTAGGTGGCAACAACTCGTACAGTAATTTGTACGGATAAGAAAATTCATATTACCAGATTCTCAATAGTATTTCAATTCAGGGGGGCATGAAGACATTTTTGTTCCCTAGCGGGTGCATGTCAGAAGATAATTGAGAAACCACTGGTTTAAACCATCCTTATCAATGCCGTGCCGATCGTGGAGCGTGGTCGCTTGAAGTTTGATTGGACCACCAAAGGCTCTTGATTTATTGCTAGAAAAAGACACTGATCAAAAGGAAATACTGAGCCAGAATTTGGAGGAAGATCATTTCCACGTGGAACTTCTGTTTTTATAAAAAATCATAGCAGTGGTAGTGGATCATGCCTCAATCATCAGGTGTTCTGGGATTGGTTAAGGAAGGTTGAGGTGATTTGGCATGGCGGTTTCAGTCTAAGCCAATTTAAGAGTGAGCTTAAACTAAAGTGGCCTTGTCAGCCTCTGGAGATCCATCTGAGAAAGATTAACTCCAGGATTTAATGAGTGTAAGGATCAAAGCTCCAACCACCTGTGCTCTGGAGTAGGAAGGGGTGGGGGTGCAGGAGGGGGGTGGTGGTGACAGGGGCAGGAGGAGAAGGTGGGGATGGCAATGTCTGATCGTGAAGGCAACGCATGAAAGAAACGTCTTATCGGATACGCGTCTATACCGGTGAATACATACAGGGAAGAGAGTAAAGATACAACAAAAAAAAAAAAAAAAAAAATACACGGATTTAATGCTATGTCACCATGGTGCTGTTAAATAAAAACAGAATTGACCGTCGTAGTACACAGTACACCCTGAGAAAAAAGAAAACGAAAACTACTTTAACATAGAAATAATCTTCAAGAGTAAAATATTCCAGTATCATGGAAAAGGCATTGAGTTTAATCAGTAAATAAGTTGAAGGAGGTGAAACCAGCTGCAGCCGGTGTTTGGCTGCTTTTTCAAAACTGAGCTCAGTTTTGTTTTATTTTTAAATTGGTTTCACTTCTTTTTTTTAAAATCATTTTTGGTCTAATTTCACTTGTCCTTCGTTAGATGTAGAATTTTTTTTTTTTGTTTGCGGAAATATCGGCGTGTATGTCAGTGTATCAAGACTTTAAAGAAGAGGTAAAGTGTTTCAGCTTTTTTTTTTTTTTTCCTGGTAGCATTACGGACAAGGTTTTATATTTGGCACTTCATTAAAAGGTGAGGCGGCCCCTGGCAAAGCACCCCTACCAGTTAACAGTCGTGTGGAGCGAGGAGAGGCGGGGGGGCGGGCGGGGGGGGGGGGGGGGATTGGGATTCGGGGGCAGTGCACTCAGCCAAGGTTTGACACATTACGGTGACCTTGAGTGTGTCAGACGACCCCAACGGAAGGTGTCAATGAGTTCAGTTACACCAAATATAACTTTGGAATTCATCTGTTACTTAAAAGGTCATTTCCAACAACTTCACTCCAGCAACACTGGAAAAACGAAAACAAACTGAGAAATCTCAAAAATGGTTATTGGTTAACTTATCTAAACCAACAGTTGAATATTAGCCCAAATCAAATTGTACAGGAACATAACGCAGACTACATCCTGGGCAACTCACTAGTCCATCACTGGGCCACAAACAAGCATTCACACTTACAATAATGCTAAGTAAATATCTAATCCGTGTGTTTTTTTGGGGCTGTGGGAGGAAGCCAGAAAATTCCCACGCACAAATTTGGAGAATCGATAATGTTTTCAAAAAGCAGAAAGGGGTTTCTGAAAACGATGGAAAGTTCGACAAAATAAAAGATTGTCTGAAATATTGTAACATATATCTGAATTTAATAGGAATAAGAGAAGAGTTGTACTTTTTCTTAAAAAAAAGAAAATTCACGTTTGTCTTTGAAAACAAGTAACATTCAGACAAAACAACGTCGTGGCTGTGACTGACACAGCTTTAGTTTAAAATCATGATTGTCTCTAAAGTCAGGAAACGGGTTTAAAGGTGGAAGAAGCTTCAGGAAACAATTTGATTCTCGGATTTTGGGAAACATAGTTCAGTGTTTGAGAGTCAAATAATTCGAATTTTCTAGTTCAATTATCGGCTTTTTCGGCTTTTTCTTCACTCAACCAAACTCAGCTGGCTCAGCGGATCCTAAAATCGTATTTGTTGGCAGAGATAGTTTACCATGAATTTTCTTGAGAATTTTGAGTTTTCTCAGCTTTTTCATTTTTCACAGTGTAGCGCCATTAGTGAAGATATTTTGAATTTTTTTTTTTTTTTAATTTTAAACTCAGAACCTTCCGTCTTTCCAGAGTGTTGTTAGTGAGCTGAACATCTTGTGCAGAGTCGCTGCGTCTCTTTCATTATCCAGACTGTGGACATGGCTACACTGCAGAGAAACTAGGGCTTTGGAATCTTTGAGTCCCAAAAATATGGGATTAACACCATAAAGACAAATGTGGCATGGGGACTCAGATGGTCCGAACTTCGCTCCCTCACCATCACATGTTATGCAAAAGTGTGTGTGTGTTTGTGTGTGTGTGAGAGAGAGACCCACGGCGAGTTTTGCTACTGATTGGGCTAAAATCATAACAGAAATACTTAAAAATGTAGAAAAACCGGGGAGTAGACAGAGATAGATGATACAATTCTGAAGGGAGTGAGAGAAAGAAAGAGAGAGACAGAGAAATAGAAAGTGACAGCTTAGGCTTCACACCTCCCACCCCCACCTCCCTTCCCGTCCCTGCCCCCCGTCTCCTCCAGAGCTGGGGGTGAGCCATCGTCCTGATGTTTGTGAGGACAGAGTTTGCTTGAAGAACCAGCAGGTGCTATGGACATCACTCTTCTGGCTGGACAAGGGTTGGCCCTTCATAGCAAGGCCCCCCAAGGCGAAGGAAGAGCAGAGAAATCAGAACCTGGGGAAGGGTGCTCAAAGCTGTGCCTGAAAAAAAAAAAAAATCATAACCATTAGTGAAGGGAACTTAAAACTTCCCATAAAACAAACAGATCCTGAGCCGTCCGTTAGTCTTACCTCAGCAAGTTTTAAAGCAATTACTGATGAAGACTTTGGAGATGATCAGTTTTCTAAACCTTAACACAGTTCGGGTCCTGGAAGGATTTTTTTTAGTCGAGTTTTAAATAATCTTGATGAAGGAAAATAAAGCCAGATGACGTCAGACAAGCCTTTCTAGCCGATGTTTTTACTGAAACAGGACTAACTGACCTTGGATCTTATTCATCCACTAACAGAGCGGAACAGAATCTACTAAACCTGTGTTACTGATTAGGGATTAACTGAACAAGGACTAGCTGTTCCAGTATTAGCTGATCCATAACTAATAGACCTAGGACTAACTGCTTCAAGATTTTTCCAGAAAGATTTTTCAAGATTTTTGTGTAAAATTTTTCAAGATTTTACACAAGATTTCTCAATATAGTAGTAACAGAACTAGAATTTACTGATCCAAGACTAACAGAACCACGGACTAATGAAGGTTATTGATTGAGGGTTGATACAACAATGGCTAAATGATGCCACACCTGAGTGTAAGTCGCTAACCCAGCCAAAGGAGGAAAAAAAGTGCGACTTATAGTCAAGGAAAGTACGATAAATGAAACTATAGAGAGTGATTCTACACGGCTTTAAGACGAATTTTTACGTAGAGCTGCTGCGAATTTAAGTTTTGGAAAAAAAACAAAACAAACCGTGACATGTCTAACAATATTATAAGAAGGCAATCATGTCAAGTAAAAATCCTTTACATTTTTTTTTGACAAAAGGAAACAGGAGATTGACAGTTTTTCTAATTAAAGTGTTAACAGGGGTAAACGGCAGCAGAAGTGATGCTTGATATCTGACATCTCAACTGTCTCCGCGTGGACATTGAACAAGCTGAGACTGAACCCTGAGGAAGCCTCTCTCTGTGTGCATCATCAGTGCCTGAGTACTGATGACAACATGTCAGGGGTGTGAGTGTGAGGCCCATTTTAGAATACACGTACTGGATTTTTCTTTCTCCTTTAAAAGAAATATTGGAGGCATAAACGTGCACAAAATACAAGGAAATAAATATCCATGAATGCACGTCACGGGTTCGATCCTTGTACTGGCCAACTACCTTTTAGTGACTTGTTGGCTCAGCGAGAGTAACACAGACTCCGTGTGGGTTCAAATCCAAGACCGGACAAAAGGGATTTATTATAGTGGTTCCATAGTGTAGCGGTTAGCACACCTCCCTCTGAAGCAGCGAGCAAGTAATCCTGAGTTCAATTCCAAGAGAAAACACATACCTGGCGCCTGCAGGGGGCAGCATGTCGCAGCGTATCTGTATTATTATTATTAAATCTCTGCTCTAAGCTAAGTCTTTCATAAGAAAGACCTGAGGTAAACGGAGGGCATATTTGGTTTGTCCTGGCTGAAGTCTTGATTGCTGAGACTTTTGACTCGGTGAGTCATTAATTTGTATGTAATCTTTACCAAATCTAAAGCTCCCTTTGTTGTCTGGACCGATTTCTGACTGATGACCACTATTGTTAGCCTGGGGAGGACTGGAGTCTTTTACAAGTGCACAATGATTTTACCCCCTCATTGTTTTGAGAGGTAGACATCGAAGTTTATCGTTGTTCAAAGAAAATGTTAAGATTTATTATTTACGAGCGAGTTTTTTTTTTAAACCCTTAGAGAAAAGTGCTTCTGGAACTTCATGGCTTTTATCTGCTCTCTTAAAAAATAAGATTTAAAGCGTCTTCTAGCTGCAGCCTCTTCTTCCTTTGTGATAGATTTATGGTGACCTCTGTAGGCCAGCTTTGTCTTCTGTGAACCTCCTGAAGGGATTTCGTGTTTTGTCAAATTTCTCTGTCGCTTCAGTGTCTGGGACTGATATGTAAACAGTTCAAAGCCATCAATCTAATGCTACTGCTTTGTTTTTTAAAACAGAATTTGAAACAACTTAAACAAAACGTTATAGTATAGTTATTTTGTCAGATGTCAATATTATTTTCTGAGTATCTGGAACTAACTACAGATATGACTTTCGTCTGTGATCAACAAAAAAGAAACGACTTTGGACAAAATCGTTGTTAAAGAGCAGGGACGCTAGGAGTTTGTAAGCTTTGGACTTTTACCGCAGGAACAGAAACAAGAACTATTTCATTCCCTAAAAACTGTTCTTGGCTGTAGTTCACACTGTTGGTTTGTTTGAATAATATAAAAAAACTTTTAGAACATGAAAAGCGAAGTCTTTTTGATCAAAGGATAAAAAAAAGCTAATGATACTTTGTAAGAAAAACTTTCAACAGCCAAACCTTGAGTCTCGAAAAAGTAACAACTGGAGAAATAATCCTCTGCAGAGTGATGACATCAGATGAATCAGAAATGTTGCTGCTTGAGCTGATTAAAAAAAAAAAAAAAACGTCTTTCCATCACGGGCGGGAATAAATGACGTAGTTGAAAATAATACCTGTGCCTTTCTAGCAAACTATGCAGCCCAGTCGGCCAGTGTCCAATAATCTGTTCGGACACGTTCTTTCTTCGGTGCCAAGAAAAACATCCCTGCGCTGGAGCTAATTTCATGGCCATTACTAGAATATCTGTGCAGTAGTTTGACTTCTCCTGTCGCCAACACAATCATCCACATGCATTCTGCCGACCAAGTATTTCAGAACTGTTTCCTTTAGAGATGTTCTCGGTAGAACTGTTTCCTCAGGAGATGGCAGTAATAAAGAGCTGTGCATCACCGGTGTTTGGATAAACCTGCTCCTCTGTTGAAGTTGAAATAGAGTTCTCAAACGGAACTCACTTCTGGTCAAATACTTCCAGAACTTTAATGGAAACAAGCAACTGTTCTTGTTGTGAATTATAGTGACCATATTTTCAGGACTAGCTGGGATTGCGACTTAGATGTTAAAATGTATAATTTCACGTTTGTTATTTTCACATAGACGGCCACTAGAGGGCACTCTAGGCTTGTGTACGAGTATCTGCTACTCCTGTACCACTGAAAATGTGCATGTTGGTTATTTTCGCACTGACAGCCACTAGAGGGCACTCTAGCTGGCTGGTGCACCTTATACTGCGGAGCGACTAATAGTATTAATAATATATTATTGCCTAAATCTAATTTCATCATTCTAATCTGCAATCCTTGTAAACACTGTTGTCTGGTGTTTACGTAAAACAAAGTTGCAATCCTTGTAAACACTGTTGTCTGGCGTTTACGTAAAACGAAGTGATGTTTTAAAAATGATGTTAAAAAAATGACGTTCCACGTGGAAAAAAATCATGCAGTTTGGATGAGCTACAGAAACCCGCCTGGGCTGTTGAAACCCGTTGCGGTTTTGATAAAATATTAAGTAAGATTTTGCAGCAGTATTAAAAGCGCAGAAGTGGGACAGTTCTAACAGAAAAAAATTCCCAAAAATCTCTTCCATCATTTCCCCCTTCTTACTCACCTTGCTCTAGAACGGCATAGGCACCTTGTGAGACAGACGGGGCCGAGGGCGTCTCCTCTTCCAGCCGGCCGGTCTGTGAGGTTGACCTCCCCTTGCAGGACTCTGCTGGACCATTTTTCTCACTGTGGGGGCTTCTTCTACTTCTCTGCCATGCTCCACGGAGGCCATGGGACCTACGGGCAAACACAGTGATAAATAATAGAATAACAAGAGAGGAAAAAGAGGCTAACATTGTTAGGAAACATAACCATAAACGCTGTTTAATAGATGATTCTTTAACTTGCAAATAAATGTTTACGTGTGTGGGCGCGTGTGTGAGCGAGCGGCCACCCACAGTTATGCTATCTGTTCTTCAATTCATCTCGCTGTCATATTAAGAACAGACTGGATCACCGAACCAAACATTAAACGCGGGTGTCTCGCGTCTACCCTCACGCTGTCTCCGACCATCGCAAACAAAGAAGCAGGCGGTCGGGGTGGAAAAGCGTCCCGCTGCGGTGTTTGATCTCAGATTATAGAGCAGTTCTACTCTCACGGAGTTGTGTGCGTTGGAGATTGATCCCAGATGTTCTCGGTCAGATCCCAGTACCCGTGTTCTAATACTCTTTACCACTTTCGCACTATCCGAGCTCTTCCTCGACTCTGTCCTCGTGCCTTTTCAGCAAGTCTTTATTAGTGTGTACCAGCGGGTGTCAAAACGCATTTTGGTTCACGGGCCGCATACAACCAAACTAATGTCAAGTGGGCCGGACCAGTACAGTCAAAACAGTTACAGTTACAAAAAAATATCCTGGAGATGAAGTGTTTGTGTATTTTTTTTATTTTCAAAATCCATAAAGTGGGCCGTATGTTTGACACCCCTGGTCTATACAGTGTTTTGATAGCAAGTTCTATTTCGACACTGTGCTCCGATCTTTTACGTAAAGAAAATATCTATTCTTTATTCTGACACTTCAAGACATGTCTTGCGACCACACGTTATAATTTATACTGCGACTTTTGTATGTGTCAGTGCAGAGAAGACAGGAATGATTATGCAGTAATGACTGTATTTGGAGGTTCACTTCAAACCATACAAAGTGGACTGCTTAAGGAACCTACCAATAGAAACTAAAAATAGTAACCGGTCATAATGTTTTTATGACCAAATCCTGAGCTTGAGAAAGTATCAATGAACCACAACTGACATTACTACCATCCATTAAACGCAATAAAGGGATGGATCTTTTCCGGATGCACATTGAGGGGGGCCGGCTCGTGCAAGATAAACTTTTGAATGAACTATTTGTTTTGTATTGCAAGAATTAGTACCAGGGACTCTTGGTGGGACCAGAAACTAGGAAATTTAAGGACGTTTTGGTTTGGAAAAAGAAAATTCTGTAAGGCTGGTTTTCATCACAAAACTGATTGACATGTCTTCTAAGGGGTCATGACATTCATGTCTCCCCCCTTCAGAGACACTGGCACCATTTGCTGAATTCCAAGGAGAAAGAACTTCCTCAGAATTATGAGCAATGGAGTAAGGAAACAGCGGCAGATGTGGTCAGAAGTTTGACCAAAGTTCTGGACAGAGGTTAAGAAGACTTCTTATCAAGAAGAAAAAAAGATGAATCTTTAAACACTAATGATATAAAACGAGCTGCTGGGATGGGAAGAAAAGGGATAAAGGAGGGTTTTGAAAGATGATAAAAAATATCGAGAGAAAAAATCTAAAAATATTATATATGTATATATGTGTATATATGTGTATATACAGTATATGTATGTGTATATATATGTTTATATGTATGTATATATGTATCTATAGATACATATATGTATGTGTATATATGTATGTGTATATGTATGTGTATATATATGTATATATTTTTAGATTTTTTTAATCACCCCTCTGATGTTTCTCAAATAATAATTTCGATTTTTTTTTTTCTCTCTCAATAGTGGTGGTACACAATCCAGAGGAGGAGAAACATCAATGCATTCTAAACTAAGTTTAATTTAATATTTTAACTTCTTCTTCTGTATTATTATACTTGAAGTACAGATTGACCAAAGCTCAAGAAAACAAAATTGTGAATCGATACAGACGGTAGTTTGATGATTGATCAGTCTGTGATTAATTAATCATACAGCAAGTTTGATTTTCTGGTTACTTTAAAATGAAAAAAAAAAAAGAACTAACATTATCTCCTATATAAACTAGGCCGGTTAAAATTGACGTTAACAGGTGAGAAGGCTTTAAAAAAAAATCATCTAAGGCTGTAACTGACTCAATACTTCCTTCAGACTGCAACGTTCACAGATCTGCTGGGTCAACTTATCTTCCTCTAAGCCTCACACTGTCAGATAGACAACAGCAAATTTGGCTGAGAGAAGTTTTCCAAAGCCCCTAGGAATGTTTTTGTTTTATGGCCTATTACTATTACTTCACAGCAACCAAACACATTTTCTGCAGTTTTAGATTCCCTGGTTATGACTTACGCTGCTGCTGCTGCCCTTGGATACCGCAACGAACGGTTATCTATACTGAACACAAGACGAATATATGATGAAATATGACAAGCGGACAGGTTCCCTCTCAACCTTTTCCGTCTGAGAACCATGGTCTTAAAACCATTCCTTGAGTTGACATATTAAATACATTCTCACCCGCTGTTCTAAGTCAAGATCTTAGATCTCTTCGGTTCAACTGTTCAACTGACACTTTACATATGTCATGTGACTTCTGCTGTGGCTACAGCACCGTATTATGAAGAGAACTGCTGCTGGAGTTGAAACAGTAGGACAGTAACGGGGGAGCGGGGGGCGGGGGGGTAATACAGACGCGCACACCCATTCACACGCGCACACAGAGTGGAACAGTATACGACTGTGAAGTAATTGTGCTGCAGTTCGCACAGCGGCCCTCGGCCTGTCACAAACCCGCTACATAATGAGACAATTTAGTCCTCTCCTGCCTCCGACAGCCTGTCAGCCCCGAGCTGCAGAAACATCTCCTTATTTTTCTGACAGATCTCCACCAATCAAATCCGGCCACGGGACGGAAACATGGAATGAAAGCTGCTAAAAATAACCTGTACCGGGGTGATAAGACCAAGACGGTTGTTTATTCCTCTTTCAGCCGTTGTGAAATGACGCACAGATTCGGCTCCGGCTCCGGCTCCGGCAGCAGTCTTCAGGTGGAAACACTCAAGTCTGCAGCATCTGTTGCTACAGGATAAAACCGTTTGATTGCACTGACATGAATATCTGTGGAAATGACACAGGTATCACGGCATTGTTGCAGATCATTTGCTTTGAGCATTTAAAAGATTCGCTTTGATCTTCTTCGTGTTGAGAATTGCGTTGTGATTTCTGTCTGCTCGGAAACCTGTGTCTCACAGCATCGTCTTATCTGTCTCTGCGATGACCTTAGTGAACCAGTTATTTTGTTTAATGATAAGGGGATTTTAGGAATGTCTGCGTTGCTTGCTTGGCTGCTTCATACTAAACAGACAGAGAGAGAGAAAAAAAAAACTAGGGGTGTCCGATATTAACCCTTTGCCGATATCCGGTATGAGGATATTGTCCAAAGACTTAATTTCCGATTCCGATGTCCACTGATACCGATATACCTAGAGTGTTAAAATATTCATTTTAAACCGCCTTCAACCAATCATTTTTTCCGCAGTCTCTTGTATATATATATTTACAGCATTGGACAACATTCTCTACGTTTCATTCTTTTATTCCATCTGCACGCCGCCTTAAATGGCACTGCACCCCCCATTTTGGGAGTCTGTATTAACTGATATTTAAACTAACAGACTGATGGACAGATAGAAGATGGAAAAATACTTTCTGTTCATCCAAGTTACAAATCTCCAGTCTCCAGATTCTTACAGAGGAAAAAAGCCCCATCTTTGGTTAAAAGCCAAGTCCATTAAATCACAGAAGTGTTAGCAAGGGCAGCAACAGAGTGAGTGGCCAGTGATTGGAGCTCTGAAGTGGATTTGTGTTTATCACCTGCCAAAACCATTTAATCACAAATCAGCTTCTGGTAAATGCAGCTTTTCGTTTGTTTGCTTTGGATTTATTTTGCTAATCTAGCATTAGCGGATGTATGAGAAGGCTTGCTCCTGCCCGAGCGGTCACGTGTACAAAGTTGTAATAGTAGTGAATCAGATTCAGATAATCGCAGTGTATCATTTTTTTAAAAAAAAACCTACCCTGTATTAGGAAGTACAATATGAGTTTTATTATATGTCCAATGCAATATATAAATAATAAAAGAGAAACTAAAAAAAACCAAACTAAACAAAAAATAAATATTTATGAAAGTGCTTCTCATCGGGGGCAGGCGGGGGGATTTTTACTACACTGTCTTTATTCATGCTTGATTGATAAAACGAGCCTCCAGTCACTAGATGGCAGCAGAGCAGCTCATTTTGTACAGATAAATAAATATTACCAGGTGATTAGTAGTATTTAAAACCAGGGAGAGGGGCGTGAAAAAACTTCTGTCCCCTAGAGGTGGCATGGCGGAAAATAATTGAGAACCACTGCTGCAGGGGGTCATTATTTCTTGATTTTGGGTCCAAGGATAGACACCGGAGGACAAAGGTCATACTCGAAAACTTTGTGTTGGCGGAAAATAATTGAGAACCACTGCTGGAGGGAATCATTATTTCTTGATTTTGGGGTCAAGGGTAGACACCGGAGGACAATGGTCATACTGGAAAACTTTGTGTGTTTCTTGGTAGCTTAGTTCAGTTTTATACTTACTAACAATGATTCTGAAAATGATTATAATGTCCATTTCCAACAACAATTCATTTCCTCTAAGTTTTATTAGCCAAGAATATTGGCAAAGGCTAATCCAAAAAGCTAACCAAAAGCTAACTGGCCGAATGCTAAAGATTATTGTAGAAAAGAAAGCAGGCCCAGGGTGATTTTCAAATGCTCCCCTGGAATAATCCAAACAGTTAGCCAAAGGAGATTTACAGAGGTTTAAGGTGAACTGAGAAGATTGTATTATTTAGCATTAAGTCGCTCATAAATAGCTTAGCTAGACCAACAGCAGGCCGAAAAATTAGACTCATTTACAGGTAAAATAATCCAGTGGCTCAGAATTAGTTGAGCCCATTACCCTGTTGTGCTCATGAGTCAAGGTTTAATATTTAACAGGAACAGGACATTCTCAGAAACGCACCAATGTTGCGATCATGAAGCAGGGCCTTCGTAGTAATGCTGAGCCACTGAGACATTTATATATCTGTCTTTTGTTTTTTTTTTTCAACATGGGCAGCAGCAGCAGCAGCAGCAGCTTTCCAGTACAGTGTGTAAAATGAAATCCTCGGGGGAAGCAGAATATTTGTGTCTGTGAAACGGAGGAGGAAGAACAAATCCTCCTAAGAGCATGTGTAGCCATGGTTATTACCATGACGCTGCAGCAGCAGCAGCTTCAGCAGCTTCAGCAGCAGGAGGCCTGTTTTTGTCTCCTTCCTCCTTCATTCAGGAAAAGCACTTACTGTAAGCCCTTTTTTTTTTTTTTTTTTTTCGGATTGTTTTCCGCCTCAGCGGATGATTGCTTTCGTAGCACAGCAATATGAGCCCATGTGGTCAGACACCGACACGATTCTTACTGCAGCAGCACAATATCAGATAAAGATGCTGTAAGTGTGGCAGTAACTATGGCAGATTAGAATCCCAGACATACCCTCAGTTGATTGTGGCGCTGCTGCAGCGGTAACATTAGATCTGAGGAAGACCATGCTGCCTCAAACCTTCATCGCCCGTGGCCCTGTCTTCAATATTTAACGCAAGTGTCGGCGCTGCTGCTTATCGCATGCCTACCAGGAAGCCTGGGCCTGGCACAAACTGGTACCGATTGCTTGCCGAATTTCAGACCACGTTACCATGGCAGCAACCATAAAAGGCACTCACTTTGGAGGAAAATAGAAGGACAGTGTCAAGTGAAAGAGAGCAGGTTCTCGGTTTTAGAAAGAGAGTCCTTCATCAGCCGTGTGACGCAGTCGCCGATGCAAGTGTTTTTGCGTGTGTTTATTTTTTAACTTCCTGGGCTCTCCTCCTCTGAGCGCTGCTCTTTTGTTTTGGTCAGAGACTGTTTGTTATGCAGCATTGTTGTTCCCTTATAATACCAGGCTTGTGGTGGAGCTGAAGGCTGGCTTTGTCTCCACGCAGACTCCAACGAGGAAACTAAAGTGCATGAAAAGTTTTTCCTGTGGCTTTTAGGGTGTTTTTTTTTTTTTTTTTTTTTTGTTCTTTGCTCCTGGTTCTTGTTCCTGTTCAAGAACCCCAGCAACCTAGAGAAAAAGTAAAGGCTTGGTATTAATTTAATAGTGACCCTCCTCACACTGTGGGTTTTTTAAACCTCCGAGTATTGAGGGATGAGATTCGAGCATCACCAAAATCTAACTTAATAATTGGGGGGGGAGTTTTCAGCACACAGTCTCCTGATTTGAGGAGGAGCTAGATGTATCTTATTTTCATTTAAAAGCCTTTAACGACAAACAGGAAATTCTAAAAAATGAAGTCCAAATAGAAGTCCAAACAGATTTCGAGAGACATGGAGACACAGACCAGACACTGACTTGTAAAATCTGAACTTACAAACAGATTTCGAGAGACATGGAGACAGAGACCAGACACTGACTTGTAAAATCTAAATCTAAAACTTCGACCTAGTCGTGATTCAGTTTGATAACTTTTTTGGCTACTTTTTAATACCAATATTAATGCACTGTGTGACAAAACATCTTACAAATATTGACCATTTAACAATTTTCCTAACGTATCAGCCATAACAAATTGCATTACTTTATTTTCACACAAAGTAATCTAAATACAGTTGTTTTGAATCCGATCCTTTTTCTTGGATTCTCGAAATTAAGCGAGATAAGCGCGATTGCGAACGATCGCAAATGGTAGCTTTGTTTACCTAGACGAGATCGTACTCAGCATACTATTGGCTAATTGAGCATGCTCTTCTGTTCCTCACTCTGATGGGCTCATGCATCGGAGCATCTCTCAGCATCTTCCCCTTGTCTGTCGGGAACTCTCTCGTTCACTTCACTCTGCGTCATTATACAACTCTACTGTGCATATAATTGCGTGTGAAAGGGTGATACAGTCTAGGGAGGGTTGATAACAGTGCGGGGGAGGTTAGTGAAGGGTTAATATATACGTCAATAATATAATATAATAACTATCTCGACTCGACTTTGTGATTTTTTTCCCTTTTCCACTACCGAGATATCCTGGTCTTTTTTTCACCCAACTTTGTAGTGGTAGTGTTGAAATGTGGGTGGTAACAGAAGCGGAGGTAATACTGCTGCTACTGCTGCTACTGCTGATGATGATGATGATACCGCTGTTTCCATTGTGTGCTAGTGTGGGTTGGTAGGTGAATCCACCAAACATTGTCCTGATCTCTGGAGAGTTGACGTCAAGGGCAGAGGGATCCTTCATCCATACAGTTCCATAGGGGAAAGAAACTTGCTGTGAAGCGTTGCCCTGCCCTCTGCTGTGTCATTACTCACCGCCCCTCGCCCCCCCCCCTCCCCATTACCTTCACCACCTCCTGCTATGAACTGAAATTCTTTATTCTGTTTCAGAAAAATTGCAGGTTTCACTGCAGTGTTCCGGTGCCTTAGGGAGCGCAGCCTCTGCCCGCAGCACCAGGACAGTTACTAAAAAACTAAAGCAGAATCGGTACTATTTTATTGTTAAAGAAATTTAAAAAATAAATACCAGACAAAGCTGAAAAAGCATCAGTTTTCTTATTTAAAAAATATCTATAATTTTTAACGATAACTTTCAACATAGAACCAGCAGAGTTAAATACTGTCGAAGCATGTTGTTTAATAAAGGCTCATTTCGGTGAAGTGTTTCAGTGAAGCCACGTAGGTGGCGCACTCGCAGAGTTTTTCTAAGAGACAGACTCGGCTGCTCACTTCTGCAGGTGTAGCTGGTTGTCAGTGTTTACGGTGCCTCCGGACCATCCTCTGTTTTCATTGGCCGCTGCCGTAAACTGTTTGCCCGATGTCTGCGCATGTTTACAAATTCCATGTATTGCATTTCTATCCCGCTTTTACAAACATTTGTTCCTCCTCAGGGGCCCTACGAAAGAGCGTGAGGCCCCTGTCCTGGTACAGGAGACGCATGTTCCATACACGCGTGGATTTCACTTGCAGCTAGGGTGCGAGTGAAATCCAGGCAAAACAGCTGACGTTATTGAAAATAGGGCAAATGTGATGAATAATGCATGATTTTGAAGGTGTGCGATTTCTGTTCTTTTTGAAAAAAAAAAAAAAAAAAAAAGTCTTTAAAGCCTGAACACAGATTCATGAGAGTTAAAGCCTCAGGAGGCTCAGCAGCACAATCTTTCAGACACTGAGAACAAAGACATGCGAATCCTGTTGCCTGAGGCTAGGAGTTTAATGAGATTCTCCACGGAGGTGTCACAAAATGAACCTAAAGTCTGTTGAGTTCATTTAGATCATTTGCAGCTTTCATCTTCGCTACTGGCTTCCACAGAAAAAACACGGAGAAAACTGAAAACACTCGCACCTCAGGAAACACTTGCCGAGCTATTGCAGTTGATCAGAATTTTCTTTGAACTGCTGTCTGATAGCCAATTTTCAAACCCAAAAAATCCACTTTTTATTATTCCTTATGTGAAGAAGGAGAAAACATCCTGACAAAAAGGATTTAGATCAGTGATACTAGTCGTTTACTAGTCGCTTCGATTGATACATTGTTACTAGAGTTGTCCGATATTATTGCCGCGATATTAGCATGGTTATGTAATATCGGTAGGAATTGTTATCAGGAATTCCTCGGATAATGAAAACTCCATAACGCAATGACTGGGTTTTGCCAGATTTTGCCAGTTTTGCTGGAATCGCTTAAAAAATTTGTCGTACAGACAATGCTAACTTGTTGAAGACCTATCGTGGGGGATAATGTGTTAATTCCATGACGGGAGATGTGATGTGACCTAAATAATAAATAAATTCAGAAACCAATAATAACCAATAATCCAGACTAAACCAGACTTTAACCTCTTTTGGTTAATATTATTCATTTACATAGTCAACAGTCAGCCTTTGCGATGGTTAGCTCACCAGTTTCGTCCTGCGAGTGGTAACTGATGATCATGTTGTTTGACATTACTCCTGTTTACTCCTGCTTTTTCTGCAGGAATAGATTAACCAAAGACCATAGATACGGACGTGAGTGCGAATGGTTGGTAATTCATGTATGTGGTCCGGGGATGGACCGGTTTTATCAGGGCATTTATTGTCTTAAGTTACATGGTCCAACCATCAGCCAAAATGTTTTGCACAACCCTGAAAAGGATGGCGGAATCAGTCGGTTTATTGATGATATAATCTGTCTTTAATTGCGCTCTAATCTAATCTACTTTTCGGTTCTCTATTATCCGCCTTTAGCATCTTAAAAACTTTCATATAATTTATAATATGTCAAAAAATGTTTTGCTCTATAGTCTGCCTTTATTCACACCGCAATATGCATGTATTGGTTCTATAACCTGACCTCATTTGAACTAAAATATGTGGGTTTTTGTTCTGCCTTTATATAATAATGTAATTAGAAATATATAAAAAAAATATCTAAAATCTATAATATTTAATATTATAATTAAAAAAGTATTTATTTGCTAATTCAGCGTACATTAATTTTTTTTCCCTCAAATTTATGTTTCAAAAAATGATAAATAAGATGACAGATTTTTGCCCTGTTCTAACATCTAATATATGTGCGACTGGATGACTTTCAAACACGTTACAGAAAGCACATTTTTCAAGGTATGTTTTACTACAGACATGGAAGTAAGATAGTAGTACATGCAGTAGTATAGCAATAGTAAGTAGTAAAGCACCTGCATTCCTTGAGAGTATTTATTCTGTTCATAAAAATGCCACTTGGATTCAGAGCCGGGATCTGATCTACTGCTATAACTGTGGTAAATGTAACAACTAACACTCAAAAGAGCGGGTCATAAATCATAGTGAGGCTGAGCACTGCTGCGAAACACAAGAGTATCTGGATCGGATTAAGATGTGAGAAGCCACCTGCATGAGAGGACCAGGGTCTGTCTTAAAACAAGTATTCATTTTTTTATTGTTATTGTTGTTATTATTAATATTATTATTATTATTGTATTTAAAAAATATCAGTCAATTTTTCAGTCGTCTCGACCACCATGTTTTATTTCGGTCCTATTCTTCGAATCCACCTTTGTTTTTTGTGTTTTTTTACTCGTGGCAGTGTCCGCTCTCAGGAAAAGACCTAAATGAGTTGATTTATACAGTCAAAGTCTTCGAAATTACATCAGAGCAGCTCAGCAGTGAAACATGCCAAAGTCTCCAGCAGCCAAAGTCTCCAAGGAGGCTGAGACCAAGAGGCTGGCCTGATATCACTACCAAAAGACACTCGATGTTTTACTAACTTCTTTTTTTTTTTAACTGCCTCTGAGCTGATTTCATACAGATGTGACTATTTTTTGAATGACAGGAAACCTTTTCATTAAAACCACACGGTAACACAGAGCTGATCATGAGACAGGCGGCATAAAAAAAATAAATGAATCTAATCTGCTGGGATTAAGTCATCATTTTCTAATACATAATAATGAAGTATTAAATCCGAAATTTTAATTGCGGAGAAAATACAACAAGTTTCAGCCATGTCAATTCCAGCCTCTTCGTATGTTTCAAATACTGAGATTTTTTCTCCCCCCCAACTTGGATTTTGACTATTTCCATCGTTGAATAAATGTGAAGCCATCTGATTTACACTACATTCCATTCACATCGAATGACTCATCCAGTCGATGTGATGCAACACCTCTGTTCTGACACATCCGTGTGTTTGTTCTACTGCATAGAATGCTGTTTGTTCCGGGTACGTACTTACTTTCGTAGTACGGATCAGTCTTAGCGTTACAAAAAGGTCCTAATATTGTTGTGCGTGATATATTTAAGAACCTTAAATATAGGTAATCGTGAGTGCGGTATTTTCCAAATTATAACTCACTTTTTTTTTTATCCTTTGGCTGGGTTTGCGACTTATACCTAGTTGTGACTTATAAATTAAAATATATAATTTCACGTGTTTGTTATTCTCACATTAACAGCCGCTAGAGGGCACTCTAGGCTTGTGTACCAGTATCTGCTGCTCCTGCACCACTGAAAATTTGCATGAATGTTATTTTCACACTGACGGCCCTAGAGGGTAACTTTATGTGGCTGGTGCGACTTATACTCCAGAGCGACATATTGTCCAGATAATACGTTAATTAAATGTAGTACTTTCTTAACTATCATTTGGATTTTTGCCAGGTATGTAGCTATTTTTTTTTTAAACTTTTGGCTAGTTTTGGCTAAACCCGAGCTTCTACGGTTATCTTGCGATATAAATTTGTCCATAAAACATGGGCTAGATGTTGTGTTTTTGAGCTCACTGATCTGTTGACAAACTTTTACGACTACACTGCTTCATAGTTGAATTAATTTGCCCCTTGACACAAACGTTTCCTCTGGCTTTACTTGGAGCTTTTTTTTTAGTCTCACTATTGACTTCCTTCTCATGCTCGCCAAGATTACAAGCAACAAAGAGGTACCGTCCATTTAGAATAAAAACTCTCCAGATTTCAGTCAATCCTTGAACACGTCATTAATATGATGATGTGCGGATGACAGTATCAAACGCTGCTCTTCATTTTTCTGCTCTGACCCACAACAGTCTAACGATTATCAGACGGATTCAGGATTCCTGGATCTATCTGCCTTCACGCTGCTGCAACGATCCACAGGCCAAGACAATACATCAAAGTTTAACACGGAATAATAGCGCCGCTGACAGCGGATGATAAAAACGTCCAGCCTTCAGCAGCAGATGATGTCTGAAACAGAAACGGCGCCGCGACTCTCGGTATCTGTTCTGACTGCGAGGTCCCCCCCCCCGCAGAACCACTTCCTCCGTAGAGGAGGACAGACCTGAACATTTCACGTCTGTGATACAGATCTATGCTCTGTACTCTAGAGTCTCAGTGGATATTATTTCCACAGCGGCGTTTGACGCGCCCATGAGGGAGTCAGACATCAGAATATTTGGAGAAGTTCCACGAAGAAGACCGATTAGCCCTCTCTGTACTCTAGAGTCTCAGTGGATATCATTTCCACAGTGGCGTTTGACGCGCCCATAAGGGAGTCAGACATTAGAATATTTGGAGAAGTTCCACGAAAAAGACCGATTAGCCCAACTGTAGGATGATCTTTGAATGACATTACTCCTGAAGATTGTTAAAAGCCTGGGATGGTCAGATATCAGCTCTTTATTTACTGGTCCACCTTAAATCGAACTAGGGACTCTGAGTACTGGTGTTTTTATGTGTGTTTCTGCTGAGCGATGTAGTACCAGACAGATTGAACATTTACTATTCTTTTAATAGAAATGCGAAGGGGAGCAAGAACTTTGTAGGCGGAGATTGAAGCACACCGCTTCTTGATTAGTGGGAGAGCTGTCTGTCTTTTATTTCACCGAGAGAGTTTTTTTTTTTTTTTTTTTTTTTTAAAAAACCTCCAGCCACAAACATGAGTATAATAGAGCCCAAATGAGACCCTTGGCTGAAAGAACTGCACTGAAACATGGAGACGAAGACAAGAGTCTGTAGGGATCTTAGGGATCTTAGAGGAACTTATTTGGATGATCTTAACTGAAGGTTTTTTTTTTTTACAAATACAGTTGAAACAGACGTTTCAGGCTCTGAAACGAGTATAAAAGAAAGAAAGAAAATGGCAGTGACAGTGGTCTAGATCAGCAGCCCCCAACCTTTTGTGTACCAAGGACCAGTAATACCGCTCCATCATTGTAGGATGATAAAAATTGTCAAAATAAAACATCTTTTAGGCTTGATTCCGTCAGTATCAGATTCTGAATGACCTGTTGTTTTGAAACATTATCAGATTATCTTTAAATGGAAGAAGTAAAGGGATATGACTGGATTGTTTTTGAATGAAGTAAATTAGTAAAACTGAAGTACTTTTTTTTTTTACTGTGTCCCACGGCGGCCTTGTACCAAATGACCCATGGGCTGGGGGTTGGAGACCCCTGGTCTAAATGTCAGTGGCCAGATGTCTTGCTGTCAGGGAGGTCAATGATAAACTCCACAATGTAAAAAAAAAAAAAAAAAAAGTGCTGTATCACTACAGACCATTCCCCAAATACACCTCCCTCCTACTAACAGTTCCTGGTACTGTGTTCCGTGTTGCTGAGAGACTCACTAAAATATATATATATATTTCAAATACAATGGCTGTTTGATTTGCCTGTTGCTGTCACACTTCAACATTCACCGACATATTTAAATATATAAAAACCGACGCACCCTGTGTGTCCATTTCCTTTTTGAATATCAGACAGGTTTAGATCTTCAACACATACCCCCCCCCCACACACACACACACACAAGTACAGAAACAGACTGTTTGCATCTTCATTCTCAAACACACATGGACACACACAGATGACTGTGAGTAGCAGAAAAAACCCCAGTCAAAAAAAAAGCGTTTGTGTCAAGATGAAAAGGCTTCACACACACTGCCTACATGCAGAGCTTCTTTCCGACACCTTCCCGCTACAGCTCGTACCGTAGCGGAGGCAGCTCGTATCTCTCCCCACACCCATCAACGCCGAGCATCTCTCCCTTCTGTTCCACTCCCTTTTCTCTCTCTCTCCCTCTCTCTCTCTCTCTCTCTCCGTTCAGCCCTGTGATGATGCCACGGCGGCGCCCCAGCATCGCCGTTCACTCAGACTCTTAACAACGTTGAGGGATAAGGACAAGCCCGAGCCCCGGGGCTCGTCGTCTTGGCAGTTGATCTGAAGATGATACTTCGCCACACGCGCGTGGAATGAAAAACGACACCGACCGTGATGCTACATAATTGCTTCCCATTCGCTCATGTGCTCAGAGCCCTGGACGAAAATAGCATGTCGCTGCAAGCAGCAGTGTGCTGGGAAACCTGGGAACTGTGAGTGCAGTGGCCGCGGATCGATACCGGGGCATAAAGTCTGCACAGCGTCCTTAATCATAAGATGAAACATCGAACAGCTGACCGATGCCTCGAATCAATACTCACGCAGATGAGTCGTACACGTACGCCGGGGTTTCTAACAGCTACTGTCTGTGAATCCTCAGGCCACCATAGATGGTAGGTAGGTGATAATCCTCAGACTGCTCCGGGGCATTTGCACAGGCTTTAAGTGTTGTTTTTTCACACTCAAACGTTACCTGCATCACATGT
>NC_024321.1:1540583-1544896 GCF_000523025.1 Cynoglossus semilaevis
CCCCCCCAGGCAGCCCCAAATCCCACAAGCCATTTATTCCAACAACACGTTCCCTGCTACGGTGACTGTTTTTGTTCCACATACGAGACATTTTTATTCCACGCTGGGGTTCGATATCTAGTTCAACAATGGCTCCAGAGACAGGAGCAGCGGTGGCATCAGCAGCAGCATCAGCAGCAACAGCAGCAGCAGCAGCAGCGCTCATACGGAAATATACTGTGACAAGACATCAAGTGTGAGCCCCTTTCCAGAGGAGATGCGTGCGCCGCGTTTCTTTCACCTGTGCACGGCACACTTCCCGTTCTCATTAGCATGATCACAGGAGGGCAGGCGTGCGTATGATGAGAGATGCTGCTCAGCCATCACACTCATCTAATAATCATAAAGCACTTAGGGTCAGATAGAATACACAGAGCCATAAATTAATCAGAGACCACTTCAGCTTTTTTGGGTACATGTGCCATGCATATCCTATATTTCATAACACACACCGAGAGAGGGGAGAGAAAAAAAAAAAAAATCCCAGCAGAGGTCCGCACATCAATAACACCAACATCTTCTATTTCTCTCTCCGCGTTTAAAACGCTCGCGCACAACAAGAGAGAAATTTAAAAAAAAAAAAAAAAGAGGAAGAAGAAGAAGAAGAAGAAGAAGAAAACAGATGAGTGTGAAATCGGATCGGTGCGATCACTGCAGTGCAGTGTCGAATACAGTCAGGTGCTCAGTGCCAACACAGGGCTCACCATTCTGTGTAACTGATCAACTAAAGCTGCCTTCGGCAAGCTCCGGGAGCGGGCAGAGAGGAAACAGAAAGGGGAAGAGCAGAGAGGAATCAGAAAGGGAGAGGATCCAGGACCCAGTACTCACCAGCACCAGCCGAACGCAGCAGAGACACCAAGAGCACAATCACCAGCGTCAGGATCTTCACATTCATTTCTGCACTCCCCTCTGGCTCTGTGAGAGGCACTGGCTCGTATACTGTACTGCTCTGTGTGTGTGTGTGTGTGTGAGGAGGTGTATGTGTGTGTGCGTGTGTGTGGATGGGAGGGAGAGAGAGACAGAGAGAGAAAGAGAGATAGAGCAGCTGAGTGAGCAAGAATAAGAGAAAGAGACTCTTTGCTCCCTAGTTTGCCTGAATGTATTATTTGGAATATCAGTGTGTGTCAGTGCCACTGTCTAACTAAGAGTCAGGGCAACCCTTTTTTTTTTCTGGTAGTGTGCAGATGTCTCTTCTGTTCTTCTGTCAGTTAACAAAAAACCAAAACAAAACAAAAAAATAACCAAAAAAAAAACCAAAACACAGCAGCGGTCAAGCAGAGCAGTGAACGTTGTGGACGTCAGGTCTCTCTCTCTCTCTCTGCGTATGTGTGTCTCCTCTTTGCCCTGGATTAGTCCAGACCAGTGGATCATGTGGTTTATGTATTACTGAGTGAGTGGGTCACGGAGACGCCCCCACCATCCGCCAGCCACTCTCTCTCCACCCCCTTCTCCTCAAACATGCACAAGTGCTCACAGCCCAGCAGAGGAGTGGGGAGTGGGGATATATATGTACATATATAAATATAATTATAAATATATATATATATTTATACATATATTTATATATACATTTATACAAATATATGCAGATATTTTATACATGTGTGTGTCTACAGCAGGCATGAGCAAAACTACGGCTCGCGGGTCCGGATGCGGCCCATTTGGCTTTTTTAATACGGCCCGCCGAACTTGTCTAAATGATGTTATCCGTTTCTGTCGTTATACTCCTGGCTTTTACCTGCAGTACCTGCCTTTCCCCATTTGACGGCGTAAAAAAAAAGGCAGTTTAGTATTTATGCATGACTTTTACATGTCAAAATACCTGTTCAATTTTAGGACAGTTGTGGCCCGCGGGTCAGAAAAATACGCCTAAGTCTGGTCTGCAGTGTGATGCTGAAAGCGAAAAAAGAATATATATATACAATTACTCAAATGCAAATAATCAACACAAAAACAGGAAGTCCAAAGTTAATAGTTTGTATATTATATATATATATATACATATTTGTAAGACAACATGTTTGTTGCACTACGTCTGGTTTGATAATGGTTTGATAATTGTCAATTCCCATCATACCCTCCTCTAAGACTTTTTTTTTTCTTATTCTTATATTATTTCTTATGTCATCTTAACAGCTAAATTATTTGACTTTTTGACTTTATACTTTAGAGTCTATAGAAAGGCCTTATAGCAGGGGTGTCAAACTCATTTTGGTTCAGGGGCCGCATACAACCTAATTAGATGTCAAGTGGGCCGGACCAGTAGAATTATAACATAATTACCTATAAATAACAATATAAATAACAATAAGTCTTTTTTCCCCCCTTTGTTTTCATGCCTCAAAAGTACATTAGATAAATCTTATTTAATGAAATATAACTATACAAAATGTTGAACATGAAGCGTGTATGTATTGTTTGAAATATAACTATACAAAATGTTGAACATAAAGCGTGTATGTATTGTTTTTATTTTCCAAATTCATCAAACGGGCCGTATGTTTGACACCCCTGCTCTGTAGCGTCCGTTTCTGCTGACTGTACCCTTTGTCGTTTTTTTTTTTTTACCTTTGATGATCTGGAGCTCAACACTGAGAACAAAGCACCACCGGGAAGATGTTATCAGCTGTTAGAAACCTAGTCGTTCAAACCTAGCCTTCCACGCAAACCAAGTTACTTCCAATGTTTTCCACGTACTCATCCAGGGACGACGGCAACCTCGTCCAGTTTTTTTTACCTAAACCTCTGGACAACAAATGTGTTCATATTGAAAGAGTCTTTGAATCGATGACAGCATCCGTGGCTCTGAATCTCGGAATTGAAAAGCAGCTCATGAGGGGTAGAAGATGAAAGAAGGAAAAGGTGTGAAATGAAGGTCATGCTTTCCTGCTTTTGTACGTGCAGCAGCTGAACAGAGCTTTTTTTTTTTTTTTTTCCTCTCCTCCCTTCTCTCACACGGTTCTTCACCCACAGCAGCACTGGCGGCTTGTCTCTGTCTGAGTATGGCTTAAATCATTCACACGCTGTTTGAAGTAAGTGTCTGTGACACGGGGAGTAACCGCAGGAAAAAACTTATCAGACTCGCCTCCGTCACATCTCTTGTTCAACCGCCCGTGAGCTCATTTGTCTAATTTTGTTATCTGGGTTTTATTTTCCGCATGAAACAAAAGACTAAGAATTGCAATTGCGGTGAAATGAACTGCTGCAGGTTGTTTATGTCTTCAACTCACAATAAATAGGAAAAGGTGCGTTTCCTCATCACCGTGAATAGTGAGAACTTGAGATTTTTGCTTATCACGTTTGACCCTAGAGATGCTGATGATCGTTAACATCCTCTCTTAGGAAAAAAAAAAACTGTTTGAAATGAACGGGGAATCCCATTTTGTTTTATACAATACAAGATATTTGGTCCACAGTCTCATTTCATCCCTGGGTTGATTTAAGAAGTCTGTAAATCTTGCAGATCCTTTTTTTTTTTTGTATTTTCACTGCTTTTACTTTTAACAGTCAAGCTACTACGCAACTACCCTCTCCTATCGCGGTAGTTGCGTTCCAAGACCTACCATACCAAAAATCGCGAAGTAGAGGCGAGATAGTTATGTTATTGACGTATATATTTACCCTTTACGAACCTCCCCCGCACTGTTATCAACCCTCCCTAGACTGTATTACCCTTTATCACACAACTATATGCACAGTAAAGTTGTATAATGCTGCGAAAAATAGAGCGAAGTGAACGAGAGAGTGGCCGACAGACGAGGGGAGATGCTAAGAGATGCTACGATGCATGAGCCAATCAGCATGAGGAACAGAAGAGCAGGCTCAATTAGTCAGTCAATAATACACTGAGTACGCATTGTATTAGCCAATAGTATGCTGTGTACGATCTTGTCTAAGTTGGTAAACAAAGCTACCGTCGATCGTTCGCAAATGTGGTTGTCTCAATTTCGAAACGAGAACCCGCATTTTACTAGCCAAAACTTTCGTATGTGTAATTATTTTATAATGGCTTTTAGTTTTGCTATATTTTGCAATATAGCGAAAAAGTTTGCTACATATTGCTATGTATATATATATATATCTATATTTATATATATATGTATGTATGTATGTATGTATATATATATTTATATATGTATGTATGTATATGTATGTATATATATTTATATATGTATGTATATATATTTATATATGCATCTATATATATATATTTATATATGTATGTATGTATATATATATATATATATATATATATACACACAGTATATATGACG
>NC_024321.1:1545014-1551664 GCF_000523025.1 Cynoglossus semilaevis
TGACTTCTTGCAAAAGAGCGTTTTTATGTGTTTGTCACTAAACAGTCACTTCAGTGGTGCGAGCCGACCGGAGGGGCCCCGTGACCCTGGACTCCACAGCTCCCCCTTGCACACAGCCTACCTATTGTCTCCCTAAGGCTCAGGGTCTCAGAGGGCAGCATGTCGGCACCACCCACTTCTGACTTGACAACAAGGGCACCTTCCATTTTTACATGCAGCACTCCAAGTTTCCACTCAAACTGAAGCAATCCTCTCACCTCAGGGGTGGCTGGGCCCCGGAGGCTAAAGAGGCTTTTTCAAGCCCGTCCTTCCTTTTTATCTTAAAGATAATTTCCCCGAGCGCCTGAGAAACAACCTGCTCACACTATTTCCCCCGCAAAACAGGAGTGTTGATAAGCGATGCGCAAGAAGGAAGCAGCTATTGTACCAGATGACAGACGGCGTGAATTACAGCGTTTCAGTTGAGCGCTAGCCAGTGCTTAGCAATCCGTTTAAAAACACAACATTAACATATATGAGCTGGCCTTGTCTGGAATCCAAAATGTGAGCGACGATAATGTATGTTGACATGTCGGTGCCGTGTGAATTTAGAACCTGTGACACACTGTTTATCTGGCAGCACGGCCACAAACATTTACACGCTGTTAATTTTAATTGTCCTAATTCGAGGCAAAGCCCGTGATACAAAGGTAACAGATGGCGTTTCCACAGACTGTGGGTCACAACAGAGATTATCCTCTCAAATCCACTAATGAAAGCTGGCAGCTAAAGTCAAAGGGAGTAATACCCCAATAAATATCTTGTTTCGACATTTATTAAAAAACACGAGGGAGCATTAGACCCCGACGGCAATAAAAACCGTAGAGGACCACCGTGCGACTTGGTGGGCATTTGGGTTCGAAGTTGCACATTACAAACAGCTGATTCCGATGGCAAACGTATAAAGAGGACAGTAATGGATGACGTTAAATTTAAGGAAAACAACAACAACAACCATGACATGAATTATGTACATTAACTGAGGAAGTTCAGTGACAATAAAACTGTTCTAATCTGGTTCTGTTTTCAACAAACTCCTTAATGCATAGGTTCCTAAAGTGGAGGTGCGTCCCCTAGAGGGGGCGCAGTGCCATTGCAGGGGGTGGGGGCGCAGATGGAATGAATGAATGAAACATATTAACATATAACATATATATTGACATATATTGTCCAATGCTGCAAATGCGAAAAAACAGATTGGTCGAAGAAAAATGAATGAATGAAAATGAATATCTGATAATAATATTGTAAAGGAGGCCATTATTTTTTAACTTTAACTGTGATAATAATATTGTAAAGGAGGCCATTCTTTTTTAACTGACCAAAGTTGGAAATGCTAGCATAAAACGGACAAGTTTAAGGTGTGTAAATTTAAAAATATGTTTTAAAAAAATTCTAAATTCTATTTAAAAAAAAAAATCTTAACCATACAGGGCAAAAGCCATTCTGAATTGTATGACTTTTACATTTATTAGCCGTTTAATGTGTTTAATCTGTACATATCAGCTGAAACAGTCCACGTAAACAGTGCTACGGTGCCATTGGCAGATCCTTTTTGGCTCGAATATAATGTTGAACTGCGTGTTCCACTTATCTACGCCGACAGCACAGATCGACCATTAAAATAAAAAAAAAACAATTTTAGGCCTATATCGGAAAAAAAGAAAATGGTTCCATCCTGATCACAGGGTGAAAAAACAAACAAACGTCATCGCAGGAAACACATTGTTGTTCACAGGAAACGTTTGACAGAGGAATAATGTGGACGCTGGCTGTGGACGCGGGCCGCGGTCACTGGTGACGACTTTTCCTCATTCCCTAATTTTTAGTGGCACGCATTCCTAAGATAAGTGTAAGATGAGTGACGCAGGGAATCCAGTTTTTTTTCCTGCTTTGTCCTTAAAGGGAAGAAACATTTCTGTTTCTATTAAAAACGTCCATGTTTGAAATGACTGGATTGTCCGCAGGTGGCTTCTTATCCGTGCCTAAAAACAGACCCTGATCTCATTTTGTTATTTACTGCAATCAGAATTCACATGCTTCCTGTTTGTTGTTGCCATTTTGGCAGATGTTAGTCCTGTTGTTTGGACAATTAATTAGCGGTAGCATGAGCCCGTCGCGCTGCTAAAATTGTTTCGGATAAGCAAACTTGTGTTTCCCGATCCGCTTCCAGTTCCTCATTATGCTTCAAATGCAGGTTTACAAACAAGATAAGTATAACAACAATGATGTCAAGAGTCAGGGTCAAAGGACAAGGCAAAGACTGTCTCTGGGACAGAGGTGTCAAACTCATTGTGGGTCTCATACAGCCTAATTAGATGTCAAGTGGGCCGGACCAGACATAATTAACTAGAAATAACAATTACTCCATTTTTTCCCCCTTTGTTTTTATGCAAAAAAACGTACAAGTATATTAGAAAATATTCATATTTAATGAAATATCATTTTATAATAAATTGTTTGTGTACTTCTTCATTTCCATAATCCATCAAGCGGGCCTGATTGAACACCCTAGCTTGACGGTTTTGGCCCCCAGGCTGCATGTTTGACACCCGTGCTCTAGGATGAAACAGACTTTCTGCTGCATTTGTTTTTTGTTTTTGTTTTTTTTAATTCATTGATTTAAAATGAACCACACTAATGATACTGCTGCTGTCGTTATGTTTTGCCATGCCATTTCTACTCCTACAAAGGACGGAAACTCAACTATTCGCAAAAATTAACTTCAAATAAAGTTCATTGTTGAGTGCAGTCTTGCAGGGCTGCAACAGTTGACATTTTAGAAAATGTGTCAGGCTGTCTGGAACAGTTCTCTGAGCTGATAATGTCAGTACGAGGGGGAGATAAGTTCATCCAGCAGGTCTCTGAATCTTGACATAAAGCATAGACTGCAGCCCGAGGGAGCAACTGTGGTAAAAAAAAACCCCAAAGCAAAAAAAAAAAACACTATTTTTCTTATATGTTCAAGTCCATTGAGTATTGATTTTTTCATAAAGGATCAATGCTAATTTATTAATGAAAAAGCTGCATGTGCCACTTCCTTTAGGGTAACCCCCCCCATAACTTAAAATTGGTCACATGACTCAGCACTCCACAAGAGAGCAGTTAAAGTTCACTAGATATCTTTGTCTCTTCATGGTAGCAATGAAACGATTTAGGTTCACATTGTGTAAAAAGACTTTTGTAAAAATACATATTAAAATTGTTAAAGGGCCAGTAGTTGTTATGGGTTTTATTGGATTCTAAAATCTCGAATGTCGGAAAAAATGCAAAAAACGAAAGTAATCGGTAACATGGAATCAAATATTCTGGTATCTCCCTCATACTAAAAGTTCCCTTTGTATCTGAGAGTATTTGGTGCTAATGATTACAAGATGACAGCATTTTTTTTTTTACTGTCAATTAAATTCCGTTAAGTTTAATTAAGGGAAATAATTCAATATTATTAAGCTTTTATGAATAATTAAATAATTTTTGTTTTTTATATTTATATTAAATATAAATAATTAAAAGTATTTATATTTAAAAATATATTTATTATAAATATAATAAATATACATATTTTTATTTATTTTATTTATATATAGTTATATATAAATATATAATACAAATATTAATATAACAATATACTGTTTTAATTACATAGCGTTTATATAATTAAAATATTAAACAATACATTGTGAATTTATTCAAATATAAATTAATATATTCATATTTCACCACAAATATATGATTATGGCATATATTTCATCGGCATATTGAAATACTTTTTTTTATTAATCATTGTTATTTCACTACATTTGGCTTTTCAAAAGCATTTTTTATCCTGAGACATGGTACGTTCAGTATGTATTTTTCTTTTTTTAATATTTCCCCATTCCTGAGTTTTTTGGTTTGAGTGTACTGTGTATGGTCTGGCTTTGAGGTAAATCCTGGGTCATGCAGTGAAGGTTGGACCCTCATCCGCTTGTCACCCTGAGATCCTCCGGAGATAATTTAAAACAGCAAATATTCCTGTGTCTTTTGGATTCGATCTGAACTCTTTACCGTTCATCACCCGGGAAATGTGAATGTTTCTTCTCCAGGTGGCAGTTTCTGACATCACCCTCAGAGCTGCGTGTTGATGAATGGGCTGAATGCTCCTTCATTCTACGCACTCACACCTGCAGATCTCTTCCGAGTGTGATGGTGTTTTATCTTCTCCCAAGACGGGCTTTTGTGGCTAAAGTTCAGGTTTTCCCTCACTTCTGTGCACGTGAAAATACTGTACAACCTTCCGCTGCGTGAGTGCTCTTTTATTCGCGATTATTACAGTGTTGTTTTTTAAAGAAGGCGATGAGAATCATCCCTTCTTCCTTCTTTGTAGCCAATGAAAACCCAGTCATAACAAGCTTCAGGAGGTGGCGCGGTGTCCCCAGTGGGTTTTTGCTGGAGTTATCAGAGGTTTGATCTGTCTGAACATTGGCACGCAGCTTGAAAATGGCTCGGTTCTTCCCTATGAAGGTTATGTTTTTTGTTTTTTTTTTTAACACTAAGAGAAGAACGTGCTGGGACTTGGTGGGTGCTGACACGCAGCGGGACAGAAATGTGAGTTGACAGGTGGAAGATAAGGAACACTTTTGTGTGAAGAAGAAGAAGAAGAAAAAAAAGCCCTGTGTCATCTTTGAAAAGTAATCAAACCAGAGTTTGTAGTTGAGAATGAAGAAGCTCAAGATCCCAGTTTGATAGATGAAAGATCACTGAACTGAATTCACCTCTTTTTTCCTTTTTTTCCTTCCGCTTGAATAGAAGCTGCAGGAGGTTTGAAGAGAAGAGCAGCGTTAAACGCAGGTGACGTGGAACCAAAGCAGAATCTCAGCTGAGGACGATCATTGTTTTGCCTCAGTGTTTACAGATAATCTCTCTGCTTGTGTGTCAACACATTTCCTTAATTCCAGAAAAACTAATCTACAGCTTTAAGCACAGCAGAAAAGGATCTGAATAATACAAATCCCGGGTTCCCGTGACATTTAAGCACGGTGTAAACTGTAGATCCTTTCAACCTACATACAAGTGAATATATTACAAAAACAAGATACAGTATTTAATATTTAATAATTGACCTAATAACCTTCGTGAACCGGAAAGTTTCAAAAAAAATTTCCACCATTTTCCACACAGGAATCAATGAAGATTTCAGTGTTCCCTCTCTATTTCGCAGTTCTCCTTTCGTTCCCTCAGTACATCGCAGATTCTTTTTCTTAGCGAAAATTTTGCTATACCATATTATCATATATATATATTAAATAAACTAAAACACAAAAGAAAGTTTTGACTTCACAATTGTGGATTCTCGTTTTGAAATTGAGATGAGCGCATTTGCGAATGACCGCTGGTTGCTTTGTTTACCTAGACGAGATCGTACACAGCACACCATTGGCTAATTCTAGGCGTATTTCTTGTACTACTGGCTATGTGAGCATGCTCTTCTGTTCCTTAAAATATATAATTTCATGTTTGTTGACAGCCACTTAGGCTTGTGTACTAGTATCTGCTACTCCTGTACCACTGAAAATTTTCACGTTTGTTATTTTCACACTGACAGCCACTAGAGGGCACTCTAGCTGGCTGGTGCGAGTTATACCACGGAGCGACTTATCGTCCGGAAAATGCGGTAACCGATATCCACTTATGTATGTTTCGGGATATCCTGAAAATGGAGGCGATGATCATGTGGAGCAGACAGGAAGTCGGAGGTTAAGTGCCTTTCTGTAGTTACTTACATTATCAGACATGGAAGAGTGTGAACCCTGGCACCAGATCGTCTCAGACCGACTGCATGTGTAGTCATGCAAGAATGAACCTAAAATCAATGTAGAGTGTATGAAGCGTGAGAGGAAATCACTTCTGTATAAACATGTAAAATGTTGTGACATTTTATATCCGTAAAAAAAAAAAAAACCCCCGGAAGAACTCTTTTGTATCTTCACAGACTGAACAGTTCCCTTTCATGTCCCTTCACATTACCACAAAAGACATTCTCTTTGCTCTAACTGAAAAAAAAAAAAAAATCCTTTTAAAATCTTGTCTGAGTGAAATCAAAGAAGGGCCATTTCTCAATTTAATGTTTAAATGTTTAAAACACCAGTGACTGTTTCTGCAGCTGCTGTTCAACGGGAACAAAAAAGAGGAAAAAGGTGAAAGAAAACGTTACTTCATCAACAACAGGTTCACGGGTTTGCAGCCAGACCTGGAACTGAAATCATTTGCCCTAGTTATACGTCAAGGACTTCCTGTACACTCGACACTTGACCCCAAACTGCCCCAGCCTGGTGGGGATGGAGGCCATTTCTCTACACTAGTACCAAGCCATTGAACAGGCTTTTATATGAAAGTCGATAAAATACAGATGGAGACGTGTAGTTAAATAGAAACACATGTTATGTTCATGTTTCTCCTATTATTTGAGTCACTAACTTCACTTGAATACATGACTTTTTTTTTTTTACTGTTGGCATCATAAAACACATTTTATAAATATATAAAAAAGTAATGTTTTTTTTTTTTTTTTTTTTTTTTTTTTTTAAATAAAAGGGGGATTTTCCCCACAAAAATTTAAAAAAATTATTTTT
>NC_024321.1:1551780-1553992 GCF_000523025.1 Cynoglossus semilaevis
AGATTTTAAATATAACTGTTTTTACTTACCTAAAACTTTTAAAAAACCTAAAACATTTTATGCTAGCATTGTTGCTCCGAGCAGAACCGGCGACAACAAAAATGAGAGATTGACAGCATTGGACAATGACAATGAATAATGATTCATTTCATCCGCCCCCGCAATGGCACTGCGCCCTCCGTAGAGGGCACGCTCCCCACTTTGGAAACATGTTTTGAGGTAACGTTTACCCTCTTCAGGGTGCGTGGATTATACTACGGGAACTTGTGTATTTTATGTACACCGTGGGATGCGGGGTTTTCTGACTTGTAGTTGTATTCAACCCACATACACAAAGTGACATTGTGCAGGTACACTGTATTTTACAATCACTTACATTTTTTTTACTGTAACAACAAAGGTAAATTCAATAATAATAATAATTCAGTGATATCAGAGACCAAAAATACTTGGCGAAGTAGTGAAGATATGAGCAAAGTCCCTTGTGCAGCAGCTTCTAGGGCCTCTGCCAAAAATGTTTTGGTGCCTCTCTCCAGGGCAGATGTGGAGTAGATTTTTCTACGACTGCACACTGCAAGCAAAACATGCAGCTGTAGCAGACGGACTAATGCTGGATGTGTTCAACATAGCAAACATTATTATATTATTAAGTTAAGATTATGCCGCACCAAAACTGTGGGATTTATGAGTATGCGTACAGAGTAGCCACATAATAGGCCGTTTTAATTCATTTTGACTTGGATTCGTTTCTACCTATTGCTAATTTTTTCGTATTTTTGTTATTATAAAAATGTTACTAAATTGTATTTATTTAAAAAATTTGTATTTTTATGACTATTTTAATTAAATTTTTTTTTTTCATGTTTTTTCTTTTCTTTTTTTTTTTTTTTTTTCTTTTCTTGTGTCATCGCTCTTAAAGAAGTAGCGCTTTAAATAACCGCCTGTGTCCTCCAAACTATGAGCTGGCTCTGTCTCGCACCATCGAAAGCAGCCCGTGCAGTAAACCCCCGACGCCGAATGAGAATGTAACCCTAAACTAGTAGACGCCTGCTTCCTGTGTTTTTTTTCCTCCACTGCTTAGCAAAGCTAAAATGTCCTCTCCAGGGCTCAAGCCTGTTGAACCGAGGCGAAGAATATTTGTGATGATTTTACAAAAACACAAAAAAAGAAAACAATATTTGCTAAATTAGCGTAGCTAATTTAATTTTAAAAAAATAAGTTGTAGTAATATGCAATACTAAAAAAATATTATTGCGAAACAATCCATCCAAGAAAAATAAAACTTCAAAGACATAATATAAACTTTTGAGTAGAAAAGTTAGTCGAACCCTACTGTCCACGTGGACTTTTGCTTTTGTTGTTTGCTTATACACTTGTTACATGGATGTTTACCACTAACATTCAAGGATAATTAGAGTGAATCCAAACACGGCTGGGGTTTTTTTTTTTGTCCTTCTCCAGATCCTTTCGTCTCATCCCCAGCTGGAGGGTAGACACGGATGGGGGCTGGGGTGGAGACAATGTTGAGCATCTGTGTGTGATTTGGTCTGATGGCAGGAGTCATGGCTGTTTGATTCACACAGTCTCAGAGTGTCATTAGGTTCAGCCACTTAAACCCTCAGATTCCATTAGACACAGGAAGAACCACATTAGCCTTAGGATTAATGTCAGAGTTTTTGGTTCAGTGCTGAGGTGGTGGGCTTCAGTCATGAGACTCTGCTGACCCTTGGCATTTTAATTGGGATTCTACCCGTTAGGCTTGAAGTCAGCTCAGAGCAGACATTAAAAAAAAAAAAAGATTTCTTCTACAAGAAAGACCCTCCTCATATTTCTACTTAATCTAAATAATCTAAAAATAAATTCATCCATTTCACAAATTCCCTTGATTCACGGACAACAGTGAACTGGCCGTTAGTGGCCGACAGCCTTGTGCTTGGACCAATAAAAACCTAGCTTAGAACCCACTCTAAACAAAGTTTGTTGCCTATGTAGGAACGATAATGTTACACTACAAAAACGGAACAGGACGAATCGTACCTTTGACTAAGAAATCATACGAACTCCAGTGAATCTCTTACTGTATAACTTTTAAACTATAATACTATATACTACTTATACTATAATGGAACCCCATACAAGATTTATCTCTTCTTAATGCAGAGTTTCCGAGGTTAATGCATGGATGGATGGATGGATAGATGGATGGATGGAT
>NC_024321.1:1554013-1565359 GCF_000523025.1 Cynoglossus semilaevis
GGCCCATCTGTTCTTTGCAGGCTCGTACATGCAGCTCACACTCACTGTTGTAGGTGGTGCCGTCGCTGCCACACACAGGCTGATGGGACTCCACGCACTCTGACGCACACACACACTGACCGCTCTGAGCGTCGCAGATTGCTCCAAAAGAGCAGTTGCCACAAGACTCATCTAGAAAGAGATGAGACAGAAGGTGAGGTTTCTTGTTGACTCTAGATAGATGGATGGATAGATAGATGATAAGATAGATAGATAGATAGATAGATAGATAGATAGATGGATGGATAGTTGGATGGATGGATGGATAGATGATGGATGGATAGTTGGATGGATGGATAAATGGATGGATGGATAGTTGGATAGATGGATCGATAGTTGGATGGATAGTTGGATGGATGGATAAATGGATGGATGGATAGATAGACCTCATGCAGGTCAGGTGGATCATTTGAGCAAAGACGACTGTGAACGATCGGAGTTTAAACTCATTTCTGACCGACAAAGGCTTCAACAGATGACGTAAATACTCAACATTTAGGAGATCACGCCATCTGGAAGAACAACAACCGACTACCGTACAATCCGTGACTGTCAGATGGACCGTCCAATAATAGCGGTTGTTTCAAATGATGCCGTCGCTTTTCTGTCTGAAAGAGAGAGGAGAACAAGGCTCGCGTTCGGTCGATGCTGCTTCAAGGAAGTTGTGTTCATAATTGTCGGTTGTACTTCAGTGTGTGAACACAACAGTCTATGTCTCTGCCTGTGTGGAAGTGCTCTCCACTGAACGGTCTGCAGCTCAGTGAAGAGTAGACAGTTTCATCACGGTGACATCTTTTCAAGGCTGCCGTACATTATGTCCGGCTGCGGGACTGTTTGCTGTGAGGTCACCGAGCCCCTGTGTTTCATCACGGTACCGATTCATCACGTTGTCAGGTGTCTCGGTGAGTTCCAGCAGGTGTGCGCGCTGCTCTGAAGGTTTGGAGCCTGTAATCAGGAGTTGATTGTGACCAGCTGTGAATCATGCTGTGTCGGGCCGTCACACCGAATCTGTTTGACTGCAACGGCTGCGTTTTTAAACATCGAAATTTATATCCCGACTTAGGAGAGTGATATCAGTGCTGATCGCAACTATTTCTTCTGACAACCAAGGCTAGGCTGGATGGAGGCACTGAAACGGAAACGAACGCAATTTTTACCAACTGATACAAGGATAAGTATTTTCAGTTGTGCACTCGCTGATGGAGTACCCGTACTTTCCATTTTAAAAATATGTCAAATATATGTTAATACGGTCTCCTCTTTCCAGTAAGCAGTTAAACAAATCAACACATGATAGCTCCCGACAAAACAGTGTCTCTGTGAGGTGGAAATGCCTCGTCTGTCCTGATGTCGTGGTTATATCTGTAAGTTTTACAAAGAAAAACAGTGAATACTGTGTAATAGTAAAATGAATAAATATATTTAAGAGAATAAGTGATTACAATCATAATACGGTAAAAAAAAAAAGTTCATTGTTGTGAGAGATTCAAAGTAATGTAACGATGATATGACTGATGGAAAAAAGGTTATGGTCCAAGGATAGGTCAAGAACAGGCATGGGCAAACTAAGGCCCGTGGGCCGGATGCGGTCCGTTCAGCTTTTTAATCCGACCGTTTAAATCTGACAGACTCATCACTAAGTGGTGGGAAGCTGTTTTGTAAAGCATCGCGAGCGTCTCATGGATATTGTTATTCTTCTAAGTTCTTCTTTGCAGGTCCTCTAGGTGGCGCTCACAGCCCAAATGTTGGCCTTTATTGGTTAAGAATCACTGGATTAAAGCGCACAACTTTCGAATTGGTTGGATAACTCTCGGTGTTATTTCACAGAGCGCCACAAAAGTATGGGGTTGAGTAGAAAGGAAGAGGAGGAAGAGAAGGACATGTGTAAGGATTAGAACCTCTATCGGAGTTGAGCAAGTGCATGCGCTAAGTACAGATAGGCAGCTCTTTGTTCAGGACTTGGACAGAATCCAGATTCTGCGGGAAATTCTAGGATGTTCTTCCATAATCCAGCATCTGATTTATGACCTATGTGTTCTGTCTGATTTCTAACAACAGTTAGAAATAGGTAGTCCATCTAACTCACTAGTAATGAGTGCATAGTTGACAAGAGTGGGCCGTCCTTTAGGTGAACACTTGTTGGTGTCAGCATCCAGTCCTTTTACTCGTGTTTAGGGGATTTTCGTTTTTGCCGGAAACGTGAGAATTACATCCAGACTAAACCCAGCTGAACTCCACCGAGCTGCCCCCACCACCTGTTTGCTACGAACCACAGCGACTCTGCGAACCTCTCATTGCCACCATCCCCCTCCACACTGAAATGTTGTTTTCTCCAGGGATAACGGACTCCTCTTATCACGATTCCGTGGATCCTCTCTCCTGGATTATTCCCATTCTGCACGGTGACTGCTGGGTGCCGGCAGCGACTGACTGCCCACACAGATGGGTGTCCAGGCTGCTGATTGCTTCCATATGTCGCCCCCTTGCCTGTGAGGTTTTTATTTTTTTTTTCCAGTCTCTGTATGTGGTTTATTGGTGAAATCAGTCAGTATGGACAGACCAGATTAAACTCCATCTCCAATAATAAACTTCACATCCAGGAACAGATTTAGTCACAGTGCGAGGTTCATTTCCCTGAAAGGTTATGCTGAGGTTAAGGACTAAGATCTTAAAACCCAAGAACGTTTTCCTCCTGGGAAAACAACAGTATTTATTTTGTGCCCTCAGTCTCCGCCGGGGTCTCAGGTCTCAGTCCTGTGGTGAAATTTCCCACTATAACTCCTTCGTCCGTTAAGTGTCAGGAGAGGGAGACGTGTTAAATCTGCCCTGGAGACGCAGCCACACGGCCCAGGGCTGAACCAATGTAGCACTGGGAGCTTTTCCTTTCTTGAGTGACACGTGAGACGGCTATATTCCCTGCCTGATTACAATGCCTGTGGTGGACCTCATTAACCAGGCATCTGCACTGAACCCTGGCTGAGTTGGGTCCAGGAGCTCAGCTGTCACTCAACACCTCCTTCTTTACACAGAGGACGTCAGGGAGAAATATTACATCCCTCTCTCCCAGTGCTTCTCTCTCTCACTCTCTGTCTCTCTCTCTCTGGCTCTCTATATGATCTGCCTGTTCAGGGATTTATGGAGATTTAAGCAGCCAGAATGTCTAATTAATATACACTCTTAACATCCAGGGGCAAGACCTTAATCCTAGTGTTGTTTCCTCTCACACGAAGTCTTTCCTTAATTTCTATCCATCCATCCATCCATCTATCTATCCATCTGTCCATCTATCTATCTATTTGTCCATCCGTCCATCTATCTATCTGTCCCTCCGTCCAGCCATCTATCCATCCATCCATCCATCTATCTATCCATCCGTCCAACCATCCAACCATCCGTCCATCGATCTATCTATGCATCCATCCAGCATCCGTCTCATCCATCCATCTATTTATCTATTTATCCGTCCGTCTGTCCGTCCGTCCAGCCATCCAGCCATCCGTCTATCCATCCATCCGTCCATCCATCTGTCTATCCATCCGTCCATCTATCTATCTATTTGTCCGTCCGTCTGTCCGTCCGTCCATCCATCCAGCCATTCGTCTATCCATCTGTCTATCCATCCGTCCATCTATCTATCTATTTGTCCATCCGTCCATCTGTCCATCTATCTGTCTCTCCATTCGTCTATCCATCTATCTAATCCATCCATCCACCCGTCCGTCCATCTATCTATATCTGTCCGTCCATCCATCTATCCATCATCCAGTCATCCATCTATCCATCTATCTAATCCATCCAACCGTCCGTCCATCTGTCTGTCCGTCCCTCCATCCATCTTTATATCATCCATCCATCATTGTGGGATAAGTGCATGTTGATGCAGACAAACGTGTACCTTCAAAGTTCCACATCCCACAGAGAATGGAAGAGAAAGTCTCTATTGTCCACAGTGAAGGAATTAGCTGAATTTCTGGACAGATGTCGGTCTGAGGTTTATGTGGGACCTCCCGCGTGTGTTTCTGTCTCTCTGTGTTACCGTCCTGAGTCACCACCTAATTTAAAAACAGCAGGTTTGTTCTGGTCTTTCAGGAAACACAGAGACAACTCTCGAGTGACTGTGGCGAACACAGAGCTGTCACGGTGATTTATAGCCGCTTCACTTTTTTCCTCACACTGACAGCAGAGACGCGCAGATCTTCTGTCTGTCCATGAAATCTTGAGTGATGAGACCCCATCGCACTCGACAAAACGAAGGGGTCACCAAACACACCGACGCTCAACCACCGGGCTCATCCCTATTACAGAGAGATAAAGTGAGAGATGAGGTGAAACCTTAACCCTCGTGTTGTCTAGGTGACTGATAATATGCCTTTGAGTGTGTGTGGGTGTGTGTTTGCTCCTGTACTGCACGGCTTGTGCCAACTTTTCCTCATAATCTGATTCTGGGACGAGATGCAAACCCTTTGCGAAAACGCTGGGTGTGTACAAAATGCGAAGGACAACGGGAGGGGTAAAGTATAAACACGGGGTCCTCGACTTACGCCATGTAATTCATCGTAATTCGGACCTCACTTTGTCACTATGTCACCTTTGCTCACGAGGAGGTGACATCTTAATCTCATTTCGGTTCGGGGGCCACATACAGCCTACAGATTAGATGCCAAGTGGGCCGGACCAGTACAATGATTAAGTCCGTGTTTTTCCCCCCCTTTGTTTTCATGCAAAGAAATACAAGTATATTAGATAAATCCTAATTATATGTGAGTAGAATTAATTAATTAATTAATTAATTATAATGAACTATAATTTTACTGAACATGAAGTGTTTGTGTATTTTTTTTTTTTTTTTTTCCAAAATTCATCACATAGGCCGGATGGAAACCCCGAGCGGGCCGGTTTTGGACCACGGGCCCTATGTTTGACACCCCTGATCTAGGACATAAAAGCATGATGAGTCTGACTTAGGAAAAACCTGCTCTACTTAGAAATCATCACCCTGGGGTCTAGGTAAATAAATAAATTGAACATTAGGTATCAATAATACATCAGAAACGATCTGGGATCGTTTAAAATCCCTGGAAAATAAAGTATTATTGTGTCTCAGATTGAAGGCTTGTCCAATCTCACATGTCTTATCGTTCTCAGTTGAGGAGTCTCTGTCCTGGGTACCTCCGTTTCACGTCAAAACAGTGAAAGAAGTGGGGAAAAAAAGAAAGAAAGAAAAAAAAAAACTTAGAGTGAAGTGTTTGAGAAAGTTCTCACAGACTTTTCTCTGCTTTTTTTTTGGCCAAGTGTCTGCGCCTGGCCCCTAAACCTCAGCACAACTGGTTTTGTTTGCTGGAACTGTATCATTTTTTTTCCAATCCAATTTTTCAACATTGGCGCAGTTTTAGAGCCTCGCTGCACGGCATACTCACTCCCACACGTTTGTAACGTACGAGACAGGAAGTATTATCCCACGCGTTGCACACTTGTGCTCCAGTTATCGCACACATCAGTGTGTTTGTTGGTGTTTAGGTAAGAGAGAGCCAACGAGGTAAGGGAGGCAATCTAGGACATAGGAACAAGGGGGGGAAAATTTTTCAAAACAACAAACACACATTAAGGAGAGTGAATGTAGCACAATCCAATGTGTGACATAACTCAACTCAATAACCCAAAACACAAACACATTCTAGTCCAGGCGTGGGCAAACTTTTGACTCGCAGACCACAACTGTGCTAAAATTGCCCCGGGGGAGGTGGGGGATCCGGTCAGGAGCAGATTGATGGAGCGTTCGTGTGAACTAAGATAAATGACATGTAAAAATGCTTAGATGCTTTTATCATTTACTACGCCATCTATTGGGGAGACGTGGGTACTGCAGGGAAAAGGCAGAAATATAATGATAATAGAAATAAATTATATAATTTAGAAAAGTTTGGCGGCCCCCATCCGGCCCCTGGGCCTTAGCTTGCCCATGCGTGTTCTAGGTGTTAAATAGTATTTAGTGCTACTGCGTTGTGCGTAAATACCAATGTACCAATAATTTAGTGCTACTGCGTTGTGCGTAAATGTACCAATGTACCAATCCTAAGACTAAATAGTTCTAGACCACAACATTCACTGTGCAGAAAAAAATCCATGTTATGAACTTTAACATTCAAAGTTTTTTTTAAAAAAACGTTTAACATAGGTACAAAGGTTCCACAGAGACTTTTTGGAAAAATAGTTCTGTTTTGGCTTTAAACTAAACAGACGGTTCTCCCACCACCTACGAACTGTCTCCTCGTACATGGTTCCTACGCTCCCGGCTTGTCCCGCCTCTAGGCAGACCTACACCAACAAAAATATTTGAGAGGACTTCTGTGGAACTGATGAGAACCTAGTGACGTTTCTACCGCACAGACACATGTTTTAGTAAAACTAATGAAGGTCATATTTGGAAGAAGAAAATAAATGAACGAACTGATACGTTTTGACAATCCAGGTCTCCTGGGTCCTTCAGCTTGGGGAGCTCTGTTCGACACCGGGGCCGCAAAGGGCAGACGTCTTTCGGATTTAACACCTCACACACACAAACACCTGGAACTGTTTAGTGAATGCACGGACTTCCTTTTAAAATCAGAAAAAAACCTCAAATATCTGTCTGCTCTTGTTTTTCCCTTCTCCGACATTGTTTTAATTCTCGTTGGGTTTTGTTTTTCAGCTCCGACTCATGTGGTTTAAGTTCTTCCCTGATCTGGGTCATGTCATGTTGCTGGCAGTATCTTCTCCTCAGCCGACTCCGCGCTTCTGTTTTATCTCCTCCGCTTCACTGCTTCAGCCTTGTGAAAAGCTGTCTGACCTGGTTTTAGCCTTACTGCTGTAGCTGCTCCTGAATTACTACAAGGCTTGAGCTAAACCAGGCATGGGCAAACTACGGTCCGGGGGCCCGGTGTGGCCCGCTTGGCTTTTTAATCTGGCCCACAAAACTTATCCAAATTACTCTATTAATTTGTATTATCATTATACTTCTGCCTTTTCTCTGTGATGCCCACATTTCTCCAGTAAATTTTTTTTTAGCATTTTAGCATTTTAGCCTTTGTGTATGACTTTTATATGTCATATATTTATCTGCTCCATTTATCTCAGGGCTCTCAAACTCATTTTGGTTCAGAGATGGAATATGGCACGCTGGACATAAGTGTACCACTGCTGCAATGCTTGAATGATAAGCCTCCAGTCACTAGGTGGCAGCAACGTGTACAGTGGTTTGTACAGATAAAAACACACATGTTCAGGTTCTCAGTAGTAAATCAATTCGCGGGGGGGGTGTGTGAAAACATTTCTGTCCCCAAGGAGGGGCCTTGACAGAAAATAATTGAGGACCACTGATGTAGAGACACGCATTTGCATTTATTTCTCAGTGCGTCCTAGTCAGGCCGAGTTCACCGAACGCTCTTGGAGAAAATAACCCTTGAGAGAACTGCTACTGTTTCTGGCAATTGTGTGGGATTAGTCAGAGCTGGTCCAAAACTACTGTTAGTTACTACTACAAAACCAAAATAGTCGCCTTCAAAATAAAAGCCTCCAGCTGCATTGGATGTGCATGGCCAGGTCTGCTATGGATGTCACTGGCTGTTGTGAACATGTTGTGAACAAGTGTGCGATGTCCTCAACAGGACTTTAGCCTTATCGGTGGTGTTCATCGGTCACTTTTGTTTCTGCAGGAGACATTTTTTCTCCCTTGCATTTTTTTGTGTTTCCTCCAGTAAAATACAATATGTGTGGAGGAGGTGGAGAGGGAAGAAGTGATGGTGGTGAAGTGTGCAGCTGGGGGTGACACAGCAGGCCGTGGTACAGTAATGGAGTCATCAATCAACTGCAGCCATTAAAACTCAGTGACAGCCCAGCTGAGGCCACTGCAGTGACCATGGTGATCAGTCTGAAGGTAAAAAAAAAAAAAAAACCCAAAACAACAAAACAAAACAAAAACCGAGTCAGTGCGAGTGCAGAGGAAAAAACGGCTCTGACATAATTTGTCCTTTTTTTCTACTTCATACATGTTGAGATGTGCGTATGTCTGCGGGAGCCAAAGTTTTCTGATGGCTTTAAGGCTCTCGTGTGAGTCATTCTGAAACATCTCATGAATGTGCATCGTCATGGTCCAGGTTTATTCCGATTTTTCATTATTATATCAGAAATGCAACCACATGAACATGTCATTTCATTTTTTTTCAACTTGAAAGTGCTTGATATAACAATAGGCTGCTTGGAAATGGTATCCAAATTAAGAAAATCAGTCTTTTGTCTCCGTAGTCTCTCTTTAACTTTTTTTTAAATCATTTTTTCAGTTCTTTTCAGTGATTGTAAACACATTTTAGATAAAAAAAAAAAAAAAAGAAGAAGAAAAATCAGAAAAGGTCAGATTTCAGATGAGATGTAGATTATAATTGACTGACTGGCATTTTAGGGTTTGTTTTTTCTTTTTATCATTAAGGCTGTGCTGGAGATTTGTTCTCTTCACTTAATCCTTCTCAAATGTCATCCATGCTGAGGAGGTATAATTACCAACAATTTCTTTTCTTCAGACGATCTCCAAAAAATCACCGTGGTGGTGTTTAAATGTGGTAGGAGTCAGAGCGCACGCGATCATTTTTATTATATGATTTGACAAATATAACCCACCAAAAAAATATTATATGCTTGATGTCTATCATCTATCTATCCATCTATCCATCTATCCATCTATCTATCTATTATCCATCCACCCATCCATCCATCCATCCATCCATTACCTGTATAGAGGTCACAGGCCACTGTTTTCTCCTAGTTTCTACAAAGTCTAGCTACTATTTAAACCCTAGTCCTTATGATCCACAAGCCTATCAGAAACTTCAGGGATTGGTTGAGTTTGTATAGACAATCACACACCTGAAAGTCTGGACGAGTCTTTTTCTAGTGTGATTCACATATGAAGCACAGCTCATACACTACGTTCTCTACAGCAAATGACATTGACTCCAGAACTCACCTAAGGCCACTGTTATTTGAACCGTATATGGCATAGAATGAAAGCACGTGTGGACCTTTCCTACTTCCAACCTATTTGTTTGATGAGAACCACAACCTGAGCACAATACAATTCTGATGTCGGTTATTGTAACACGTGTTTGTCATTTTCAAAACATATTTTGACCACTGATTTGACATGATTACCACAGATTTGTTTGTTTTGACGACATTTGGACTGCATGTGACTTTTTTAGTCTCGTCCACTTACTGTCGCTCCAGCATCCTCTAGCTGCCGTCAGTGAGAAAATAGCGAACCTAATGTAAATTATATTTTTTAATATATGAGTCGCACCTAAGTGTAAGTCGCACACCCAGCCAATGGGTGAAAAAGGTGTGAGTTATAGTCTAGAAAATATGGTACTCGCATCCTTTTTGTAAGTGTAAGATGAAGTTGTTAGGTTGTTAAGGTCTTAGAAAAAAAAAATCCAAATCCTGAAGGCATTATATTTTTTAACATAACGTGCGATTGTTATAAAGCTCAAAACATCTATGGTCACAATATGTCAAGATAAACAACCACATTTGCTAATCACATTAAATGCAGTCCATTACGATCAACAGGACACGACAACAATAGGTGTCAGACTGTATGAAGCCCACGGGTGTTCATTATCATTGATGACCCACAACAATGGACACATTCTTGGCCGTGGGATGTAGCACGTGGAGGCCGAGGACCTGCTTCGCATTTTTCACTGCTTCCTTGACGCACGCTGTGTTTTTCGCTACCTTGACGGCCGCAGCGGCCCGCATATTTTCCAGGCAGCACATCCTCGGTAAAGACGCAGCCCAGATTCCAGAGTGCTTAAAGAAGGCAGCAGGTGTGTGGCCGACTGGATTTTCCAAGGATGTTCTGTAAGTAGATAGACATATGAATATCCTTCCTCGGGTTTGGAAAAACAAAGGCAGTGGAATGTAGGAGGACACCGGTGAAAAAGTAACAGATGGTGTAGATAATGGTCCTCAATATTGTAGGATCTTGATCACTGGACAAAAAAAGAAAGACACCACATGGGCAACTGGAGGATGTTTTTTAACCCAAGTTTTCCCAATCTTCTAGATTGTAGGGGATTCGGTGTAAAACACTGCCACATCACTTTGTGGACAACCTGATAGTAATTCATTGACTCGACAGGAAATGGTACAAGTCACTCAGCACACAGTACTGAAACCTAATTGACTGACTAGTAGTTCTGGTATTTAGCCTCAAAGAGGCTGCATTACCTGCAAGGACGGTCGTTTGCAGAAAGCAATACGCTAATACGGGTGTGCTGGACCACACCCTGTTCTAAGGGGGGCTAGAAAATAATAAAGGTTAGAGGTCGCTCAGGTGATACTATTACACTGGGGAACGTGATTTTCGTCGAGTTAGGTCTGACCAGCTGTTTGTAACTAATGTTTGGGTGCGGAATCCAGAACTGATCTCAGTTTTTCTCTATCACGTCAAGTTTTGGAACTATATGTTTTCCCCGTTTTCTTAAAATGTTATGGTAAAACGCAAAGCCGCTGTCACTTTGAAAAGTACTTTCTCTGGTTCGAAAGTATGATACCTTCACTCCTTGTTCAAGTACGTTTTTTTCATTCAGTCTTGATGCTAGGATTTGATCGGCCAAATCATTCAACTTGAGCCGATCAAATCCCCTACGAACCGAATCCTCGTGAATTTCAAATTCTATCTAATGTAACTATTTTTGAATAATCTTGATAATTGAAATATTGTGTTAAACAACAGACTGAGTATTTTTAAGACATTGGAGCAATAGTATTTCCCTACGGACCTGCAGTAAACTTCTACCATACTTTGTTCTGTTTCTGTGGACGTGAAATAATTTTTTATTAGGACTTTGACAGATCTATGAGGGTCACGTCTCCAAATATGTCTGACTTATGAACACAATGGACCGAAATATCATTTTCTTTGTACCACAAATTCATACATAAGACCACTTCAGAAACCTTTGAAGATCGGGATCATGAAAAAAAGTACTGTTCTTTCTTCTCCTTCCTTTGAACTTCAGTGTGAGGGATATGTCAATTGAGATCTCTCGGGACCGGAAACATATTCTGCCCAACATGAACTTCAGTTGCCGTCGGGTCAGCAACACAATTGGGAAACTCTCAGCAGGGGCTCCGGTTCCCTGCTGTGAGCAGCTTGTCACTTCTTTCCTTCGCCTCAATGACCTCCTCATCGAGGAGTTACCTCAGAGTTACCTTTGCGCTAAACGTCTGGAGTTGAGCTTTTATCCTGGAGTCACTTTAAACGCAGCCATG
>NC_024321.1:1565398-1572172 GCF_000523025.1 Cynoglossus semilaevis
TGCCTGGATGAAAATGAAACTTCACATTTAAGTTCTTTTCCGCAGAAAATACCCCCAAGGAGAGATAAAGTTTGAAGCGGTTTCAATTTTCAATCGAAAATAAAACTTGAGACAAACTGAAACACCTCGCTGTTATGGTTGGTCTTTGTCAGTTTAGGAACAGTCAGAGAATCAGTTTTATGATCCAGGGATGATGAGGGCACATAGTGTGCGCATGTATGCGTGCACACGTGTGTGTGTGATAAAAATAGAATTTGTCACCCAAGATGCAGATGTTTGAAGTTGTCTAAGGTCAAGAAGAGTGTCAGGACTGTGTAAGTGCTTCTGTTCCTCTGCTCCAGATCGACAGCAGCATTACTAACAGCAGTAACTAATTCTGTTGCCGTAACGCTAAAAGTAGTTCATGCAAAGCAGTTGTTGTTTTTTTTTTTTTTTTTTTTAGAACAGTTCCCGTATATATATCACTAAACCCCACACAGTCCTGCTCTGTCAAGGTTCCAGGCACAGTATTCCATTATTGGATCCCTATTTGCATGTGAGAACACAAGCGAGTCAATGTGGGCCAGGTGAAGGACCGCGCGGTGTCGCATGACATGCAGAGGACAGCCAGCTAACTAATGGCACAGCCTGTCATTGTTCTGGGAATTTACAGTGTTCTTCATCTACGGTGGTATAACCCCAGGCCTTCCTTTCACTTTGATAGACCGCCACCATGACTTTGTTTTTCAGTTTACGGGTGGAAAGAAGACAATAGAAATCGATGTTTCTGCACAATGTGCATGTACATTGAATATTAAATTATAATTAGAATGTATTTTGGTGGCGCTTTGGCCCACAGACAGTATAAGAGTATAACTCACATCAGCAGAAAAATTCATAATGAAGATGAAAAACACGTGTATAAGTTATTCCGGAGTATAATTCGCACAAACTAGCTAGATTGCAAGTTCGCAGTTCAGTGCTTATGTACCAGTATCTGCTACTCCTGTATTACTGAATATTTACATGTTCGTTATTATCACACTGACAGCCGCCTAGAGGGCGCTCTAGGTGGCTGGTGCAACAACTCAAGAGCGACTTAAACCTTAATTTCCCAAAAAGGAACTCCCGAGGAATTGATAGGATTTGCCTTTACTGTCTGTTAGTCTGACATCTTTGTTCCTTACCCGATAGGATATTTTTATGAACTGTGACTGACAGAGATGACAGTTTGATCCCGATGAGGAATTGTTATTAACTCGCTGTCTCAAAATTCCCAGACAGAAATAATTGTAACGCTGTCAGTCCACAGAGAGGAAATAAGTTCAGCGCTAAAGGAAGTCCTTGAAAATGCTATTGTTTAATATGGCACCGAAAAGCAGTAGGTGGAAGACGAGGAATTGCGACCGTCGAATACAGTCGCAGTTCAGGAGGCAGATGTTAAGCTCCAGAAATAGCCAAGGCCAAAGAGCAGGAGGGTTTCTAAACAATGCAGCACACACCAACTTCACGTCACGCCCCCCCCCGACATTTCAAGCTTTTTTAATGATGTTCGCTTCCACATGGTCCCGAACTGGAGTCTGGCCGCCACTGTGTGCTCCACAGGAAAATAAACTCGGAAAAAAAAACATCAAAACAAATAGAGGTGGGAGGATAAACAACAGGAACAGGAAAACACCGAGAGGAGGCACCTGGTCCACGAATCAGAAGGACTGCGGGGTTGAGGGTCTCCAGTGACACGCAGAGACACACTCCCTGTCCTGCTGCTGGTCTTCCTATTGACTCACAGTTTTCCTCCTGTCGGAATTCCTGTGTGTGTGTGTGTGTGTGTTATTGCATCAGTCTTTGTGTCAGTTTGTTTATTCAACTGTATATAAAGCTCGCACTGGAATTTGCTCCGTGTTAATTGCGTCGGATGTCGCTGGGTTTCAGGAATGTTGTGATTGTTCTTGTTGTTGACTTTCATTGACTGACTTTAAACCCCGGCCGGCACGCTAACACAAACGCGCGCCCGCACACGCGTGAGCTCCTGCAGCTGTACAAATGTTTCATCTAAAAGTGGCTAATTAGGTTTAGGTTTAAGTTGGTTAGTGCGCGATCGCTTGTTGACTGGAGAGTCACTAACTACTAGCGTGTAAACATAAGAAACTATAGATTCAACTCTAGATTCCTGCCAATCTCAATGGAGATTAGTCTTGGTCCACTTCAGTTGAGGTAGTACCAACAGAACCACAGTCTACCTGAGTACCGTTGTGGGTCCTGTCCTGTCCCATAGATTCTTCTATCCGAAGAATAACTAGTTAGGGACTATCTTTTTTTTTTTTTTTTCAGGTAGGTCGCAAGGTTTTTTTGGGGGCAGGGGGTGTAGTTCGGAGAATATGGTAACTATAAATAATAATAAGTCCATGTTTAGTATCCAAGTACTGTTATTATTTTTTTCGTATTCAATGAAATATACTTTTACAAAAATATCCTGAACATGAAGCGTTTGCTTTTTTTTTTTTTCTTTTCAAAATTCATCAAGCTGCTAGGATTGAGTTCCCTCAGTGGTCCAGTTGTTTTTTTTTTCAAAATTCATCAAGCTGCCAGGATTGAGTTCCCTCAGTGGTCCACTATTGGGCCCCGGGCCATATGCTTGACACCCTGGTATAAACTGAAAGTTTATTTGATTTTGATCATTTTTCTGACCTACTCATAGACAACAAACTACTAGAATCAAGAAACCCAGTAATTGTACAAAACGCGAAGAATCTAGAAAATTGTATTTAAAGTACACATACAAATGAAAAAAAGGCCTATTTGGGAAAGAAAATGTCCAACAACAGTCTGCAGTTTGTCTCTAGATGTCTACCGCAATCTCCACGTCTATCCAATCATCATGCAGAAGACAATCTTCCAGCCCTGCCACTGCTCGTAGACAAGCAGTCGTATTTCAGACAAGCAGAAATAATGTGTATTTGATAAGTAAAGTGTATTTGATACATTTATCTAATCTTTGTCTGGCCACATGATGCCCTATGAAAGACAGTTGGATTAAGATAAGTTTCCCATGTTTTGGGCAACAGTACAAGAATTGGTTTTTATTTTTTACACATTTAGACTCTTCTAAAGGAGAGACACAAATTCACATCTCAGTCTGGAATGTTTTCGGTTTCACTCAACGGCTTGACTTTGAGAAACTCCACAGTTAGTATTTGAGGTCTTTACTGAAAACCCACCAGTTTAGGCTGCTTTTTAGTGAGATTTTCCCTGGACCTACCGGGAAAAATACTTTAGACAACAGCGACCTCCACTGGTAATTTATTTTAGCGGTTACTTACTTCCCCTTCAACATGGCTCTGCAACCTTCTACGCCAAAAAAAAAAAAAAAAAAAGAAAGAAAGAAAAAAAAAGAAGAATGAAAACATTTACTCTGACGTGGAAAGTTGTGTTGTTTGGTTTGTTGTTTTGTAAATTTCAGAGCATCCAAAATAGCGTAAAGAGCGTTTAATTCGACCCTTCTGTAACCAACAATAATAAGTGTTTAATTTATTATGGATGTCACGTGTCAAGTTGTCTTCTTGAAATGTGTTTTATCATTATTATTATTATTATTTATTTTTATTTAGTCATTTAGAAATATTAGGAATCTGTTGTATGTGCGGGAAACGAACTAGTTTTTTTTTTCCCCTAATGACCATGACACATTACTAACCTCTAGTGGTCATCTTTGGTAATATTACTTAAATGGGGAAAAAAAACTACATGTAATGCAGCAACGCTTTATTTCGTGCTTTATTTAGTGATATGTTGAATTGACATATTTAAAATTAAACAGAATATTGAAACAGACAAACAGTTAAATGTAATGAGAATGAACCGTAAATGTTAGAAGTCAAAAGTCCCATAATCTGAGTGTGTGTTTGTGTGTGTGTTGTTAGAGATACTGTATAATGATAAACAGTGAGACGAACTTTTTCATCTGCAGCTTAAACATTAACACACAGTTGTAAATCTTTAACTACTCTACCCTCTTCATTACAGCTAACCTTAAGCTTAAGGTCACAACACAACAAATGTCTTTTTATTCTTTAACAGGTGGACTTTAATCACATCGAGACGAGACAGTTTAGACATGGGATCCCCAATCGATCCGCAGATAATTTGCTACTACTCTGCTACTTCATTCCAAGATGATCCACTCATATCTATTTACTTTCTTAAAGATAATCTGGCGATATTAGGAAATAATTTCACTGAGACTGCAATGCGAACGGAGGTTTAAAAAATCTTTTATTTCGATAATTTAATGATTCGTAATGATAATTCAACAACCGGTCCGCAGTAACGGTCGATACTGGCCTTTAGGTGTTCTTAGCCGTCGGTTAAGAAGAGGGTCGTGACCAAGAGCTGACTGACAGCCTTTGTGGTCAGTGTTAACAGTGACCTTCAATGACCTTCAGGGCTGCTGCTGTCCATCTTTTATCAACCATCAGCTCTGACCCAACAGCTTTAATCATCATCACTGAAGGGTCTTCAATCAGGGCAGATCAGTCTGTGTGTAAACCCAGCCCTGACATCACTGGAGACTACTGAACACACACACACACACACACACACACGCATGCATGTACACACATTGTTAAAATTAATAACGTAGTCATAAAAAATTTTCATTAAAAGCGCAGGAGTCAATAAAGGTGATAAGAGATCCAGAGATCACTTCCTTTTTTAGTGACGGGGTATGTGCACCGACTGTAAATATGCCATAAAATGGATTAATGAACAAATATTGTATGTGAATTTGATCAGATCATTTGCAAAAAATAGACCAGTCTTTATTTTCTATACAGGATTGATGGATGGATGGATGGATGGATGGATGGATGGATGGATGATAGATAGATAGATAGATGGATGGATGGATGGATGGATGATGGACGGATGGATAGATGGATGCATACATAGATGGATGATGGATGGATGGATGACTGGATGGATGGATGGATGGATGGATAGATGGATGGATACATAGATGGATGATGGATGGACGGATGGATACATTGATGGATGGATGGATGGATAAATAGATAGATTCATAACCAAAAACATATTTTTGTTTGTGAAAAACTTGATTATGATTTTCTTGAAAGAATCCCCTATAAATACAATAAAATACCTCAGGGTTTTTCAAAATGCTCTAAAGCTTTTAATCATGTGTATAATTGTGAAAAACAAAAAAAACAACCACGCAAGACATTCGTGAAAGAAAATATAAAAATAAAGTTAACAGTGCAAAAATGACTGAAACCAAGTCGGGAAAAGCAAATGTAATAACCTTATCAAAAGCAGGAGCTGCCGCTACAGGAGGAGGAGCAGAAGGAGGAGCAGGAGAATGTGAAAGATTAGACCTAACTTGTCACTCGGAGTCATTCATTCATCCTGCAGCAACAGGAAGAGCAGGGACACTTACGCTAACCCTCACTTGGTCTGTGGGTCTAAATTGAGTCTTAGTCAGTCTGTCAGTCAGTCTGCGAGTTCCAGTCTGTCTGTGAGTCAGTCTGAGGGTCTAGATCTGTTTGTGAGTCTGTGTGTGCTGAAGTCTAAAGTCTAAAGCTCAGGGTCTAACATAGTCTGATTATTGGACTAAGCCTGACTTTGAGTTTCTCTGAGTCTTCTCTGAGCCCTAACCTCTTGTGGCTACTTCTCACACTAACATGCGGTCGTATGGATGGACCGGTGCTCTGGTTCTGGTTCTGGTTCTGACTCTATCTAATCTGACAGGTAAAAAAAAAAAAAAAAAAAAATCTTTTCCTTCTTTATAATCTTTCTTTTTTCATGCAGACTTTCATTTAGCATCAATATTGTGAATATGTGGTCTTTACAGAGAAAGTGATTTTTACTGTTTTACTTTGCATTATTGTCACAAACTGTGTATGAAATGTACTTCATAATGCTCCAAAAACTGGGTCAGTGACACAGGTGAATCATGGGAGATTGTTTTTTTTTACCCTAAAGCTACAGCAGACTGCAATCAAAACATGATATTTTTTTTTCTATTGCTTTGCTGTACCTAACTCCATAGCAAATATACCTCCTTTAAAAACACAAATACTTCAACCATTGGTTCCCCATAGATCAGGATCAAGGAGAAGATAACAAAGGCATAAGCGTAAACCAGAGGTTCCCAATTCAGGGGACGCAGTGCTGTTTTTGGGGGTGCCTGAATGAATGAATGAATGAATGAATGAATGAATGAATGAATGAATGAAAAACGTAATGCAGCATATTTTCCAATGCTGTAAATGCTCAACAAGAGACAAAAAAAAAACAGATTGGTTCAAGGCCGTGTAATATGAATATCTGATAATATTATATATTTTTTTAATTTTCGCTGTCGTTATTTTAACATCCCGCAGTGTTCTGTAGTTGTTGCCGTCAAAGTCTGAATGGCTTAGCGTCCAACAATGGAACAACTGTGCTCAGCATTTAGGTTGTATGTATTAATAGCCGTCCGGCAGCTACATTGGAGTTAAGCAAATGGCAGATCCTAATACGTACAGGTAGGAGTGGAAGTATGGGTGGAGCTACTGTACTGTATTATTATCATTATCATTATTGTTATTATTGTTATTATTGTTATTATTATTATGTCGTCTTTAACTAAACAGCCATGTGTGTATGTTGTTTGCTTTTTCAGGGAAATCTGCAGCTGTGGATGGAGCAACAGAGAGGAACTGTTCCTTGTCTCCCCCGGTGAGACTAGTCCTGAAGCTGAAGATGAGAAATGATTGGATTTATGCTTTATGGAAATTT
>NC_024321.1:1572225-1572706 GCF_000523025.1 Cynoglossus semilaevis
ACATATATATGTATATATGTATATATGTATATATACACATATATTTATGTATATATATATATGTATACATATATATATATATATGTATGTTATTTAATGCTTAAGTTGGATTTTTAATCACGGCCGATGTTCATGTAGACGGAAGAAGAAAAGTGTGAGAAAAGTTAATCATTGAAGACGAAAGATAAAGAAGCAGATGAATCAGCAAACGCTTTGGTTTTAATGGCAACGGTCATGATTATCTTGTGTGTGTGTGTGTGTGTGTGTGTGTGTGTGTGTGTAACAGTACATCCCAAGTACAGCAGTGAACTCCTCGGTTCAGCTGAAAGAGTTACGGCAGAAGATGTTGCCTCTCAACATTTCTGCGTATATCATCCCAGGAACTGATGCTCATCTGGTAATTCTACATCCATCCATCCATCCATCCATCCATCCATCCATCCATCTATTCATTCATCCATCCATCCATCCATCATCCATC
>NC_024321.1:1572719-1608377 GCF_000523025.1 Cynoglossus semilaevis
ATCCATCCATCTATTCATTCATCCATCCATCTATTCATTCATCCATCCATCTATTCATTCATCCATCCATCCATCTATTCATTCACCCATCCATCTATTCATTTATCCATCCATCTATTCATTCATCCATCCATCTATTCATTCATCCATCCATCCATCCATCTATTCATTCATCCATCCATCTATTCATCTATCCGTCTTTTCAACCATCCATCCATCCATCCATCCATTGTTTCATCCATCTATTCATGCTTTAAACCATCCATCTATCTATTCATCCATCCATCAATCTTTCCATCCATCCGTCCATCCAGCTATTCATCCATCCATCTATTCTTCCACCCATCCATCTTTTCAACCATCCATCCATCTATTCATTTCATCCATCTATTCATCTTTTAAACCATCCATCTATCTGTTCATCCATCCATCGATCTTTCCATCCATCCATGTATTCATCCATCCATCCATCTATTCATCTATCCATCAATCTTTCCATCCATCTGTCCTTCCAGCTATTCACTATTCATCCATCCATCCATACATCCATATTTTCAACCATCCATCCACCTATTCATCCATCTAGCTATTCATCCATCCATCCATATTTTCAACCATCCATCCATTTATTCATTCATCCATTCACTTATTCATCCACCCACGTATTCATCCATCCATCATCCATCCATCCGTCAGTAGTTAACTAATATATTTGCATCTATCCATCTATTTATCTATCCTTCTTTTCAACCATCCATCCATCCATCTATTCATCCATCTAGCTATTCATCCATCCATCCATCCACTCAGTAGTAACTAATATATTTGTATATATATAATATATATAATATATTAATGTTTAGTTCTTTCGTTTTCTCATCCCTGTGTCCTGTTCTTTATTTCTCCCTCAGAGTGAATACATTGCGCCGCGTGATTCCAGATTGACCTTCATGACTGGTTTTACAGGATCTGCTGGTACAGTCGTCTGGCTCTGCTCCTTCACGATCCTTTTCTCTCCGCTTCCTTCCCACCTTCTTCTCAGTTCTCTTATTTTCTCTTCTTTTTTTCTTCTATGCCTTCTCGCCCTTTCTGTAATTATTTCTGCTTTTAAAAGGGAGCTTTAGGCTTCAATACGGCTAGTTCTATTAATTTCTTGGTGGTGATAGACAGTGAGAAAAATGATCCTTATCAGTTTTTGTAGCAGGGGTCAATCATACGGCCCGTGGACCACACTTGGCCCACTAGGCGGATCAATCCGGGCCGCTTGATGAATTTTTAAAGTACAAAAAATGTACAAACACTTCATGTATATATTTTTTCAAATGATATTTCATTAAATATAAGTATTGCCCAATATACTTGTAAATAAAAACAAAGGGGAAAATATGGACTTATTGTTCTTTATACGTAATTATGTCATGCTAGTACTGGTCCGACCCACTTGACATCTAATTAGGTTGTATTTTGCCCTGAACTAAAATGAGTTTGACACCCCTGGTCTAAAGGTTATAGCTGGATTATAACTCTATAAACTCGGCCTGATATTTAGGATCTGGTGGAACATTAACTTCTAAATTCCAGATGAGGGATGAACAAAGATAAGGTTTGTCCATATGAGTGGCACAACCATTTGAATTCCTGTCTATTCCCTGTTGACGTCTACAGTTTCTTCTCTTTCTGCTGTTATTTATATTTCCACAGCTGTGCTCTTACGTGTCCTTCGTGTTCTTCACTCTAGGAACTGCTGTAGTGACTCGGTCCAAGGCTGCTCTCTGGACTGACAGCAGGTACTGGCTCCAGGCCGAGAGACAGCTGGACTGTAACTGGGAGCTGCAGCAGAGCTGTGGGTTTGTCGTGACAACGCCGGTCTGATATTCAAGTCTCAACAATCTGGGCCCGAAATATCCTGACAAATGCTGCAGAGATTTCTGAAATAGCCCAAAGGGTAAAGCGATCGTACTGTAAAACAAACCTGACATATGACGCTGAAGGTCAAACATTAGGTTTTATTAATGGCAATTTGTAAATTCCTAAGCAAAAGTATTTGTAAAACTTAATCCAATCGTCCCAGGATGATTAATGGTTGGAACCAGCCCACTGATCGATTAGCTTAAATGCTAAAATGCTTTATCAACATTTTCTACTCTATCTATTAGGGAAACATTGGTATTGCAAATTTTTAAGGAAAATGCAGAAGTATAATGATACTATAAATAAATTATATAATTTGGAAGAGTTTGGCAGACCGGATTAAAAAGCTGAATGAAGTTTGCCCATGCCTAGTTCCGACTAAACGATCATTTGAATATTCATAATGACAATTATGTAAGTACCGTATTTTCCAGACTCCAGAGTATTAGTCGCACCAGTGCCCTCTAGTGGCTCTCAGTGTGAAAATAACAAACATGTAAATTTTCAGTGGTACAGGAGTAGCAGATACTGGTACACAAGCCTAGAATGCCCTCTAGTGGCTGTCAGTGTTAAAATAACAATCATGAAATTATATGTTTATAATATACAAGTCGCACCTGAGTATAAGTCGCAAAAAAAAAATGCGGTAATTTTTTTTTTTTATTAACATGAATAGTCCGGTTATTTACGGGGCACAGATTGTTGACTTTATTTGATTTGTTGACGTATTATACATGTTACATTGACGTACCGTAATAATCATAATGGTGTGGTTTTCAGACTCTGTCGGAAATATTGCTGAATGGCTCATTGCGCAGGTTCCATTAGGCGAAGTCATCGGCTTTGACCCCTTCCTCTTTTCTCTCCGTGAGTGAGGCTGATGCCTGAATTTACTTATTTTACTGCAGGATTTTTAATTTTTCATAGAATAAAATGTAAAATATTATGTACAGTATTCACTCCCATTATTTAAATAGCTTTTTTTTTAAATTACCTTTACCTTCCACCCCATTAACCTGGCCCTCATGCAGCGGTCGGATGTAACATGTGGAGCCTCATGTACTGTCAGCGTTGTTATCTGGATTTATTTCGTGGTCTATTGGTGTTTAATCATCTGTGATTTCCTCGCACAGAGACGCAGGAGAATTACATGCTTAACCTGATGTCCAGCAATCGCAGTCTTGCGCCCGTCTCTGAGAACCTTGTTGACCAAGTGTGGAAGGACAGACCTGCAGTGTCTCCAGAGAACCTAATCAGACTCCCAGACAGAGTCATCCGTGAGTTTGATCTGCTTTATCGCCGATGATAAATAAATACCTGCAGACACAGAGACAGGGAGTCCGTAAACGAACGAACGACACCGTCATAAAGATCTGTCCGGAGATAAGGGGCAGGTCAGAATCGACATCATTAGTCTTTATGGCCACATAAAAAGAGAAGGAGACGGCGCGAAGCTGATGATCTGTGTGTGTGCGTGTGTGTGTGTGATAAAGCAGTAAAAGCTCCGAGTAAATGAGGATTTTCATCAGTTCGGTCAACTGTGGTTTATGAATGAATCACAAACATCATTAATGTCAAAGAAAAGGAAAATAATTTCCAAGACCTGAACTTGACTGCAGGACTGAAATTCATGTACAACCGGAAGCTAAGCGCAGCTGTTCAATAAGCACACCAAATGACATGGATTTTATTATGTAAACACTTGGCAGATGTCATATACAGTGGAACCGTAGAGATACGAGCATAATCTGTTCCACGACTGAGCTCGTAACTAAAAGACGTGTTTTTAATTGCTATAGAGACAAACACACAAATAAAATTATAGTGTATTTATATAAGGAATCCTGAGATATAAAATAAACTGTGGTTTTAATACCTACGTAATACGTACCTTAAATGTACACTACGTAACTTACATAAATGTAGAATTAATTTAGCTTACTTTTTTACTTTTCTATTTTTATTTTTTTGCTTTTTTCGATTTTTTTATTCTTTCTTTAGCGGGCACCACGCTCATATTTATCAACAATTTCATGCTTTATTTCCATGGTCATCGTGCGTTTCTTCTTCTCACCACCATCCTTACCACTCACCTTCTTAGGACTCATCACTGTTATGAAGAATAATGCACAAAATGTAGAGGGAAAATTACGTAAATAACGCAAACGCAATACGGAAGACTAGCTGGGATAATAGATAAAAAAAATAAAGTCCATTAATCACACAAAATCACGCTTTTAATCTTGATGAATAATTTGAAGTGTCGCCCGGCAATAATATTTACATATATAATGTATGCCAAGGAGAAAAAAAAATAATGTATGTTAATTTATTTATTTTTTGTTTGTTTGTTTGGCTTTGGTTAGTGCGGTCCTGGCAGACAAAAGTGGAGCTGATACGGAGTCAGATGCGGGACAATCCCTACAAGCCCACAGCTCTACTGCTTTCAGCTCTGGATGAAACAGCCTGTGAGTAAAACGTTTAGTTCTGGTACTGAAGAAAAATCACAGGTGACTTTGAAATTGACCTGACATCTGAAATATTTGTTAGTCCTTTTGATTCACTTTGATGAAAAATAAATTCAACAAACGTGTTTGCATATCAAAAGGGGTTTAAACTGTTTAATGTCATATACAAAATACTTGTAGTAGTTATGGATTTCCTTTTTTTTCCACAAAATATTTTAGAATACCAGATTGCTATTATCAATGAGAGTTTGAACAACTTAAACATATAGAAATACATCTGATAATATAAATAACAGAGCAATAAATGAGGTATTCATTTTATTTTAATTTAATTTAATGTGTTTAAATTAAATTGTATGTTTGATATTTATATTATTTGTGATGCGGGGGGTTTCAGGGCTGTTTAACCTTCGTGGAAACGACATTCCATATAATCCTTTCTTCTACTCCTACACTCTGCTGACTCTGGACCAGATCTGGTCAGTCTGTTTCTCAGAGATACAAAAAAAAAAAAAATTTTTGTCATGTACAGTATAACGTTGTATAAGTTTACTGAATTAACTCCGGTACATTTGTCTTTGCTCAGGCTTTTTGTTCACACTCACAGAGTCACGGAGGAGCTGAGGCGGTACCTGAACGCCTCCTGTGTGGACTCCCTCTGTGTGCAGCTGAAAAGCTATGACTCCGTCAGCGAAAACATAGAGAGCTATGTGTCCCAGATCGGAGTTAAAGTTTGGATTGGTACAGAATATACCAACTACGCTCTGTACCAGCTCATCACTCCACAGGTGTGAAGGGTGACGTCACGGTGTCCTGAATCTTTGGCCCTCACCGATCTTTCGGCCCTTGTTTTTATTTTGGTAGTTAAGTATTGTTGTTGTTCTTTTGTCCAATGAAGGACAAATTATTGACCAGCTCCTATTCACCTGTGTTGATGACCAAGGCTGTTAAAGACGAGACCGAGCAAAGAATCCTGAGAGAAGCACATGTATGAAACCACCACACACACAAATGTTTTAAAATGTTTTTTTTTTTTAAACATCCAAAAATGGTTTGTGTTTGTGCTCAGGTGAGGGATGCAGTAGCAGTGATGCAACTGCTGTTGTGGTTGGAAAAATCTGTTCCTGGAGGAAAGGAAACTGAACTGACGGCTGCTAACTACGTCAACACTTGTCGCAGGTGGGTTTCTAAGTAGGATACAGGAAGTGACTTGGACCATTTTTCCAACTATAAATCTCAGTGTCTGCCAAATGATAATGAAATACACTTCGTATACTGACCGACACGACGCCCCCAAACCCCAGTACTAGGTATGGTAAAGACTGATTTCAATCATTCTATTTTCTGCTTTGCAAAGCATCCACTGCAATTTTAGATAATGCCACTAGATGGCGGCAGACACCGTTTTTGCTGGAGAATTTCCGGTTTTAGAAGCCTGCAGGTTCCCGCCCCATGCAAAGAATTTTATTATTAAAATAATATTATTTTATTATTCGTAACTACGTAACTACTATAGCGGTCATTTTTACAACACATATATTATTTCCATAATATTTAAAGAATTAATTATAATTAATGTGAGTAGTACATTTCCTGTTTGAAGTAGTACACTTCTGAAACTGTCTTAAAGCAGGAAGTTAGCAACCTTAACCTGGAAGTGTTTTCTTCCCTACTAAACAAGTAGACAAGTTGTTCACTTTCCTTTCTTTCCGCATAAGGAATGGTGTAGAATTGAGATTTGTTTATTTTGTTGTTGTTGTTGTTTTTTTTTATAATTCCCAATATCTTTTCTCTAAGCAAACAAAATGACAACAGAGGCCCCAGCTTTGAAACCATCTCAGCCAGTGGACCAAATGCAGCTCTGGCACACTACAGGTCAGTTCATATAAGTGTACAAACAATGTATATAAATTGCATATATAAGTCGCTCGGACTATAAATCGCTCTGGAGTATAAGTTGCACCAGCCAGAGTGCCCTCTAGCGGCTGTTAGTGTGAAAATAACAAACCTGTGAATTTCCATTGGCACAGGAATAGCAGATACGGGTACACAAGCCTAGAGTGTCAACGTGCATATACTGTATATATAAAGGATGAAAAAAAGTGTGACTTCCAGAAATTACGCTATTAAGCTTCTACCACTGTGGTTTTATAGTCTAGTGGTTATTACACCTGCCTTACATTTAGAGGGTCCTTTGCAGACATTTCTTTATCTCAGGTCTGATTGTAAATGATTGATGGTTTGATGACTTGGTTCAGTTTCTCTTTCTAAACTTAAGTTTAGCTGTATGTAAAATAACAACAAACAAACAAAAAATACTGTCTCATTTCAGCCCAACAAATGAGACAGATAGGAAACTGACACCAACAGAGATGTTCCTACTGGATTCTGGAGGACAATATCTGTGAGTTTACCTGAGTAATTATTCTGATTCTGTACAGTTTCAGTTGACGTTGCTTTAGTTTATTGAAAATCCTGAAGTGTGTCACCGTTTCTGTCAGGGACGGAACCACTGACATCACACGTACTGTTCACTGGGGAGTCCCCACTGCCCTCCAGAAGGTTAAAAACTGGATTTCTGTGTTTTATCTTTTCCATATAAAATCTGTAGTGTTCTTACAGTTGCAAGTTAGTAAGGTTGAGTATTTTTCAGACAATTAAAAATTTAATAAGTTAAGTCTCCTATCCATCTCCAATGCCAACAGGAAGCCTTCACCAGAGTGTTGATGGGAAACATTGAGATTTCAAGGACCGTTTTTCCTACAAGAACCAGAGGTGAGAATAATGAATATTTACCATATTTCCGGACCTTAAGTTGCACTTTTTCATCCTTTGGCTGGGTTTGCGACTCATACTCAGGTGGGACTTATATATTAAAATATATAATTTCATGTTGATTATTTTCACACTGACTGCCTCTAGAGGGCACTCTAGGCTCGTGTACCAGTATCTGCTACTCCTGTACCACTGAAAATTTACATGTTTGTTGTTTTCACACTGACATGCACTAGAGGGCACTAGAGTGACTAATACTCTGGAGCAACTTATATATATTTTTTTATTATTATTATGCATTTTTTGACTGATGCAACTTATACTACAGAATGATTTATAGTCCAGAAAAAAAGGTATGTGTGTGAGCAAAAAACATTGTGTCAGTAGTACATGACTTTCTTTTTCACAGGTGTGAACATAGAGATGTTGGGCCGCAGGGCATTGTGGGAAGTGGGCCTGAATTATGGCCACGGCACAGGTCATGGTGTTGGAAACTACTTTGGTGTTCATGAGTGTGAGTATAATTTTAGTGGTTTCATTCTTTAAAACTACATTAAATTATTTAGGTTTTCCATCAGAGTAAAAATAAAAAAATAATAATAAATAATAAAAATAAATTTAACTTTTGCTGTAAAGGGTTTTCAGGTTAGTGTGTGTTGATATTTTTGTTCAGGGCCAGTTGGTTTTCAAAGCAACAACATTCCATTCACTGCAGGAATGTTTACATCCATAGGTGAGAAGAGAAGGTAAATCATGTGTGATAGGGAACATTTTTGGTAAAATTCTTTTTAAAAAAATCTTTTTTTTTTCTCATTCAGAACCTGGATATTACAAAGAAAATGACTTTGGGATCCGAATTGAAGATGTTGCTGTGATTGTTCCCTATCAAACACAGGTGACATCATCTGCTGATCCGATGACATCATCACCCCATGCTGTGACATCCTAACTTTGTGATAAATCTCTTTTTTTCCCCCATGTCTGTTCCTCTTAGTATGGTAACCACTTCCTGACCTTTGACACGGTGTCACTGGTTCCGTACGACAGAAAACTGATTGACGTATCGCTGCTGAGCGCTGAACAGGTCAGTTCAATGGACATTTAAATCACAACAACAAGGAAGAAGCTAAACATTAACTAGGAATGAACTAACAGCATATTATCTAGAAGAACTGGTGTTTAGACATGTATGTTCGGTGCTTAGATTGAGAAGTGTGTGTTTGGATGTAAATATCTGAATTCTAATGATGTTAAAAAAAGTTTTTAAAATTTTCATCTTATTATTCATAAGGTAGCTGTGAAATAATCAAATCACATCATGGTTGTAATTAATCATGATTAATTGTGGTTGTAATTCAAGGTGAACTGTATTGCCGATGTAGCCCCATGGTGAAAATTCGTTCGACAAACCTGATCTAGTGAATCACTATTTCTAAACATGACAAAAACGTTTTTCTGTATATTTCTGGAAATGAAAGCCATATAACAGCAGGTGCATGGAATTTATAATATGGAGAAATATCAAGAAAAATATGCAAATATAATACTAAAAACTTGGCTTCACAGAATTGGTAGATTTGAGTCATTACTGTACTTTCTAATGGAGGCTTGTAAAAAGTCTTCAGAGTGGCTTTCAAACTTTCATGAAGATGTATTTTCCGGACTATTAGTCACACTTATTTCATCCTTTGGCTAGGTTTGCAACTTATATTCAGACTTATATATTAAAATATACAATTTCACGTTTGTTATTCTCACACTGACAGCCACAAGGGGGCACTGGTGCGACATATACTCCGGATCGACTTATAATTTTCCGGACTATTAGTCACACTTATTAAGACCCACCGCAATATCAGTGATCCCTCTCCTATAGCGGTAGTTACGTTCCAAGACCCACCGCAATAGTTCAGTTATTTCCCATATTTAAAAGATAGTTATTTTCACACTGACAACCACTTGAGGGCACTCTAGCTGTCTGATGCAACTTATACTCTGGAGCGATTTATATGTTTTTTCTTCTTTATTATGCTTTTTTTTTTTTCTTCAGTCCAGTTCTATTAAAATCTGTCTTTGGTGTCCCTGCAGATCCAATGGTTGAACAATTACTACCAGAAAATTCGTACAGTGGTGGGACCAGAGTTGGACAAACAGGGACTGAGTGAAGAAAATGAGTGGATGCTGAGGAACACAGAACCTTTTCCTGCACCCGGATCATCTTCCTCCAACTGTTCCTCCTCACTGACGCTCCTCCTTCTGGCCCTCGCCTTCACATTGCACCACAGCAGAATCATCTGAGAAGATTTACTCCAAACCATCTACAGACCCTCACCTCAATGATCACATGCCAGAATCTTCATCATCTATCCATATAAATGCCTTCTGTTTGCCTGTGTATACAGTATGTTTGTGTGTGTGTGTGTGTGTGTCCTAATTGTGTAAATTCTTGTACACTCAATGGTCCTCAGACTCACTTGTTGACTCTGTTTCTCTCCAAAAAAAACCCTTTAAAGGTGTTTCACTTTATTTATTTATTCATAAAAATCAAAAGTAGGTTTATTAAACATTATACAGTTTCATTTATATCCTTCTTTTTTTATATATATATATATATCTGTGATCTTCTGGCTGTAAGAGTACAGTATACAGTACTAACCTAAGACAGTGGTTCTCAATTGTTTTGTCCCCCCCTATGGGACAGAAATATATATTCATATTCATGCCGCCTCCCCCTGAATTGAAATACTATTGAGAACCTGATAATATGTACCCTTATTTCCGGACTATTGAGTGCACCTAAATATTAGCCGCACCCACTAAATATAAAAAGAAAATAAATAATTAAACATATATAGGCCGCACTTCTCTATAAGCTACGCAACATGGGATATTTACACAGAAAGAAGTTACACACAGAAATATATTTTTCTTTACAATAATGTGCGCTCCTGCGCTGTGCCCGGCTTTTATATACGGTCCGTCCGTCAATTCCGCTCACCTCCGTCCGGGGCTGCACCTGCGTCGCCTCTCCCGTGCTCTTCCTCCTGCAGCTGAGGGCTAACCTCCGCCGCGCCCCATGGTAGCGTATTTACGTAATGCGTTTGTCTTATATGTCCATTATGCAACTCTACTGTGCATATAATTGTGTGATAAAGGGTAATACAGTCTAGAGAGGGTTGATAACAATGTGGGGGTGGTTCATGAAGGGTAAATATATACGTATATAATATAATAACTATCTCAAATACTGCGATAAGAGAGGGACAACTGTAAATACTTTTTCGAACAGTGCCTTTAACACGGCTGGTTACATGTCACACGTACATATTAGCTCTTTCCTGCTTCCGCGCCCTGACCGTAGTTAAAATGGACAGGGGAAACTTGGTGAGGTCCGAAGCTAACATTAGCTCCGCTGCTAACTCTCTTCACTTTGCGCTTGTCCACAGCAGAGATAAACAGAAACAGGGAAGTCGGGGTCTTTATTATCAGCCACCCTGAGCACAATACATAAATAGTGTTTTAACAGCTCCTGTATAACCAACTCACACTGGTTGAGGGCTCAAACTGCTAGCAACAATAGCTAACGTTCTATCTCGCCCCACGCACATATACGCACACAGCCATTCACAGACAGACATACGCTACTAGTATAACACACAGTAGCCTACCAGAAAAGTCATTGGTCGCTAGCGGTATGAACTTCGTTAGCCTGTAAAAACCCATAAATTAGCTGCAGGGTTCAAAGCGTGTGAAAACAGAAGTGGCTTGTAGTCTTATCTGTACAAAGTTGCTTCCAGCCAGTGACTTGTTTATCGTTCAAGGATTACAGAAGTAGCACACTTCTGTCCAGCATGCCATATTCTATTGGAAGCCTCTTATGCCCAAACTGAGTTATTAATACTTTTTAAAAAAAACTCAAAGTAAATAACAGTCAGTCAGTTCAGTCATGTTTTGTGTGTACCTGTGTGAGTGTGTGGAAGTGAAAACACTGACAAGTAACAGATTTAGAAAGTGACAGTTTGGCAGCTGCAGCAGCTTCACATCAGATATCAGATGTCGCTGCTCAAAAACAGAGCCAAAGTCTAAGACCAACTGACATGGGGGGAAAAAAAAAACCCAATGTCTTTTGTATATATACAATTGTATATAATAAAGATGGACCGGATTGTTAGCTCCATCTAACGTCATTCCTACAGGTCAATGTTTACCTTCAATTATACTGTTAAAACCAATCATCATAGTGACACAGTGTGAGGAAACATCTTTGTGTATTCACGCACGCACACGCGCACAAGTATATGTGTGTGTATGAGCTTGGGACTTCCTCTCTAATCTGACTTTACTTCAGCTCACTCTTCCTGTAACAGAAACTGTAGACACAACCCCCAGATTGAGAGGATACAAACCTGTCTCCTCTTGTTTTCTTAACAGGATCTAAGGAGCGGTAAGGAGCAGACAGAGAAGCAGGAAGATGCTCCGACGAAGGCCTTCAAATGCTTCTGAGAAAGAGCAAGTGCAGAAGAAGAAGGTGAGTTTTTTGTTTTTGTTTGTTTGTTTAATTTTAGCAAAATTTTTTGTTTGTTTGTTTATTTGTTTAATTTTAGCAAACAAACTGGGCAACTCTGAAACTTAAAGTGATATTTGAGATTTCTAGATCATTCTTTTAGATTTAAAAAAAAACTTGAGATTTCTAGATCATTCTTTTAGATCTTAAAAAAAAAACAAAATTGGTTTTGTCTTTCTTTAACATATTGCTCAAACGAGCAGCTGTGGATGATCTTTACTGCCACAGGATGTTGATGCAGATCTTTGTGGTGAAGATGAAGTTTGCATCCACTGAGACTCTGGTACTGCAGATCACCCCCTGGTTCCTGTTTCATGACAAGATGACTCATGAATCAGTTGCAGATCGAGTCACACTATGATTCTTGTTTTCCATCTACAGCAGCACATCTCTCAGTCATTTCTGTCTTATTCTGGGTATAACTCATGTATAACTCAAGGTTCAGACACTGAGTTGCTCTGCTCTGCTCTAAAGCTCATTTTTCTTCCAGATTTTTTAAATCAAAAACGAGTGGTGCAGCGCATTTACAAATAATTGAGGGACTCAATTATGTAACTGTTTACCATATTTTCCAAACTATAAGTCACAGCACTTTTCATCTTTTGGCTTTACATGTTTCACGTTTGTTATTTTCACACTGGCAACCGCTAGAGGGCACTCTAACTGGCTGGTGCGACTTATTTTGTCTGTAATTGATAGCAACACATATTTCCCCTACTAATATTACATTTAACTTGTATACTGCCATTGTGTCTCATGTCTTATTTTTGTATATGTTTTTATTTTCATACTTTAAATGATATATAAACCAATAATCTCCCCTTTTTAAAATGTTTTTTTCACCAAATTTAATATCTTTTCCACAACAATAACCATGGTAGATAAAATATGGGTATCTTTTATTATTCAATGAAAAGGCTGTCTGTAAAATTGATAACTGATTATTTAGAAAAGTGATCGGTAGACGTCTTTAGACCAGGGGTGACTTTACCCTGATATGCACTACATTCTGGAATCTTGTTGGTAAATTTGGATTAATAAAACGGAACATATGAAGGGTGTCTCTGATGATTGATAAAAGCTGCCCACTGCTCCCCTTGGTGATGGGTTAAAAGCAGAGGCTCAGTTTTGTTGTATCCTCGTGGTACAATGACAATACAGACCATAAAATAAAATATATAAATAATAACTGAACATTCCCTCTGAAATGAACAGTGAACACCTAGTGGCATGGTAGTACATGTATATACACAGTATATATAAAAAAATTAGCGTGATAGCATTTGTTTACGAGACTGTTAGCCCCATGAGTTTTATCTGTGTCAGATTCTAAAGATATACTGGAAATGCTTTTTTTTCTTTCTTTTTTACTTTCATTTTTTGTTTTGTTTCATTTCTTGTAAAATTGCTGATGTTCTTTTACAGCTGACTCTGCAGAGATCGAGCAGCTTCAAGGACTTCATGAAACCCAAAATAGCATCTCCTGTGATGACAGACAAGGAGGTGACGCTGGAAGAAAATGTAAGAAATTCTATCTTCGTTTTTTTAAATTTTTATTTTATTCGTAAAACGAGAACCTGAAAACGTGCATATTTTTATCTGTACAAACCACTGTATGAGTTGCTGCCACCTAGTGACTGGAGGCTTGTTATCATTCAAGCATTACAGCAGTGGTACACTTATGTCCAGCATGCCATATTCCATCCTCAAGCGGCAACCCCCGGCCCCCCCGGCCCACTGGACCTGCCCCACTATTTGAGAAGTACTGCTTTAGTGACTAAAAGTTATTCATGTCCCTCACCAAGTGTGTTATCAGTTTAGTCTAACGTCTGGATGTGTGTATATGTAAATGGTTTCCTATCAACGCTTCGTTTTCTCTATGTGGAAGTCAAGCTGAACAAATACATCAAAAAACAGAGAGGAAGTCAGAACGGGAAGTTCGTCAGAGCAGATGATGGAGACGACCAGACAGGAAGTGACAGGAAGTAAAATAGAGTCTCATTCTGCTTTGAATGATTCAGACCCCACACCTGACTGACTTTCAGACCTAAGCAGAACCTAACTCCGTTGACAGCAGTTTTTCTGGTGTATTCTATATAGTTCGGTTATGAGAAACGAGTTCTGTACACACACAAGCACACATTGGCAGGAGCATCTGTCACACAGACCACAACACCTCCTGTATGGCTGGGTACATTTGTACATGTGTTTATCGCACATCACACCCTGATTATAAACACACAGTAATCTCTCTTTACTGTGCTGTGAGTTACAGGCGCAGGAACGCAAATGTGAAAAAAGGTCAACTCTCAGTGTATTATACATTTAAACATCTTAATTGATTATTCCAAAAATATATAAAATAATATAAATATTTTTTGAGCTGAAAGGCAGAGAAAAACAACACAAAAAAGATGAAAACGGTATCTTTGGTTGTGGAGCAGAGAACCACACACAGTGCTGCAAAGACAGTCAGGATGTTGAGTGTGGGTTGTGTGTGTGTCTGTCTGTCTGTGGGTTTGAACTGTTTTTTTTGTCAGATCTAAACCTCATCTCCGAAGAAGTCTCTTGGGTTTCTTTTTTTGTTGTTGTTGTCACTCTTGCTGTATGGATGTGCTACCAACTCTAATTCACCCTGTTAGATGTGAAATTCAAATACTGCTGATAAAGATTTTAAAAAATATATATAAAAATATATATATTTACTAATACCAATGACAGTAGTGTGAGGTCTGGATCAAATCTGAAGTTACTTCACAAGAGCTGGTGACCAAAGTGACTTAAAACATATTAGCCAGACTGACTTTATATGGAAATAGTGTTGAACAGTGCTTTAAAAAGTTTTCTTTTTTAAATTGAAATATATCTATATATACATATATATTATCCACTGTTTAACACTATTTCCATATAAAACCAGTATACATTACATTTACGCATTTAGCAGACGCTTTTATCCAAAGCAACTTACAAGAGGAGGACAATCAGGCACTAAGTATGTGCGGTCCCACCACAGAGGCATGTCCAAATATGAATATTGATCCTTTCAATCCATTATGAGTGGGTGTTAAACTTCAGTGTGGAAACACAATAAGTGCGATTAACCATAGGATTAAAAACAGTGACCATACAGACAACGGTTCCGCAGATAATACAATCAGTCGTATTTGCAAATTGTTGTTGTGTATGTAACAACATATACAGTGTTCCCTCTCTATATCGCAGTTCTCCTTCCGCTCCCTCAGTACATCGCAGATGTTTTTTTAATCCATTCTCACGAAATATAGCAAAAAATAATTATACATACGAAAGTTTTGGCTGGTAGCTTTGTTTACCTGGACGAGATCAAGATCATAAACATATCATGATCACACACACACACATATATATACATTTATATATATATATATATATATATACATTTTTATTTATATATATTTATTTATATATATATTATATATATTATATATATATATAGTATTATATAATATAATCTCAGGAAGAAAATATATTTTTCTACTAATTGAAAAGCCTTCTATAAAGGCCATACTGGTCACTTTATTTGGTACATATGATTTTAGAACAGAGGCCATTGAGTTTATGAGAGGCCATGTGTGAAAATTGTAGAAAAAAAAAAAAGTTTTGTTTTTCTTTAAACCTCAACTCAGGCTGCAGAAACAGCAGCAGCAGAGGAAGTGGTGAAAGGTGGCATCAAACTGAGCAAGAAGTGGAGAAACGTCATCTCCAGAACAATGACCCGCAAAACATCCAAGATGGTGCAGAAGGCTCTGGCTGAAGAGGGGGTAAAAAAAAAAACCACACACACGCACACACACACCGAACAGTATGATTACACAATCAGACAATGTTCATACACCCACAGCATTTTTAATATGTTTAGTATATATAAACACAAAATAAACAAAATAGAATGTGTTTCATTTGTGTGATATGGGGATTTTGACTCCATATTTACACAAGGGTGAGGACAAACACAGGAATTTAAGCCTTACATATAAATATCCTGTACAACCAACAACTGAAAGAAACCCAAATCAAGCGAGTGTAACCACCAGAGGGCACTGTAGGCTTATGTACCAGTATCTGCTGCTCCTGTACCACTGAAAATGTACCTGTTATTTTCAGAGTGACAGCCGCTAGAGGGCACTGTTGCTGGCTGGTGCAACTTAAAAAAAACAATTATGATTTGCTGTTTCATTAGGTATATTCTTTAGCTAACGTTTTTTTTGTTGTTGTTTTTGTCGCTTGCATCTTTAAAGTTATTGACAAATAGATATAGATATTGACACATATTTAAACATACATATTGAATTTCTTACTCTCAATTTAAATACAATTTGACTGTAACTTCTGCCGATTTCTGAGCCACGAATCTCCTGCTGTGTCTGTCTTTCCAGTTGGACGACGCCGAGGACATGTCACCTGTCTCTCCAGATTTTCTTCCAGACCTGAGTTTAGGACAAAGAAACTCAGTCTGTTCCACGGGGTCCGAGGAAACTGTCTCCAGTCCTATCTACAGGCAGTTGTCAGGAAGTAAAGACATTGCACCGTGTCCTCTGTCCTCTATACCAAAATACCTGTCCTACTTACCATTTTCTTATTTACCATCACTCCTTCTAACAAACCTGTTCCCCGTCCTCTCCTCCTCAGGCAGTGATAGACAGAGTCTGGACAGTGGTTTCAGTCAGCGGGACAGTATGAGACTTGAGGACAACAGTCTGTCCTACACCGGGCCCTTCTGTGGACGAGCTCTGGTCCACACTGACTTCACCCCCAGTCCCTATGACATGGACTCGCTGAAGCTGCAGGTGAGTTCTCATCATCAGACAGCAGAGCTGCTCCTTCCTCTGCCTCTTCATCGTTCATATGATTTTTTTTTTCCCCCCCGCGACTTCTTGTCTCTGACAGAAGGGAGACGTCATCTACATCATTGAAAAGCCTCCCGTGGGGACGTGGACAGGAAAACTTAACAATAAAGTGGGTTCCTTCAAGTTCATCTACGTCAACCTCCTCCCAGATGAAAGTCCTCCAACCAGGAGGAAGCGTTGCAGCAGGAAGTCCAAACCCAAGACCCTGGAAGAGGTTCTGGACAGCATTGGACTGATGGTGAGTCTGCCATGAGAGAGAGAGAGGAACGGACGAACAGTGGGGGACATAGAAGGAAGAGAAAGATAACTCAGTTATCCACGTCAGAGTCTCTTGAGCAGTGTCCCTGAATCATCTTTGGCCATAACCCCCCTCCCGACCTCCAGTAGAGGACAGAAGTTTTTCACGACCCTCCCAAATGAAATACTATTGAGCGGTGAGAGGTGATATTTATTTATCTGTACAAACCACTGTATGAGTATGAATAGATTAATAAAGCCTGCTCTGCTGCTATCTAGTGACCGGAAGCTTGTTTATCGTTCAAGAATGAATAAAGACAGTATACTGGAAGTCCCCTCTCTCACCACTTGTGACACCTCACCGGGGCGCGACCCCACTATTTGGGAAGCAGCGCTCTAAGGAAAGGTTAAAATAGTTGTTCTCACCATTACAGATTTTTTTTTAATTTCACTTAGAGCGGGGGTGTCAAACTCATTTTCACATCGGCAGCGGAGCGGGAGGCCACATCAGCAATACAATCCATAACATGTTAATCCATGTTTCTGCAATTGATTATTATTTATTCAAGTTACAAATATTGGCCTCTGGGCCTTATACTTGTCCTTGTACAAAGGGGAAAAACATGGAGGTAAAATGACTTTTTTTTTAGGAAACACAGCAAAACATTTACTTTAGCTTTGCCTCCTAACTGCATTCATGTTGTTCTTTTATTTTCAGGAGCTGAGCTCTCTTCTGTCCATGCATGGGTTCCAGAGTCTGGAGGACTTCACGGGACTAAAAGAGTCTCACCTGAACGAGCTGAACATCACTGATTCAGAGCAGCGCACCAAGATCCTGAGTGCCACAGAACTGTTCCAAGACTGTAGGTCCACACTCTGGAACACCTATTGAGAAAATTAATTAATTAATTAAAAAGCAAGACTGTAGGTCCACACTCTGGAACATCTATTGTGAAAAAAAAAAATTAAAAATAACTGTTTGATCATTTCTTTCTTCCTGTGCAGCTGAAGAAGAGTCAGATGATCCCCACGAGGACCAGGAGCAGGTAAGATCCGGAGAACCGGCCAAAGAACCGAGAGATTCGGGTTGTTTCGAGAGCGGTGAGAACGTGGATAATGGATGCGTGGAGAAGAGGGCGGAGGAGGCTGATGAAGCCTCCGAGGAGCAGACTGAGAAAAAACAAGAACAAAAGGACCGTGAGGATGAGACAGGAGGGGAGAAGAAGGAGGACGAGACCACAGATCGGCTGCAGGTTGTCGAGGAACATCTGCGGGAGCTGAGTTTGGAAGATGGAGGACATTGAAGAGATGAAAGAAGAAGCGGAATCATGTTCTACGTTGGACTCTTGATGGAAATTGGATTCTCTTGTGAACACAGACTAGAGTGATGATGACACCAGATGATTGTCTTTTTATGTATAAATATTTGGATCACTTGACTGACTTGACTGTTCCCTGCATGGTTGCCAGAGCGGATCATCTGCCTCCATCTCACCCTATCCACTGCTTTGACACCAACGATCTCTATGTCCTCTTTAATAATAATCTAATCGGGGGTCTTCCTACTTCTCCTCCTGCCTGGCAACATGGCTAGATCTTTGTCATTTCTGAAATTTTCTCTTAAATATTTTTATTCCTCTACGTCCTTTCCAAGCTTTCTTGTTTTAGTGCAAGGGAGAAATGTTGGTGCATTCCAGTTGTTAACGTTCCAAGCTTTCTTGTTTTAGTGCAAGGAAGAAATGTTGGTGCATTCCAGTTGTGCTTAGCTTTGTTCCAGCAGGTGGCACTCTTACCAGGTACCTGGCATTTACTGTACAATGAAGTGGACTAATACATTTTAATTGGCGGTTATTCCAGGATTTTATCCCTGAGCCAATATTTTTATTTTATTTTATTTGTGTTTGTGTATTTTCTCTCCTTCCAGGATCAATGGTTTTCCAGTCTTTTATCGTGTATTTATAAATATAAAAGTGAATCCTAAAGGTGTTTCTCATCTCTTTGTTATAAAATATCCTTAATGTCTTTCCCACTCACTTTAGTCGTGTTCTTGTACTTTTTGTACTGTGTTTTTCTCATGTTTTTATGTAGTCTTTATGATTCGATGTGTTTCATTTGAAATATTATTTGGTTTCTCTGACCCTGTAAAAATGCTGTAAGTAGAATTTAATTAAAACAAAATGACAATGTTGTTGTCCGTTATTGCTATTTAAATTATTGGTTACATGTTTATGGAATTCCACTTCCACAGAGAATTGTTCCTGCTCGTACAATAAACTGCAGAGAAAAGTCAGCAGTGGAGGCGGACAGTACTATACCTCACCTCAAGGGTCGTACGTGAGCTGAGAGGTGCTTTGGAGCTGCATTGGTGACGTCAACAGAGGCAATGGAAAGTTAGCCGTCAAGCTAAAGCCAGTAAGTCAAGAACAGCGTTTTTTGTGTGTGTTCTACCTGGTCCGACTCACTAAGGACGATTGTATTTCAAGACTTCTTCTCAAAACTGGACTTCCGCTCCAAACAGAAGGTGATAAATGACGAAAGACCAACGCCGGAGCTAAAAGGTTAGCTTCAAACGGCTAGCTTCAAGTGGTGGAAACAACGGAGGCTAAACATTAGCATACACAATGCTAACGTGAGAGAAAACCGAGAGATTTTAAAACACCTTATTAACGCAACCTGTTTCCTAGCCAAACAGGAGCTATTTGGAGGAACTGTACATCTCGCCATCAGTCAGAAAATGGATGCCAATCCCCTGGACAGCTTCTCAGCTTTTTGGACCAGAAGGATGTAATCCAGACTGTTCCAGAGGAGACAAAGTTACTCCAGTTGGCTCTAACTCTAACCAGCTACAACAACATCACTGGACAGGTAAGTTTCTGCATTTAAAAAGTTTATTTAAAAGTACAGTAGGAACTGAATTGTGAGAGTGAGTTGATGTTCCTTATGACGTGGGGTATAGCGAGTTCGAGCTTTCAGTCGCTCTGCTCCCCATCTTTGTTTATGAGACGGGCAGAGGGGACAGTCGGGTGAATGGAGGAGGGACTACCTGAGGGAGCGAGAGGTTATGGATGGCTTTGAATGTGAGCAGAAGGATTTGTAATTGATGCGGGACTTGACCGGGAGCCAGTGACGCTGTTGCAGGACAGCAGTGATGTGGTGGATGGAAGAGGTTCTGGGTAACGATGTGGACGGCTGAGTTCTGGACCAGTTGGAGCTTATGGAGAGATTTGTGGGATTTGTGTCCAAAATGTGACATTATTATTATTATTATTATCATTGTCTTATTTTTTATGGCAGCGCCATAACAATGTCAATATGGTTGATATCATTTTCAAAAGTATTTATTAACAAACGCACACATAAATACCGGGATGGCAGCAGGGGTTGTTGTTTATAAACGCTCTGAAAAGAACCATATAAATGTTGTTTATGCTAGAAGTAACTTGAGCAGATTTTTAAAAAATGTTAAATGCTAGAAGTAACTTGAGCAGATTTTTTTTTTAAATGTTCCTTTTTAATGAAATTTTATGAAATCCTTTTTAAGTCACTGACATGTATGTGGACAACATGATGTCATGTTTCAGTCCCTTCCATCCGATGAGACCATTACCAATCAGCCAAAGTGCTGTCCCCTTGCTGAACCTCTTAATTCCCATAACTACCCTGTTGCTCCTGACCTCCCACCTTGCCATTATCTGCCCAGCGACACCTACCGCCAACACATTTAGTGTGTGGAGACTGATATGAATTAAAGTGAGGTCCCATGCCATGTCAGACCCCCTTATATGAACGTATATTTTGATTTAAGCCCCCCTGCCACCACACACACACACACACTTACAAACGATAAAAAACTATAAAATCATATACATGTTGTCATGTGTTAAGTGCTAGGCTGTAATGATCTATTTCCAATGCCAAGCAGTTAATAGCCGTAATAGCATGTCAACACCTGCATAGCAAACGATAAAGGTAAGCGTTGGGTGAAAACCTCTGCTCAGCCTGTTCCCAAAGTAGGGGGCGCCCCTCCGAGAGGGGGTGCAGTGCCATTTAAGTGGGGGCATGGATGGAATGATTGAATGAAACATACATACTTTTATATTATATACAGTACATTTACATTTAGCAGACACTTTATCCAAAGTGACTAACAGAGGAGGATTAACCTTATCAAGCATGTGGTTCCTCCGTGAATCGAACCCAGGTTTACGAACAGAGTTAAGGAACAAATTGAGTTTGAAAACCGAGGTCCCACTGTTTTTTAATATATAAGTCACACCTGAGTATATATATAAGTTGCAAACCCAGCCAAAGGATGATAAAAAGCGAGCCCTATAGTCCGGTATGTGGTGTGTGTGTCTTGTTTTTCTTTTTTTGGGTGAGGGGGGCGTGTACATTTTCTTATGAGTGTCCAGCAGAGAAAGTTGAGAAATTCACTGTCTTACAGTGCTGATACATATATACAGCTGCCTTCTATGAACTAAGATGGATCTAGATGATGATTTTAATATAACTGACTTTGCTCGGAAATTTCCCTTTACTTCCTTCACTTTGCGGTTTATGCAGCAGACATGAAACGTACAGAAAATGCTGTAGTCGGGTGAAGAACAAGAGTGGAGTAGAGCAGACATGGGCAAACTAAGGCCTGGGGTCTAGGTGCGGCCCGTTCATGTTTGAGCACCCGCCAAACTTTTCTAAATTATTATTATTATTATTATTATTTATATAATCTATATACTTATTAAACTGCCTTTTCCCTGCAATACCCTCTTTTCTCCAATAGATAGCGTAGAAAATGCTAAAAGTAGAAAAAAACTAGAATAAGAACACTAAATATTGTTGACCCTTATCTTTCATCAATTATGGAGTTGTTATTAGAAATATTTCTTTTAAAAATGACAAATGTATTTTACATTAAAATCTATCGCGTTACGTTAAAAAAAGTCTAATAATCAAGTCTGTGTTATTGTCTCTGGTAATAATTATTTAGTATGTTTAATTTTGAAGTACTCATTCAATGAAGCTTAGGTTGCTTTAAATAGACTGTAGTAATTCATTTATACTTCTTTAGAATGAAGTATAGTTTTAAAAATATCCTGTTGTTTAAATGTGTAACTGTTTAAATAATAGAAAAAAAAATACAATGTTCTCTTTCTACCCCCCAAATATTTGAATACTGATTTAAATCATAATTAAATCAATCACCAGAATGAAATCATTGTTTACCACCTTTACATGTGGTTTCTTTAAAACTGCTTCATCCACTGAAGGCCAAAAACAGAACGAAACAAAGAGCAGTAAAAGTCTTAAGTAAATTGCATAAACAAATCACATTAGTGTAGTGGGGTCTGCTGAGGTGGGTCACATCTGTTTGATGGTCTTTGACTGTGGGCTGCCTACATGTGTTGGTCACGTTTACATTAAAATACATTCGTTATTAGGGAACGAAACAAAAAAGGAAACATTATTACTTGTTGAAATATGAAAGGACAATTGCAATGAATTTCGTAGGAAAAATAAAGTACATGTTTTTGTAGTAACCTTGTCGACCATGCACTGATTGTAACACTAGATCATGCGCATTTAAACTAAATTTACTTTTCCTACTTCAGTGAATAATAAAAATTAAAAATAAAAAGACTATGTTGCTCGACGTTATATATAATGCATGAAATACAATACAGTGACAATTGACTGATTTAGCGTTACATGTATATATTATATATATTTATAATACATATATATTATATATGTGTATATACGTATATATCTATATGTATATGTGTATATGTATATGTGTATATATGTATGTGTATATATGTGTATATACATATATATATGTGTGTGTGTATATATATATATACAGTATATATATATGAGTACTACCATGTGTCTACCGCAATACACTATAACACGGTTTAACTCCTGGTGTTCATGATCATACTTTTAAGAAGCTGTCTCGAGTATAGTCTGCAACACATTTCTTTGCACCGCTTGATCTGTTTTCAGCTGCTTGCTGTTCATTTATTGTTCAGTCTCCTTATTAAATCTGTCCTTCTTGCACTCACTGTCTGTCTCTGCAATGCTCTCTCTCTTTATCTCTCTGCCTCTCTCTCTCTCTCTCTCTCTCTCTCTCTGACTTTCTATCGTCCCTGCTGGGAATTGTAATGAGATAACACGGGCGATCAACACAACAATTAGGTTAACACAGATTTGCATCTCTCTCTCTGTCTCTCTCTGTTTTTGTCTCTCTCTCTCTCCTTGGTTAGGTACTACCCGTTACTGTCAAGCTTATCTTACTCTAATTGGCAGTGATTTCAGCGTATCTTTTTCCATGAGGGAGGGGCATACGATGGGCTGACGCTCTCTGATTGGTCACTCAAAATATTTAATATTTCTTTGATGTTTTCCTTGTGTGTCTTAAAACATGTTTTAAAATTAGTGCGTAATTGTCAGTGCACTGATATACATGAGCTACATACACTGAGAGATTAACATAGTCATAGGAATGGCTCATAGGAGGATGGTGATTGGTCAACATTTGGAAACCTGGGACAGAGAAGATAGGGCGATTTTGGGCGTAGCGGAGGACGCGCTTGACTCGTGAAGCGTTCCCCCGTTTTTGATGGTTCCATAGTGCAACGGTTAGCACGCCTGACATGGAAGCAAAAAGGAGATAGTGCAGGGTTCAATTACCAGAGCGACCATATAGGAATATTTCTGATAGAAAAAGTGTTGAGTGAAGAGTATACAATAGTATCATCTGTGTTCAGAGTAAATGAAAATATATTAGCAGGATGAAATATTTTGGAACACACTTTTTAGGTATGCCAATATTGTCCAAACACATGATGACCAAGTGGCGTGTATATATGTGTACATATATATTCATATACATATGTGTATATATTTGTACACATATGCATATGAATACATATATACATATACATACGTGTATATATGCTTAGATGTATATAAATATATATCTATGTGTAAATATTTGTATGCACTAATACATTTTGTAATAATATAACCTTTATCATTTGCGTCCTCAAGGGGTTGCTAACAGGACACCGGATTGTTTTTAGACCTTTGTTAATTTATTTATTATTATTGATATTTTATTATGAGCTGTAATGCATTTTGCGGGTCTCAGTCATTTTCATTTCATTGCTTTTGATGTGGTTGTAAAGCTCCATTAAAACGAAAGTTAAAGTTGTGGTGACTACTGAGCACAGATGAGATGAGATGAGATGAGATGACTCCGAGCGAGAATTATTAGTCCGAGCATTAAAGCATGCTCGGAGTTTTTTTTTTTTTTGTGCTACACTCCAGTAAATGTGCTTACTGCATGGCATGATCCCACTCCTCATGATGACAACATCGTTTTCAGCGACCACACCTCTATGCTGGATGAAAAACAATTTACAATGACACATCCCCCATCCTCTTCCTCACGTCGGGATGACTGTGAGGAAGGGGATGAGCTGACTGGTAAGACTGTGAGTGGAAAGAGATTGGTGAATCACAGGTACGCATGGCCACTGCTTGATGAAGCCCAAAACGAAATGAAGAAATCTGTACTTTTTCTTGGAGTTAATCTCACTCACAATTTAGTGAAAGAAAGCGCAAGATGTGGTGTATTGACCAATCTTTTGCTTGTAATGAGTTAGCTAACGACAGCGGATGAGTCAGTCGGTGAGCATCCAGTCACCCCAACTGTACACTTGTAGTTGTCTTTGGTAGACAGGGGGTCGCTGTAGCTTAGTTTTAGGTCAGGACTTCTCAAATAGTGGGGCAGGGCCCCCTGGGGGGCATGTATGGGGGGCGTCCAGTGGAATATGGCACGCTGGACATAAGTGTACCACTGCTGTAATGCTTGAATGATAACAAGCCTCCAGTCACTAGGTGGCAGCAACTCATACAGTGGTTTGTAATGTAAAATGTACATGTTATCAGGGCCTCAGTAGTATTGAAATTCGTGGTACATGTTATCAGGTTCTCAGTAGTATTGAAATTCGTGCTCTAGAGTAACGGAACATAAGGCACGTGGAGCGGCAAAAACAATCAGAGTCCGAAGGACGCTACGCACTACGCTATACTGTAGTCTCCAAGTGCTAGGCTAAAGATGCTGTGTCAAATACTGTTTCAGTTAGATGTTAAGGAAGCAGTTTGCAGCAGTGCAGCGAACAGAGAGAGCGGGAGCAGATGATATTGATTTCAACTAAAGTTTATCCAGCAAAATATCAGGGGCAATAATTAAATAGAGACTGGAAGAGTTCTGAGAAAGCAGTTAGCACGCACCAGTGAAACAGGGAGGTGGGAACAATACCATGCCACCGACAGGAAGAAGTGTGGTCTAAATATTGCGCGTTTGTAATTCTTACCCTTACATTGTTATAATAACATAATTAAAAACAAATTGTCCAACGGCGCTTAATGTTTAAAAGAGCTGGTTAATGTGTTGTTTCGTGTTTTATTGTGGTGTGTGCGTGCGTGCGTGTGCGTGTGGAGCTATCATTGTCTAATGGTTAGACTTGAGGGCTGAGATGAAGATTCAATTTCCATGGCCTGTTGTTCACAGCCCATAGCCAGACACTCACATGCAGAGCAGAGATCTATATTCTGTCACAGCGTTGCCCTCGCACACTTAATAAAATGCCCACAGCCCATTGATTTGGTAGAGTTCGAGTGTACTCCGTGCTTAGATAAACAAGTATGCACACATGCACACTCACAACACACTCAACAACAAAGGCATGTGAGAACCCTGGAGGAGCAATATCCAGATCTGTCACAGGGAAAAGAAAGATAATTCTATTGAGAGTCAATCTTGGGGCGATTTATGATTATGGTTATTCATTTGGAGCTGCACGAACAGTCAGCACTGAAATGAACGTAAATATCAATCTCTCGTAGGATATGAAAACACCTCCAGGCCTGACATCATTCCTTCGAGCCTCTCTCGTCTCGTCTCGCGTCGCCATTTATCTCGACCCACCTCCTCGTGCACCACTTATGTTTCACTTTCTTTTAATGGCCATCCAGTGTTTGTTGTTTAGATAGGTTGTCTGAGGAAACCTAGACGTACTGTGGGCCACTGCAGTTTACGATGCTCTACAGTAAATTTTTTTTTCAACCTTCTACCGTCTAGAAAATAATGACTGCAGAACTTACTCTTACCGTCAAAATATTCCCGTAATTTCCGGACTATTGAGCGCACCTGAATATAAGCCGCAGGTGTCTACGTTGTAACATGGGATATTTACATAGAACGATTTTTTTTTTTTCACTTTTAATAAAATAAAAACACGGCTGGTTACACGTTAGCTCTTTCTTGCGTCGGTGCCCGGACCGTAGATGGAATACACAGGGGAGACTTAATCCAGGGGTGAAGCTAACATTAGCTCCGGGGCTAACTCTCTTCACTTTGTGCTTGTTCAACCTTCTCTACCCTCCACCCCAAAACACCCAGGAAAACTGAAGGTTAGTTTTGCAAAAATGACGAATCACATCTTTGAACAATATGCTGTAATAACTTACATTTATTCATTCCATCCGCACTGAGTGTTTTTTCGAGTTTATCGCTCCCACACTCAGTCTCACCCTCGCATTTTTTAAGTCCCCTCAAAAATTAAATTGCCATCTGTCTTTGTAATGTTTCCCCTGTAGCTCTGGCATTTCATTTAGGGTTATCCACTTAATAAAAAAAAGAAAAAGAAAAACAGTTTGCCGTTAGTATCATCATTATGGCCCACTAGTGTTTCAGAGAAGAAGAAAAAAACATTGACACTCAGTTGAAAAAAAAAAAAAATTATCCCTCGCCCATTTTCATCCAGCTACATGCCAGGGAGTTTTTGACCATTATGATTATGCATAAAGGCTAAAATGTTAAAATGCTTTTAGCCTTTTCTACACCATCTATTGGGGGAACATTGGTATTGCAGGGAAAAGGCAGAAGTATAATGATAATATAAATAATTATATAATTTGGAAAAGGGAAAAGGGAATTACGATTTTCTCCAAAATGTTGACTTCCTTAAAATTGATTAAGTGCTACTTGTTGGGGTGTAGTGGTTCTGAAGTGTAGTTATTAGTAGTTCAACTCCCAAAAGAACCACATACACGGACCCCTACAAGGGGCAGCATGTCGCAGCAGAACTGCTGTTAATGCAAGAAAGTGTGGCATCAATAAGGTCCAAATAGTTATTAGAATTATAATTATTAAATCGCTTTCTGCTGCGAAGAAAAACACAAAACTGCGGACAGAAGAAAACCAACCACATCATCTGTTAATTAAAAAAAAAAGTTATAGAAAATAATACATTTCACAGCTTGATTTTTGTTCCTTTGGGGATAGTGAGGCCAATTTCAAGATTCATGTATGAACACTTAAACAACCGGAGATTATGAACGACAAAAATTTCACGAACTTTGGAAACCTCTACTATAGGGATACACTTACTTGTGTTTCATTGAAATACTCGGAACCAGTACTTCGTAATGGAGTTAACTACATACTGGTGCTTCATTCAGTCATCACCCTTCTCAGGTCCTATAAACTTCCGTTTATAAACTTCCCATCGAACATTAATAGATGAGGTCTGGTGAGAGCCCCAAAAAACAAAAAAAACCCTGTATGAATTAAAAAAAAAAAAAGTGCTGCACTGTAAAAGAATGTTTTAGTTACGCGTGACTAATTTCTTGGCTCTGACTACTCAGTGTAAGAAACCCCCCAAAAAAAGTACAATGCTTGGTGCGTTTGGGGGTCATGTGGACACTTGAGTTGTGGACGTAAGTGATGACTGCCGTTATCAGCATGAAATAAAGAGACTATGAATTATTTACAGGTTTGAGGGATTTACAGTACGCGATCGCTGACTTGGCTTGGGACACACTTCCTTTCCGTCTCATTATTTACTCATCCCATCTTCCACTCTGTTGACCCACACAACACAAAGGTCTGTCTCTTTATGTCCTAATTGTCTCCTTACAACCCTATCTGGTAACATCTGTCCAACACCTGCACATCTTTCATCTTTTCGAGTTAACTTTCCGTGTGTCGAGTCACTCACTTCACATTATAATTTTGCATTTAGTAAGTAGTAATCGAGGGGTGATAATATGCTAACTTTATGCACATTAGTATTGTTTCTTGATGTCTGAATGAAATGTTAGCCACATTCTCTGATTAAAAAAAAAAAAAAAAGCTTCAAAGCACCGCTCTGCACAGCTGGATTTTGTGTCTTTAAAGGGTTCCGAAGCATTCTGGAAAACCTGGAAATGATTGTCAAATTTTCTAGAAATGGCAAACATATGGAACATCCTTTACCCTTTATTCTGTTTGTATCAAAGTCTGGATGACATATACTTTTGAAATATTACCAAATTATGTTGGAATGAAGAAAGTAAGTGGATATGACTGCATTCTCCTTGAATGAAGTAAATTTGGAAAAAATGAAGGGCATTTTTAATTGTGCCCCCACTGTGGCCCGGTAACGAATGACCCACGGTACCCGTACCGGTCTGCAGACCTGGGATTGGGCACCCCTGCTGTAATTGGTTATCCTGGAAAATTATTTATCCTCCCGCTGCCTTGTGACAAATGCAAACAGGTTAAAAGTGATGCTAATGCATGTCTAGAAATACTAATTTGATTGGCTGGTGGCATCATGTGGGCCTTAATGTTGCCCAGAAGATGAAGTGACACTTCTGCTCACAATAGTGCTTCCAAATGACTATGATGACTTTTTTTTTCCCCAGACCTCGTTCAGGACTAAGCACCTCGAGACAAAGCTAGCAACCGTAAGTCGGAAAAAATTGTCACGTTGCAGCCGATTTTACAGTGTTTCCTTTAGCATGTCCTTAATTCTCTCCCCTGCTACAAACAGCGTCCCTCTAATTTAGAAATCAGCCTTTGACTTTCCTCACAGCTAAAAGGCGGCCACCCTTCTGACCTCAGTAATTACAGGCCAATTCAGAAGCCTTTAATTGCGAACGTCTCGTTCAACTTTTCAAACCAGTTTTACCGACAGTAAAAATATTGCCATCAAAGGAGTCTGTCAGGTTTGGGTTTATTATTTATGAAGGGCATAATCTTTTAAAGGATGTTACTTTTTAAATCTGCAGTAACGTTAGCATTAAAAATATGATAGTTTTATTATATTGTGCAGAGAACACAAACATTTATGCTCACAGGAAAGGGAGAATCATTATGGGGTGTTTAACACTCATTTTGGTATTTCGGTATGCTTAATTACCCTTAACGTCCCAGCAATAAAACAACAACAGCCACTACTTGAAGTGCAGCCCGAAGATATTTTTGTAGCAGACCATGTTAGCAGCCTAAGGTTGGAGCTTTTTTTTTTTTTTTTCATAACATTTGCTTGTTAATGACAAATAACAAATCTAAATTTTTGCCAAGATACCAAAATTACCCTGATAGTTATCACCAACACTGTTTACCATAAGTGCAACTCAACAAGGTAAAGTCGGAGCTGTGATAGTTAAAACATATTTTTGGAATCTTAACAAAACTTTAGATCTAAATCAATAAAACGTCTGACTAAAATCTTTGAAGTAAAAATGTACCGTAATTTCTGGACTATTGAGAGCACCTGAATATAAGCCGCACCCACTAAATATAAAAAGAAAATGATTATTTTTATATATAGGCCGCACTTCTCTATAAGCCGCAGGTGTCTACGTTGTAACATGGGATATTTACACAGAACGTTTTTTTTTTCACTTTTAATTAAAAACATTTTTTTTTCCCCCCGAACAGTGCTTGTAACACGGCTAGTTACACGTTAGCTCTTACGTTAGCACAGGGAGGAGACTTAGTGATCTGCTCCAGGTCCGAAGCTAACATTAGCTCCGGGGCTAACTCCCTTCACTTTGTGCTTGTCCACAGCAGAGGTAAACACAAACAGGGAAGTTGGGGTCTTTATTATCAGCCACCCTGAGCACAACAGTTACACAAACAATACAATTTTTAACATTAAAATTATTGACAGAATAGGAGAATCTTTTAAGAGCAAATTTTTTGTGGTTGTTTTTGTTCTTTTTGCCTGTCCCTTATTCTCCATCATATAAAATGTTATGAAACAATAGCAAATATTTTCAGGAAAAAGTAGCAACCCACGAAACACTCCTTTTTAAATTGTTGCATGATGTTTTGGTGGAATTTACGTAAACGCAGAGGAAGTCTGTTATTCATCGTTTTCTGCCACGACTCTGCTTGCACATTCCCAAATGACTATATCACGAGCAGGCATATGTTTCTTGGTCCTCTCCCCTTTGTCTTTCATTCCCTATTACTGTCACCCTGCAGTCTCTCCTTAATTATGAGCATCCCTGCCTCTCCCTCCCTCCCTCCTCCGTGAGTCCCATAACCAGCAGTGATAGGAGAACGGTGTGCAGCTACGTTGCTTTCTTTGTTATCAGCCTTCATGAATGTTTAAGGAACATTAAGGAGACAGACACCGGGGCAGATAGACAGAGGGGATATCTTAATGCTTAAATGACCATTACCCCTCTCCATTTACAGATTAAAAGCTTTACTTTGCTTCCCCGGCCTATTACTCTGCCGTCTCTTCATCAGCACTATTACTGCACAGGTCCTTTAAGGCTTACAAGAACCTCTTTGTTTAGGTGCAGTACGTAAAGGAAAAAAAAAAAGAGATTATTATTTATTTATGTCATTAAAGGTTAACTTAACTGTCAGAAAATAATTTGAACCAACGTTAGTATCCAGAAGGGTGATAAAATGTGTCGGCGTGTGCTTAACTAAAATGACATCAAGATGATTTTACACTGAATAATCTCAATTCAACTGGCTGGAATAGGCAGGTTTTTTGGGCTGGGGAGGCATGGAAATTTCTAATGAACCAATGGGACGGCCAGCAGAGAAAGCTGGGAACCACTGCTCTAAGGTGATGGCAGTTTAACCTACAGCATAATCAGGAGTAAAAGCTTAAGTACAATACAAAAACACAAAACATAAATAGATGGTAAAGGGTTCTTGTATAATTCATTTCATATATAAAACTTCACAGTTAATACAGATACGACCTTCTTGTTTTCATAATTGCGAAAAATGTTCTCATGTTAAAGGTTGTTGACCTACTGCTTGCAAAGCATTTTGGTTTTAGATTATTAGGTTATTTTTATCTATTGAAATATGTATTAATTATATCTTTGCCATTTTACATAAATATGACATTGCACTATTTTTAGAGCACAACACAAAACATAAATAGATGGTAAAGGGTTCTTGTATAATTCATTTCATATATAAAACTTCACAGTTAATACAGATACGACCTTCTTGTTTTCATAATTGCGAAAAATGTTCTCATGTTAAAGGTTGTTGACCTACTGCTTGCAAAGCATTTTGGTTTTAGATTATTAGGTTATTATTATCTATTAAAATATTTATTAATTATATCTTTGCCATTTTGCGTAAATATGACATTGTACTATCATTTGGCGTAACCCAGGCATTGCGTTGGTACATCTTTGTAATAAACTCCCTTACATACAGCTTTCTTCAGCAGAGATTCCTTCATCCTTCGTCTTCGCATCATCACCGTCTAGTAATTCACAACAGCTGCCCACAGTAAGAGCTTGATGTGTTTCATCTATCGATTTTGTGTGTGTGTGTGCGTGCGGAATCAGCCCAATTAGTAACTGAAATGTAAGTATTTTTGCTGAATTGGATCATTGACTTTGCACTGCGTGCGGTTTCGTTTAAAGCTGTTACGTTTAATACAAAGTATTGTAGCTGCAAGGTGGACAAGGTAACTATAGCAGGATTGTCAGCAGCATCAGATGTTTCAGGTAAAGCGGTGTCCAACTAAAACACAGTTACAGTTGTGCTCCAAGACCCACCCGCTTAATGGGAAAAATATTTACCCTTTACGAACCCCCCCCCCACACTGTTATCAACCCTCTGTAGACTGTATTACCCTTCCCCACACAATTATATGCACGGTAGAGTTGTATAATGGCGACGCAGTGAGAAGTGAAGTGAGAGAATGGCTTATAATAGACAAGAGGAGATGCTGAGAGACGCTACGATGCATGAGCCAATCAGAGTGAGGAACAGAAGAGCATGCTCAATTAGCCAATAGTACGCCGAGTACGCGTCGTATTAGCCAACAGTATGCTGTGTACCATCTCGGCTAGGTAAACAACGCTGTCAGCGCAAATGCGCTTATCTCAATTTCAAAACGACAAAACGAATCCACATGTCTTAATGCGCTTATCTCAATTTCAAAACGAAATTCCCAACTTTTATTTATAATGTCTTTATCTAATGTCTTTAGTTTATTTTGGGCTATATTTCGCAATATAGCGAGAAATTTTGCGAGATCGGATTTAAAAAAAATTCTGCGATCGACTGAAAGAGCGAAAGGAGAACCGCAATATATATAATAAAATAGAATAAAAAATAAAACAAAGAATATTAATTGATAAACATTGAATTACTGAAATAGGTTAAACCACTGAACTGCAACAGTTAAAACACTGAACAAAGGAGCCACCATAAAGCAACCAGGCAGTCACACCGAGGAACCTCCACTGAATCACTGACAGATAATGGAATTGATGGAGAAAAAGAAACAACAAAAGGCTTCAGGGGTGTAAACCACACAATGCAGCACAAGTGAGAAGACAACACTGCTGCGGACCCTCCTCCCGCTCCCCCTTTTTCTTTCTCTCTTATTTGTGATGTCGTCTCCTTCTGTGTCTTGAAAGTCGCAATACAAAAGAGAAAAAAAAAAAACGAACTGAAAGAGACCCCGTTCTCTTCTCTTACTATGAAGAACAACATCCAGGTTTCTTTAAGGCCACAAATTCTGTCCTTCAGCATCATTTTTTATTATTTAGTGTTTACTAGATATTTATAGGCCCGATAATATCGGTCAGCTGTTCAGCCTGATATTAACATGTGTACTATGTGTACGGCTCGTTATGGAATTTTCCTCCGATAATGAAAACCACGATAACGCATTGCCTGGGTTTAGCCAAATATGCTGGAATCGATTGTAGGGTCTTGAGACGTTTACCTCAGGTATTGGTTGTTATCGGAATCGGCAATTAAGTGTTTGAACAATATCGGCAGATCGGAAGTTAATATTGGACATCCCTAGTGATTACAAGAAAACCGCTACCTCTTGGTATTCAAATCTAAGTAAGTCACATCACTTCTACTTTAAATCCTAAATAACTGGCAACACTGGTCGATTATCCAATGACAAAACTTAATGTGTTTATTATTTATATATAGGTTATTTTCTGCTATAAGACACATTTAGGTCAAGTCAGACGCTACTGAATGTATTGCGTGATTAATTAGGAGTTGCTTGTATTTCTTAGTACTGAGGAAATTCTCAAGTTTATTTGCCGAAGGGCGGTGGTGTCTTGGTGGTTTAGGAGGCGGACTTGGGTCTGGAAGGTCGCACCTAACCCTGTGTTTGGTGCTTAGTTAAATCCTATGGTCTTATAGGATTTAACTTATAAATATATGGTTTTTTTTCTACATTTTTTGGCCGGTGTGACTTGTACTCCGGAGTGACGTATACTCTGAAATATACAGTAATTTATTCATTCAAGTCTTTTGCATGTACACGTGTGGTACTGTGCTTGTTTGACTTTAAGGCCAACATCCAATCAGGTCACACTGTGATAGTCTTTGTTCGAACATCTTCTAGTGGTAGGATGGTGGAAAGGGATACACTTGTACCTTACACATGTTACACTTGTAAAAAAATTGTAAAGCAAATAACAGTCAATATGTAAACCTGCAAAAATAATTATCATCGAGATACTTAAACTGGGATCGTGTTGAATCAGAAAATCAGTCCGTCTGTGAACGTCAAAAGCAGAGCTTTCTTTATGTGGCGTGTTTACCTCATTACATGTTTATTTTTGTGGCCATATGTTCATTGCAAACTGAGGAGTGTGAGTAACGCCGTGCTTCCTGCAGAATTGATGAACACATATTTGAAGATGAATGTCTACTGCCATCTGTTTGTATTCAAAGCATGCTGTCAAATATTCGTGGCAGCAAATATAGTAGCTAATGTTTTTATTAATCCCAACACGATACGATATGATCTATCTATCTATCCATCTATCCATCTAGCTATCTGTCCGTCCATCCGTCTGTCTGACCGTCTGTCATCCATCCACCTATCTATCTGCATGTTATCAGTTGTATGATGCTTTAGGAGTTCGGTTTTATAAAATTATCGACAGTCACGCACAGAGGAAAACTCTTTCATGGGAGTTTTTTTTCCGGGGCGATTGGGAGGCTACGCACCACGAAGAACACACTTTTTATTTAAATGTAAATTTGTTGAACATACTATCGAGTGTCATCCAGTACCAACCCCCCCATCATAATAATAAGTGTTTTGAATACGCATTGCTAAGTAATATCAGTATATACGAAATATCTGCAACACCCAGCCCTGCTAGTTTAGTGCTTTCCCTTTTGAATAATAATCTACATTATCTGTTTTACTCTTATATTTCAGCTCTAGTATCCAGGTAAACAACTTTCCACTCTCCTGTTATCACCTACAGTCGCCCTCCTGTGTTTCCCATCTGTGTCTGTATTTGCATCTGCTTTAAGTGTGTAACCTGTGTCCTGGCCAAACATTGGCTTTCTTTTCCATTCATTCATTGCCAGATTGTCTTTATTTGTGTTGCATGGTTTTCAGTCATGTTCTGTCATGTTTGTTGTTGACTTTGCTATTGTCTCTGCTTTCTTTTTTTTTTTTTTTTCGGACCCTCTCTGGAAATCAATTATTCTTCCGCACATGTCAGAAATTTAAGGGTGCTCTCACACTAGTCCGGTTGTACCGCGGCCAAGCACGTTTGCCACCTTAAGTCTAAATTCGATGACTAGTGTAAGACACTTAGCCACATGTGGACAAATGCAGTGAAGTACCTTAAGAGGGAGAAGAGTAGTACAGGGTAACAGTAACAGTACAGAACAGCTGATCCTAGCGTGAGCGCCCCGAAGACTTCATTTCTATTGTGACTTGAATGTTTGAGCACTGGTCATGTGACCAGTGTTGACAGTCAGAATATAGGGCTGGATATGAACTTGAACCTTCAGCCATCTTTATTCATGTTTCTCACATCAGCAAGAATCGTCTGTTACTCCAGACTAGCGCTCCACACTCAATAACCTGAAAACCTTCTTCCCTCAAATACCGAGTGAAGCCGCTTATCGCACCTCAGTGATCCTCAAAGTCACACACTGACGTGCATCCTCAGCTGGCGGATGAGCTGAATTCCTCACGTTCGACTACGAAGTGTTGCTGCTCATACTGATATGGAGACCAGTGCTAACACAGGTATTATATTAGAGAGTGTGTGCAAAGAGAGATGTGAGCCACATAAACAGCAGAAAAGCTTGAAGGCAACTGTCAAACTCAAATTCACACTGGGCCAAAATTAAAAACTGGGATTAGGTGGCTGTGCCAAAACTCAATATTTTTTTGAAAATTTGATTGGAAATGTGCATGTTTTCCCTTCTCTCTAGATATGTAATGTAGCCTTTTTAATATAAATCTTTTTTCTCACAGGCCAACAACAAAAACAAAAAAAATGTATGTGCCATAACATAGTACATACAGCACTAATACTACAAATTCTACTAGTATATAGGAGCTAGATACTGGCGGGCTAACTGTAGTACACATTTGATATGATCTCGCGGGCCAAATATAATTACAACGCAGGCCAGATTTGGCCCCCGGGCCTGAGTTTGACACGTGTGTTCTGAGCAGTTTGCCCC